>NW_006772616.1:2854017-2879672 GCF_000442215.2 Lipotes vexillifer | reverse complement strand
GCCCAGGACGCGAGGTGGCGGCAGGTCGCGTTTGGCCCCAGGTAACGGGGGTCCGGCGGCGGTGCCCGGCGCCCGCCCTGGGGTCACTGAGGTGGCCGTGCGCGGGGTGGGGGGGGTTCCTGGGATGGCAGGGTCGGGAGGCCTCGGGGCGTGGGGGCGCGGTGTGGGACCGGAGGTTCTGGGATGAGCCCTCTGCCCGCAAGCTCATAGTAATTCACAGTCATCGTCGTGATCACAGCCTTGTAACCTCTAGTATTCAGGTCAGCACTGATGTGGGTGGCAGTGTTCTGGGGAGCTTTACGCCCTCAGCGTTCACAGAAATGACAAAGTTGGTTCTATGCTTAAACCCGCTTTATATCTGAGGAAGCACAGGCTTGGAGGTCAAGGGAGTTGAGAGCCGGTAAGTGGTAGAGCTGAGATTCAAATTTCACTCGGTCTGATTTCCACAGCTGGACTCACCAGCGACCCTGAAGCATACCCTGCTCTCTGCCCCG
Organism: Lipotes vexillifer; assembly: GCF_000442215.2. Taxonomy (NCBI): domain Eukaryota; kingdom Metazoa; phylum Chordata; class Mammalia; order Artiodactyla; family Lipotidae; genus Lipotes; species Lipotes vexillifer. The sequence goes on along the minus strand of NW_006772616.1, from coordinate 2,879,178 downwards.
TTCGTGGTCCCAGTGAAGGCGTCTGTCAGGGAAAAGAAATTCAGCATTTTCCCTTGATTTGGAAGGTGAATCCCATGCCACCTTCCTCCCAGGATGTCAGTCTTCTGGGAAGCCCGAAAGGGTAGCCCCTGTTCTGATCCTCAGCTGCACCAAATTCTCTCCCGGCTTTGCGTAGGCTGTTCCCTCTGCCTGGACCAGCCCCTCAACGGGCTCCGCATCCTCTGGGCCACTCTTCTGACCAGTCTAGCTTACTCTGTACCATTGCCCATTCATTTCCTTCTTAGCACTTAATATTTGGTATTACATATTTTTATTGCTTTTGAAGATCCTGTCCTTTCAACTGATCTCTAAGCTCCAGGAAGGCAAGGGACTGTGTCTGGTTTTTCCTAACCCTGTATCCCCAATGCCTAGGATGGAGAAGCCAGAATTAAGAAATATGTTCTTTCTCAGGTACACTCATTTTTTGCTTTGTTTTATGCAGAATATTATTTATTGGCATGGCAGGCACTTTGATGGGCATTTTTAGGATGACACAAGATCATAGAAAGCCTTGTCAGACTGAGGAGTCTAAACTTTAGTCTATAGGCAGTCAGGAGCCCTTGGAGGTTTTTGAGGAGAGTGCTGTGATTAGAAAACTACTGATGTGCATCAGGAAGATTATTTTGACAATAGTGTTTAAGAGGAATGACAAAGCAGAGTCTGGAAGCCTAGTCCAGAGCCTTAGCCTTTAATGTGCCCAGAAATCACTGGAGATCCTGATTCAGTAGGTCTGGATGGGGCTGGAGATGATGCCTTTCTAATAATTTCTTAGGAGACACTAATGCCTCTGGTCTACAGACCACACTTGGAATAGCAAGGACCTTGAGGGCATTTGGACATTTTGTAAAAATCTAAGTGATGGCCAATGAGGGCCTGACTTAGGGCCCCGAAGTGGCCAGGGACAAGTGGCTGACCAGGCAAGTCTACAGATATTTGTTGACAGAAAAGAGAAGTAGATTTTGGAGAGTATTTTGGTCAGGAATTGCATTTTGATAATAGTAGCTCGAAAATGTACATGAGTTTGTTTTCTTCATAAAACAAGAAGTCTGGAGGTTAATAGTATTGAATTATTGGCTGTAAGTCTGAGTCTCTGAAAATCTTTTAGCCCTTTCCTCATGATCAGTAGGCTGCTGACACCCCAGCCATTCCCTCAGCATTCCAGGCAGAAAGAAGGAAAAGAAAAGAAGAGCAAAAGTGTCCTTGCCATCTAAGTGGGCCTCCTCTGAAGTGTTTTCTAGAAGGCCTACATGATAACAGACACATATTCACTGGGTACCACTATTAGCAAAGGATATTGGGGAGTGATTTCTTACTTTGATATTTTAGAGCCAGGCACATAGCCACAGGCAGTGAGTTCCAGCCTTGATGTGGACCTTAGCACTTGGGCTGCTTCTGCCCAGAGGAAGGGATGCCTTCTTTTAACGCACACAGAGATACCAACTCTGGTTCCTTTATGACACTGTTAAGGGCAGCCTGTGTTCGCTGAGCACTTGCTATGTGCCAGGCGGTGTGCTGAATACTTGACATGTGTTATCTCGTTTCATCATTCTAAGGGCCTTATGGGGTGGGTACTGTTACAATTTCCATTTTGCAGATGAGGCAGAGAGGTTAATTTGTTCAGGCTTTCACCAAAAGTAAGTGTGAGAGCTGGGATTGCAAGGCAGAAAGTCTGACTCTAGAAACCACGCTCACAACCACCATACGTATTGCCCCTTCACCATAACTGCAAAAAAAGGTGCTACCTTTGTAAAAACAAACAACCGAACACTACTGATGTTCACAGAATTAAAGCCGCTTCAAAGAGGGGAGAGATTTTCAAAAGCATCTCATCCAGTGCTTTCATTTTGTGAACTCATACATGGCTGAGTGGGCAGTAGAATCCAGGTCTTCTCACTCCTAGGTCAGTACCCTTCCCACTTAGATGAAATCTTCATATTATTTGTTTTAATGATCACTTGACATTTCGCTTCACCTCTTGGAATCTCAAATGTTCCCATTTACAAAAGGAGAAATTGGACCAAATGATTTCAGAGGGTCCTCACCTCTGAGGTTCACTTTGTATGTGAGAAAATGAAAGGTAAATGGTTATACAATCCCGAATGGGGAGAGATTTATTCTGCACAAAAAGACCCAAAAGGAGAGACATTAGCTCCTTATGATTTAGGTTTCTCTAAGTTTTCTCCATGGCTCAGTACCCTTCTCTTTGGGATTTGGGATTTGGTTTAGTCATCTTCTCAGGATCAAATAGCAGAAGCAGCAATAGAAAATGTATAAATCATGGCTCTCACAGCAGTTCTATGCCTGCTCCTTTCATTGTCACCATTTGTTCAGAAGATTAATACTTAAGGAAAAACTATTAACGTTTCATTGCCAGAATCAACTTATTTTCCCTTTATTGTTTCTAGGAAGCTTCACTGAAGAATTTAAAATAGTATCTTAGACACCAATTTGAGTGCTAGCATCTCACAGCATAACGGCTCGGTGGGATTCTTCCCTCTAAGAAAAATTGCTTCCTTTTGCACATAGCTATAAAAGTTGGGGTTCCCACCCCAAATTACTTCTGTTACTTCTTTGCTGCACATGTAGGTGATGTGAATGGTAATGGAAGTCTGCTGTTTGGAAGACTGGTTGACAGACCTTGACAGATTCAGTCAAGGCCACGGTCCCCATCATCACAGGAGCCAGTCTGGCTGATGTCTCCTGTCCAGCCTCAGGCTTCTGGCTGGTCATCTGCCAATGGGCATGTTGAGCAGCAAGTTAGAGAAGGTTGGTTTGACTTAGTCTCATCCCAACTCTTAGAAAACATGAGCCAAAATCTATGTCCAATGGATGCTGAGTTATCAAAGGATATTACTCAGATTGGCCTCTCCATGGGAGGGAGTCATAACTTCAGGACTGCAAATGGACTTGGAGTTAAATATACCTTAGTTCATATCCGAGTCCCATCAATTACTAACATGTATCCTTAGCCAAGTCCTTTACCTCCTCTGAACCTCTGAGCCTCAAAGGCCTTTTGCGAGGAAGATTCCATTAAATTTGATCCATTTACAAAAAAGAGTGTAACGCAAGGTGTGCACCCAGGTGGTGTGTAATAAATGGTAAATACATTTTTTGCTCTTACTAGACTGTAAATGCCTTGGCTAACCATGGCTTGATTGACTTTTATATTCTCAACCTAGCCTAGGAGGATGCCATACACACACACAGACACACATATATGTGTGTGTATATATATATATATATATATATATATATATGTCTCAATATTTGTGTGGCAGGTGTGAATGTCAGTCTATAAAATCAAGGGTGCCAGAAATATAACTGCTTCGTAGAAACTTAATTTCTGACTGAGTTGCCATTTTGCATCGATGGTGAAGAAAAACATGTAAACTTGGTGCTTCTGGGGTTTCATCAAGGACCTTTGCTTCTTTGGGATGTGCCATAATTCCAGGCTAGTGCCCAGATTGCCCAGCACACGGTCCTTCAGGGTAGTGTGTGCATGTGTATGGGAGGCCAGTGATGTTTGGTCAGTTGTTGCCATGTTTTTTTTGTCCTTATAAGCCATTGTGGTTTGGTGATTCTTAGCTGTCTCATGCCAGACTTGGGGTGTGAGAATAGGGGCTGAGGATGTATATCGTATTAGATGTCTCTCAGCTCTATGTCTGGGAAACGCAGTGCAGATCCCCTCTCTCAGTACCCTCTTGCTCCTCCCTTCTGCCTTCGTCTCTGGGGACTCCCTGTCTACTCCAGCATTGGGGAATCCTGTTCTTTCTGTTCTTCTGGGTAGTATAATTGGTCAGTTCTCCTGGGAATCGGTGGTCCCAGAATTTAGGTGTTTGGGAGAACAAAAGTCAGGAAGCTGCCTTCCGTAAACCTCTCCTTGGCGAGGAAGGCTGGACCCTGCTATCTGCTTCAGTGTGGGAAAGGAAAGGGAAAAACAGGAAGAAAAATTATCAGGTCATATCTCAAAATATTGTCCTTGCTGTATATATTTGTCGAATGAATGACTGAATATGTCACTCATGTGTACGTGCATGGCATACTGTCACACTTCTAATAAGCAAAATATGGTTTAGTGAAAACTCTTTTAACAGTTTTCTCCATGTGCAAAAAAATGAAGTTGGACCCTTGCCTCACAAATATAATATACAAAAATTAACTCAAAATGTATCACAGACATAAATGTAAGGGCTAAAACTGTAAAACTTAGAAGAAAAATAAGAGTGAATTTTCATAACTTTAGATTAGGCAATAGTTTCTTAGATATGACACCAAAAGGATGAGCAAAAAATGGAAAAGATAGATAAATTGGATTTTATTAAATTTTTAAAGTTTGCACTTCAAAGAACACCTTCAAGAAAGTGAAAAGACAAACCTACAGGATGCAAGAAGGTGTTTTCAAGTTATATATCTGATGAGGGAATTGTATCTAGAATATATAAAGAATGCCTATGAATCAACAGTAAAAAACCAAACAGTCCAATTTAAAATTGGGCAAAGGATTTGAATAGGCATTTCTTCAAAAAGATATACAAATGGCCAATAAATACGTGGAAAGATGCTTACCATCATTAATCATTAGACAGATGCAAATCAAAACCATAGTGAGATACCACTTCACACCTAGTGGGATGGCTGTTATCAAAAAAATAGACAATAGCAAGTGTTGACGATGATGTGGAGAAATTAGAACCTCATACAATGCTGGTGTATAAATATAAAACGATGCAGCTGTTTTGGAAAATAGTTAGGAAATTTCCCATAAGTTAAACATAGAGTTACCTCTGACCCAGCAGTATATACCACTTCTAGGTATATACCCAAGAGAAATAAAACCATGTCCACATAAAATTTGTACACAGATGTCTATAGCAGCATTTCTCACACTAGCCAAGGGGGGAGCAATCTAATTGACAGGGGATGAGTGCATAAACAAAATGTGAATTCTCCACGTAGTGGAATATTACACACTCATAAAAGGGGATGACGTACTGACATATGCTGCAACAGGGATGAACCTTGAAAATATTATGCTAAGTGGAAGAAGTCAGATGCAAAAGACCATGTATTGCACGCTTCCATTTCTATAAAATGGCCAGAGTTGGTACATCTATGGAGACAGAAAGCAGATTAGTAGTTGCCAGGGACTTGGGGTAGAGGGGATTGAAGAGTGACTGCAAATGGGTATTGGAGCATTTGTTTTGGGGGTGATGAAATTGTTCTAAAATTAGGTAGTGATGATAGTTGCGCAACTCTGGATGTCCTAAGCAAGTAACATAATTGTGAGAAAAAAAAACCAAACCCATATTTCATATTAAAGTCAGGTCACCTCTGTAACCTTAGGAAGTATCCTTATCAAAAGAGTGCTGCCGGCCTAGAAAGTGACATGGACTCCTCATTGCTTCCTGAGTGAGTGTAAGCCTTTATGGTGTGAACTCTCGGGCCCTTCCCTGGGGTTGGTCACAGAAATCAGTATGTCTTGCCATAAGGTTATGTGTACAAGAGTTGTGTCTTTGGTTTGCTTCCGTATTTACATGCTTTGATGCCGAAATGAACTTGGGAGGAGGGATTCAGAAATTCTTATTCAGTCACTAGCTTTACAGTAGTGTCTACCCATTGGGAAAGACGGTTTTATTTTTTTTATAGATCCATTAGTGTGCCAAGGTGTTTTGCATACACTGTCTAGTTTACTTCTACAAAACCCTGTACCCCCATTTTACAGATGAGGAACCTTGAGTCTTATGTTAATTACAGCAGTTAATTACATAGTCTATAGTGGTAAAGCAAGGTTAAAGTCTGGTCTACCTGGCCTGAAAGCCTGAATTCTTAATAAGTACACATACAGGGCTGTGTTGACTAATACATAATTGAGGGGACAAAACCCATCAATATCTTATAAATAAATACTAAACTGAAGGTTGTATTACTTGGTCCAGAATTGAGAAAAACCATTATGCTATAGGCGGTATTTTAATCGTTTGAAAATGAGCACTTCTAACATTTAGAAGATACAAAAATATACACTTGTCACCACTTAAAATCTCATTTTTGATATTTTGGTAGTATATTTTTTTCAAAGAGTTATAGCCATGGCTGCAAGTGAGAAAAAAGCCTTTTATGTGGCCCCTCTCTTTTCTGTTATATAATGTTTAATAGCCCCTTCAACTCCCTCTAGGGTTAAATCATGTTGTGATCCTAAATTTTGCTTTCGAAAGATGGAATGCAACTATCAGCACAAGGGTGCTACTGTGAGTGCCAAGGATGATAGGATCGAACCTGCTGCTTAAATGTCCTCTTCCTGTGTGTGGAATCCTGATATAATTAGTAGATATGAGAGCTGCTGCTTCCATAATCCTCTCCTCCCCCTCCTCTCTTATTTAGTCAAAAATCAAGTAGTGCATTGATTGTTTTTATTTTCTATTCTAGAGAATTGTAGAGGCTATAGTTTTTAAGATACAGATTTTTGGAGTACATCCTTATCTAATGGTCTAAGCTATGGTACTGAGGCCCATAAGACACACCTTTAGGGATGTACCTACTCTTTCTTGATTTCTGTTTTACCAGTTACCCAATAACTTTCTTGTAATGAAAAATGAACGTTTAACTCTTTAAGATACCCACCCTCTATACACGTTCGCATCCACACACATAAATTCTTCCTCCGCCCGCCCCAAGCTTTGCACTGGGTTTTGATTTAGATGAAGTATAGAATCTTTCACTGGCCAGAATTCTTACCACTGTTAGAGAGAGAGTATCTGCAAAAATAAAAGGTGGGCTTACCTCAGAGACAAGGCAGATCGATTTTGATGGTGAAACAAGCCACATAAAAGGTATGCCTTTGGCACATTTCTCCTTAGACTTCCATGTGATTTTAAGAAGGTCTCATTTCAGGGTCACAGACATTATGAGTAAACAGCTGCATTTCTCAGAGCCACCCCACCCCCTGCTGCCACCCTTCTGCCACTCTCCTAACAGGCATAGAACTCTAATGAATACAAGTTAGTTAGAGTCAGCTTGGTATCAGTGAGCTGTGGAATTGTAAAATTCCATCCTGTGTAGTATAGTTCACAGCTGAATCATACATGATGACTACATTTTGTGAATTGTACACCTTTTTTGTTTTCCTTAGAGCTAATGATGGTGGTTTTTCCTCCCCGTAAAGTGACGTGTGCCTGTAACCCACTCAAATTTTTTTTTTTTTTTTTTTTTCGGTACGCGGGCCTCTCACTGCTGTGGCCTCTTCCATTGTGGAGCAACAGGCTCTGGATGCGCAGGCTGAGCGGCCATGGCTCACGGACGCAGCCGCTCCGCGGCATGTGGGATGTTCCCGGCCCCGGGCACGAACCCGTGTCCCCTGCATCGGCAGGCAGACTCTCAACCACTGCGCCACCAGGGAAGCCCCCACTCAAACTTTTTGGCAGAACCATACAGTTTCACTCACTACAGCCAAACTCATCATCCAATCAGGTGGCTGTATTTTTGTCCTTGGAGACATCTCTCCTGGAACCTTCATTCTCTTCAGTCTGATCTGAACAGCCGTCTGCACGACTGTTGCCCTGGCACTTCCCTTCAACGTCATGTTTATCTCTTCACTACCTTCCTATGTCAGAGCTCCTGTTTCCTGTAGCCCACATCTTTTTCTTCTTCTTTCCTTCTCTTTCTTTCTTTTTTCATTTCTTTTTTTATAAATTTATTTATTTATTTTTTGGCTGTGTTGCATCTTCGTTGCTGTGCGACGGCTTTCTCCAGTTGCGGCGAGCGGGGGCCACTCTTCGCCCCGACGCGCGGGCCTCTCACTGTCGCGGCCTCTCTTGTTGCGGAGCACAGGCTCCAGACGCGCAGGCTCAGTAGCTGTGGCTCACGGGCCCAGCTGCTCCGCGGCATGTGGGATCCTCCCAGACCAGGGCTTGAACCCGTGTCCCCCTCATTGGCAGGCAGATTCTCAACCACTGTGCCACCAGGGGAACCCTTTTTTCATTTATTTTTATGTGGTGTATATAGCTCAGTAAGATTTTACATATCTGAAACCGCACTTTTTTTACCTTCATACTTGATTGATAGTTTGGCTGGGAAAAGAATTCTCCTAGGTTGGAAATAATGGCTAATGATGTTGAGCATCTTCTCATGTGCTTATCTGCCATCTCTGTATCTTCTTTGCTGACAAATCTGTTCAGTTTTTTGCCCTTTTTTCATGATACCATTTGTATTTTTTTTTTTTTTTTGAAGATGTTGGGGGTAGGAGTTTATTAATTTATTTTTGCTGTATTGGGTCTTTGTTTCTGTGCGAGCGCTTTCTCTAGTTGTGCCAAGCCGGCGCCACTCTTCATCGCGGTGCGCGGGCCTCTCACTATCGTGGCCTCTCTTGTTGCGGAGCACAGGCTTCAGACGTGCAGGCTCAGTAGTTGTGGCTCACGGGCCTAGTTGCTCCGCGGCATGTGGGATCCTCCCAGACCAGGGCTCGAACCCGTGTCCCTTGCATTAGCAGGCGGATTCTCAACCACTGTGCCACCAGGGAAGCCCTGTATATATTTTTATTATTGATTTTTGAAAGTTGTAAGAATATATTCTGGAGTCAAGTTCTTTTTCAGATATATGATTCACAAATATTTTCTCTTGGTCTGTGGCTTCTCTTTTTATTCTTTTAATAGTGTCTTTTGACAAGCACAAGATTTTGATTTTCACCAAGTCCAGTTTATCATTTTGAATTATTTTATGAATCTGATTTTGCTGTAATATCTAAGACATCCTTGCCTAAATCAGGGTCACAAAGATTTTCTTCTGCATTTTCTTCTAGAGGTTTTATTTTCTTAAAATTGTATGTTTAGTTTTATGTTTCATATTAAGCTAAGTCTTATAAATGGTATGAGGTATGGATTGAAGTTATTTTTTTTTTTGCATATGGATAGCCAATTGTTCCATCCCTCTCTTGAAAAACTACTATTGTTCCCTCAAGTGCCTTTGCATTTTTGTCAAAAATCAATTGTTCATATATATGTGTGTTTGTTTCTGGACTTGCTGTTCTGTTCAGTTTATCTACATCTATCTTGAGGGCCATACTACACTGTATTGATTAATGTGGCTTTTCAATAAGGTTTTAAAATCAGGGAGGGTTATTTCTCCAAATTTGTTCTTCTTTTTCAGAATGTTTTGGCTATTCTGAGTTATTAGCATTTACATATAGATCTTAGAATCAGTTTGTCAAATTCTACAAAAAAGCCTGTTGGGATTTTAATTGGGATTGTGTATAGATCAATTTGGGGAGAATTGATATCTTAACAATACCCCATCTTCCTATACATGATCAAGGTATATTTCTCCATTTATTTAGGTCTTTAATTTCTTTCAGCAATATTTTGTAGTTATCAATGTACAGTTTTTACACATCTTTCATCACATTTATCCATAAGTATTTCATATTTTCGATACTATTATAAATGGTATTTTTAAAAAAACTTCTATTTCTCATTCTTCAATCCTAGTATATAAATATATTATTGAGTTTTGTATTGATCTTGTATCCTGAGATTTTGCTAAACTCACTTATTAATTCTAGTAGCTTTTTGGGGTAAATTCCATCAGGTTTTGTACATAGATGATTGTGTTATCTGTGAATAAGGACAGTTTTACTTTTTCTTTTTCAATGCTTTTTCTTTTTCTTGCCTTGTTGCACTGGCAATAAGTACAATGTTAAATAGAAGTGATGAGAATGGACCTTATTAGTCTCTTCCCCCATATTAGAGGAAAAGCATTCAGTTTTTCACCATTAAGCATGATATTAGCTGTAGGTTTTCGTAGATGCCTGTAGATGAGGAAGTTCCCTTCTATCCGTACTTCCCTGAGAGTTTTTTTTTAAAATCAGGAATGAGTGTTGGATTGGCAAATGCTTTTTCTGCATCTTTTGAGATGATTTACTATTTCCGTTTGTTAAATGATGAATTATGTTAATTGACTCCCAAATGTTAAACCAATGTGCATTCCTGTGAGAACCTCTAGTTAGTCATGATGTATTATCCTTTTTATGTTTTCTTATATTCTACTTGCTAAGATTTTGTTTGAACTTTTTGCATCTATATTCATGAAGGTTATTGGTTTCTAATTTTCTCCTCTTGTACTGGTTTGTCTGTTTTTTGTTTCAGAGTGGGGCTGGCCTAATAGAATGAGTTGGAAAGTATTCTCTCCTTTCCAGTTTTTTTTTTGTGTGTGTAGTTTGTGTAGAAGGTGAATTTATGTAGTTGGTATTATTTTTTCCTTAAATGTTTGGTAGAATTCACGAGTGAAGCCATTTGAGCCTTGAATTTCCTTTGTGGGAAGGTATTTAACTACATATTACATTTCTTTTATAGATATATGGTTATTCAAGTTAGTATCTATTTCTTGAGTAAACTTTGGTAGTTTGTGTCTTTCAAGGAATTTTTCCATCTCATCAGTGTTAATTCATTTTCAGAGGCTTATTAATCAGCCCTTTGTTTTCTTTAGAATTCCCTTGCTGTCTGTAGAGTCTGCTTGATATCATCTATGTCATTCCTGATTTTGGTAGTTTGTTTCTTCTCAGTTTTTTCCTGAACAGTCTGACTAGAGGTTTGTCAGTTTTTTTAAATCTCAAAGAACTATATTTTTGTTTCATTAATTTTCTCTGTTGTTTTTCTGTTTTCCACTTTATTGGTTTCTACTCTGATCTTTATTATTTCCTTTCTTTTACTTAATTTGAGTCCAGTTTTCTCTTTCCAGTTTCTTTTTTTTTTTTTTTTAACATCTTTATTGGGGTATAATTGCTTTACAATGGTGTGTTAGTTTCTGTTTTATAACAAAGTGAATCAGTTATACATATACATATGTTCCCATATCTCTTCCCTCTTGCATCTCCCTCCCTCCCACCCTCCCTATACCACCCCTCCAGGCAGTCAGTCACAAAGCACCGAGCCGATATCCCTGTGCCATGCGGCTGCTTCCCACTGGCTATCTACCTTACGTTTGTTAGTATATATATGTCCATGTCTCTGTCTCGCCCTAACACACCTCACCCTTCCCCCTCCCCATATCCTCAAGTCTGTTCTCCAGTAGGTCTGTGTCTTTATTCCTGTCTTACCCCTAGGTTCTTCATAACATTTTTTTTTTCTTAAATTCCATATATATGTGTTAGCATACGGTATTTGTCTTTCTCTTTCTGACTTACTTCACTCTGTATGACAGACTCTAGATCTATCCACCTCATTACAAATAGCTCAATTTCGTTTCTTTTTATGGCTGAGTAATATTCCATTGTATATATGTGCCACATCCTCTTTATCCATTCATCCGACGATGGGCGCTTAGGTTGTTTCCATCTCCGGGCTATTGTAAATAGAGCTGCAATGAACATTTTGGTACATGACTCTTTTTGAATTTTGGTTTTCTCAGGGTATATGCCCGGTAGTGGGATTGCTGGGTCATATGGTGGTTCTGTTTGTTAACATGAAGCTGAGTTCATTGATTTGAGACCACTATTCTAAGCATTCTTATTATAAAATTTTCCCTCAGTACTATTTTAGCAGCCTCCCACAAATTTGATGTATGTGTTTTCATACTTATTCATTTGAAAATACTTTCTAATTTCCCTTTTGATTGCTTTTTTGAACCATGGGTTATATAGAAGTGTGTTATTAACTTATATATATTTGGATATTCACAGGGATATTGCTGTTATTAATTTTTAATTTAATTCCATCGTATCAGAGAACATACACATGTGACTTGAATTCTATTAAATTTATTGTGATTTGTTTTATGGCCCAGAATATGGTCTGTCTTACTTAAATGCTCCTTGTGTACTTGAAAAGAATGTGTATTGTGTGGTTGTTAAGTAGAATGTTCTATAAATGTCCGGCCAAGTCAGTCGATAATGTTGTTGAAATATTTTATACTCAGTGATTTTCCGTCTACTTGTTCTATCAGTTATTGAGAGAGGGGTGTTGAAATCTCAGACTATAATTATGGATTTTCATATTTCTCTTAGCACTTCTAACGGTTTTTTCTTCATGTATTTTGGAGTTCTGTTATTGTCAGGAGCAACATGTTTAGAATTGCTGTGTCCTCTTGATGGAGTAACTCCTTTATATTATTAATTGACCTTCGTCGTTCCTGGTAATATTCTTTGCTCTGAAATTTAATTAGTGTGATAATAATATAGCCACTCCAGTTTTCTTTTGATTAGAAGTGGCACAGTATATCTTTTATCTACTCATATTTTTTTATTTAAAAAATTATTTCGTGGTAGGATATGCTCATAAAATCAAGCTAAGGATCAATATAATGTCTAATTTTGCTTAATAGTCTATGCCTGGGATTTCAGGATGTCTGCTTGTATGTGTGTGTTTGTGTGTGTACATGGGTGTGTGGTTTCGAATGAATTCTTGAAGTTCTTTTATTTTCTTAACAGTTTTTCTCATACAGTCTTGGTTCATGGGAGGTGTTCAATAACTATTTATTAAATTGAAAGTTTTTGTGTATTACCTGCAGAAAGAAAAATAGACTTTCTATCCTTTTTACTTTTTTTTTTTCTTTTTTTTTTTTTTTTTTTTTTTGCGGTACACGGGCCTCTCACTGTTGTGGGCTCTCCCGTTGAGGAGCACAGGCTCTGGACGTGCAGGCTCAGCAGCCATGGCTCACGGGCCCAGCCGCTCCGCGGCATGTGGGATCTTCCCGGACCGGGGCACGAACCCGTTTCCCCTGCATCGGCAGGCGGACTCTCAACCACTGCGCCACCAGGGAAGCCCCACTATCCTTTTTACTTTTAACCTGCTTCTGTCCTCTTGCCTTTCTGCTCTTTTTTGTTGTTGTTGTTAAGGTTTGTTCTATGTCCAGGATGTAATCTGTATTAGTGAACATTCTAGAGCATTTGAAAAAATGCGTATTCTGCTAAAGTGCGATATATCTCAGTTAGATATTGTTGACTGACTTTGTTGTTCATTTCTTCTTTACCCTTGCTGATGTTCTGTCTCACAGTTCTATCAGTTGCTGAGAGTGGAATGTTTAAGTCTTCGACTATAATTGTGGATTGCCTTTCTCCTGTCTGCTCTTTCAGGGTCTGCTTTGTGTATTATGAGGCTCTTTTGTTTGGTGCACACATATTTGGGGTCATTATGTCTTCCTGGTGGGTTGATCCTTTCATCCTTAGGTAATGGTGTCTGTCTCTAGTAAACTTTGCTCTGAAATCTATTTTATCTGATATTAGAAGAGCCGCTCTTACTTTTTTCTTTTAGATTCATATTTACATGGTATATCTTTTTCCGTCCTTTTCCTTTCCATTTAACCATGTTGTATTTGAAGTGAGCTTTTTGTATATAGGATATTGTAGGATCACGGGGTTTTTGCTTGTGTCATTGTTTTTTTGTTTGATCCACTCTGCCTGATGAAGGTAGAAGCCTAAGCTCCCCTCCTGGCCTTGCTGGCTTGGGTAGAGGTAGGGTCACAGTCTTTCCCATGGTGTTTGGTTGGTGTAGAGTAGTTCTTGTCTAAAAGTTTTTATCTTGCTTGGCTACCCCTTTCCGTGTCCTTTGGTTAGGGAGGAAGGCTTTCGTTGGGGCTTTTCTTGTCTGTACCCGTTGTCGTTTCCAGGTTGTCAGCTTTTCCAGCTCCAAATCTGGGATATATGTGGCCAAAAAAAAAAAGAAGAAAAAAAATCCCAGGGAACTCACCATCATGTCATTCCTTGCGTCCCAAGGTCCCTAGATGATGTGCCACCTTCTTTAAACCTTCTGTTTGTTTCATATATAATGTTTAGGATTTTTCACTGTACTCTGTGAGAAAAACTGAGAAAAGCATTTCTACTCCATCTTGCTGGAAGCATATTTCTTCTCCATTGTCTCTGAAAAGATGTGTTACTGGGCACAGAATTCTAAGATGACATTTTTTAAAGTTCCGCACTTTGAAGAGATTGCTCCACTATCCTCTTGCTTGTATTATTTCCCGTGAAAAAATCTTCTCTAATCCTTATTTTTGTTTCTCTGTTCATAGCCTGTCTTTTTCCTGGTATCGAACAATTTGATTATGCTCTGCTTTGGTGTGATTTTCTTCATGTTTTTGGTGTTTGGAGTTCATTGAGATTCTTGGATCTGTTGGTTTATATCTCTTAAACAGTCCCTCTCTAGAAGCAGATGGTTCGACCAAACTTACAGCAAATGCTAAAATAGCTGTTAATTTGTAGTTGAACTCTGATGTTTACTAGTCCCATATTGTTTATTTAATAAACATATATAGTCTTTGTACACTTTTTCCACAGTGTTCTGTTTTTAGCATTTGGGAGCATAATTCAAATCCTTCCCTAAGTCAAAGGCCGAGCTCATTTTTCATATGACACAGCGACGTCTTCAGGGAGGTGAAACTTGTCCTCAAGAGAAGAGTTTGTACATGTTAGGAGCACAGGCTTGGAACCAGACTGACTTGGGTTTCAACTCTGTACGTCTTGCTGTGTAATTGTGGGAATGTTCTTTAACCATTTTGAGCCTCCAGTGTGTAAAACGGGGATGATAATTGTATCTACCTCTTAGGGTTGATATGTGGAATAGCTGAGATAAGTAAACGTGGAACATAGTTAAGCAGTCGTGAAATTGTAGCTATTACTGCTGTTGGTATTTTCTTAAGGAGTCTATATTTTTTAGTGCAGCTTTACGTTGACAGTAAAATTGAGCAGAAGGTACAGAGACTTCCGTTACTCCTATTACCCCTGCATATGCACTTCCTCCCCTACTGTCAAAATCCCGCCCAGAGAGGTCCATTTGTTGCAATCCATGAACCTACATTGAAACATCGTTGTCATCCAAAGTCTGTAGTTTACATTAGGATTCAGTCTTGGTGCTGTACATTCACTGGGTTTGGACAAATGTATAATGACATGGATCTGCCATTAGAGTACCGTACAGAGTAGTTTCACTGCCCTAAAATTCCTCTTTTCTTTGTCTATTCCTCCCTCCCTCCCCGCTAACTCCTGGCAAATACTGATCCTTTTACCATCTCCATGTTTTTCCGTTTTCCAGAGTGTCATACAGTCGGAATCATATAGTACGTAGCCTTTTCAGATTGATTTCTGTCACTTAGTAATATGCACTTAAGCTTCCTCATGTCTTTTCATGGCTTGATAGTTCATTTCTTTTTATCCTTGAATAATATTCCTGTTCATGGTTGTACCACAGTTTATTTATCCATTCACCTGCTGAAGGACATCTTGGGTGCTTCCAGGTTTTGGCAATTATGAATCAATTTGCTATAAACAGTTATCTGCAGATTTTTGTGTGAACATATTTTCAACTACAGTACCTTGCTAAATATCAAATAATATGATTGCTGGATCGTATGGTAAGAGTATGTTTAGTTTTGTAAGAAGTCGCCACTGTCTTCCAAAATGGCTGTACCATTTGCATTACCACCAGCAATGAATGAGAGTTCCTGTTGCTCCACATCTTCATCAGCATTTGGTGTTGTCAGTGTTTTGGATTTTGGCCATTCTAATCAGTGTGTACTCACATCTTGTTGTTGTTTTGATTCGTAATTCCCTAATGACACATGATGTTGAGCATATTTTCATATGCTTATTTGCCATCTGTATATTTTCTTTGGTGAGTTGTCTGTTCAGGTCTTTGCCCATTTTTAAACCAGGTTGTTCATTTTCTTATTGTTGAGTTTTAAGAGTTCTTTGTATATTTTGGAACTGTTGGCATTTTAATTTGAATGATCATTGTCTTAAGTGCTTGGACAAAGGCTTTGTTGAGACCTCAGCATTCTAGGCTGCAAAACATGTAAAATCTTTTTTTTTTATCTTTTGGAAGGAGGTAGAGAAATTATCTTCACCTGAAAAAAATTACAAGATGTTCCCAAAGGAACATCTTGAGCCAAAAAGAATTTCCAGCTACCTCTTAGATATACTGTGACTTCATGGGCCTTCCGTGCTGTGAATCTTTCCCCACAAAATTAGCTTGTACCATGTGTTTCTTGATGATTGCCTTACTAAGTAGTGGGAAACGACTGCTCATCACAGCCTTGCCTTTCTCCTGTGTCTTTCTTACATGCATGTCAATTAACAAGGGCCTGTGCTGTAATCAGCAGCAGTGATAGTACACCTGTTAACAAATCACCCCAACTTCCAGAGAACTGGCCTAGATCATTCTGTAAAAAATAGTCACTAACGCTATAGAAGAAAAATATGTCCTATTGTTAATGAAGGTGGTATTATATTGTCTGATTTCCATCCTTCACCCCTGCACTGTGCGTCAATAGATTTATATCATGGGATTCATTTTCATTTTATGCCTTTTATTTACGCCCCAGTTCTTTTGCAAGTAATTTTAATTCTCCCTTTTACGAGAGTGACGCTCTGTGTCTTTGTAGTTCTATATAAAACAAAGGGAATGATTGTTTTTAATGCAGATTTGAAAGAAATATAATGGATTTCAGCTACAACAATTTCTCCCCATTTAGAGGAGATGAACACCTAGTTAGATGAAGAACGTCATTCCTAGTATAATTTGAATACATCCTGTTTCCATGACAACTTGTACTTACCAGCTTGCCTGCAAAAGAAGTGTTTACACTGGGGTTCCATTTTTTTTTAATTCCAATCATTCCATTCCAGTTTGGGGCTATTTTTTTCTTTGACATGGGCTGCTTCTGAGGGAAAGAAACCTCAGGTTGGAGGTAACTTCACCTTCAGAATAAAAGGAGGGGATTCACAGGGCAAATGTTAATGAGCCTGGGAAATGAAGATACTTTTGCAGGTCATAATCATTTTCTCCTATCTTCCAGTTAAATTAAATCAACAGAGATGATGCAACAACTTATGAAGATGCTATTTGATTTGACAGAGAATGATTCAGTTATTCATTTCCATCTGGACATTATACTCATTAGGCTTGTTTCCTTACTGCTAATATATGTCTTGCCTTTATGGACGGTTTGTGCCCTCTTACTGCTAAATTGCGATTCTTGCAAAGAGTATGGTCTTATTAATGGTTTTCCCTCAGAATGAAAGATAGGAGATTATTTGCATCATTGACTATGCTTTTGCAACATATGAAAGAAATGATACTGTATTTTATTGACAAGATTATGTTTCATACAATATAAAAGATGACCCTTGGGTATTTTAGGAATGATAGAGAATCAACTCAAAGTTAGGATAATTCAGAGTTTAGTTCTGAGGGATCTAGAAGGTTTTGAAAGGACAAAAGTGATTCTTAATTATCTCCAAGATCATTGTCAACATAGTAAATATTTATGACACATGCAAGGTGATCTGTGGGCTACCATGTTGCTCATAACTCCTACTAGGGACCACATTTTGTAACACACTTTGTGTAAATAGTATGTGCATATCCTTCACTTCCCAGAAAGAGACACCATCTTACCATAAAAACCAAGAAACTGTTAAAGAAATGCCATAACGTGCAAATTAACATTATCTACAGAATATGTAACAAATGAAAATCAACAGGAAAGAAGGGAACATGCAGGTCCTGCTGATGGTAAGAGATTAAGTGACGGTGCAAGGTTTCATTGGCCAAAAATGCTGTTTGAAAGCATCTTCGTGATTCCTAATGTAGCACTTTGCACATGGTAGTTATTGTTCTAAGAATTTTATGCGATTACAGGTTTTTGGTTTTTTTTTTTTTTAGAAAACAAGTAATGTGGTTTCATTTCAATAATTGCTTATTTTCCTTTTCTAATCGCCCATCAGTTGATAATAGCTTCTCAAATTTTAGACTACTCAGCTCTTAAGAAGTAAATGACTTATAAAACATTTCATGAATGTTTTAATCACACAGGGATTCATCATCCCAGTATTTATTGAGTATAGGCTACACGAGCCATCTGTTCTGTGGAGACCACAAATGTAGGCTTCCCACCCTCAAGGAACTTAGGCTAATATGGAAAATACGGTACAGGTGGTCATTGCATAACATGGCTCATCACCTCCTAATAGTTTGCTGAGGAAGTTGATATTTTCTATATCAGGATTCCTTAAGCCATAGAATGATGTGATTATTTAAGCTTAAACATAAAGCTGTAGAAAGCACGATGCCCTTCCTCAGAATACTGGCTTGCAGAATGCTCCCCTTAGTGATATCTGAGCCATAATTGACAGCTCAAAACGAAATCTTATCCGTAAAGCAGTGAGCTTCTTAGCCGCAAAGAAGTGACCAGCTGGTTGCTGGTCACCCTACCAGCAATACACTCCCACTATGCCAGCAATTTTCAGCCGCTGTGGGGACTGGAGGCCTCCATGATGGACGTGGCAAGCCACGTGCAACAGCCCGTGCTCTGTGGACGTGCTCCTAGCAAGACCAATCGCCCCGGTTTGCCGAGGACCGAGGAGGGGTTTTCCAGGACTTTCCGTGCCCCAGTCCCAGGCAAACCAGGACCGTCGGTTTCTCTACACATTCTCCTCTAACTCTGCAGAGTGCAAAGGAGAACACCTGTGTTCAAACAAGCGCAGGAGGTGTGCGGCTCTCCCCGCCAGGAACGGTCATCAGGAAACAGTGCCCAGCACTCACGGGGCATTTTAAGGGCTCACGCAGAGCCTCGCCTCCAGACAGCACCGCGAGGCAGGGACTAGCGGGGCACTCACTGTTCAAGTGAGAAAAAAGGAGACGCAGAGGGCTTGACTCTGTTTTCCAAAATCACCCAGCTGTTAAGTGTGGGCAGCTCACCTTGCCTCTGTACTGTCCATCTTTTCCTCTCCTTTAAAAACTTCCAAAGACCATGTGGAAGCCTGCTGGCCTTCCCTTCAGGTCCCGTTTCTCATCTGAGTCATCCTCACCTCTCTGGCTGATTGATGGGCCTGGGGGAGCCCATCTTTGGCTTTGGAGTCTTTGATAAGGAGTCAGTGGTTTGCAGAGTATATTTATTGCAGGGAGGGGAGGGCACATAGTGGACACAGACCTTGGTAACAATTTAAATGCCCAACAGTAGGAGTCGCTTTTTAGGAAAACTAATGTGCCATCCCCACAAGGGATACACTGACCGGGGAGAAAGTCTAGAAACTGGGAGATGCATGCACAGACTGCTCCTTTCAAGCAGTAGCTGTTGTATACCCAGTTCATTTACTGAACAGCTCTTGGTGATGTGTCATACATATGGCCGGCCGTGGGCACACAGCAGAGCAGAACAGGGTCCTGGCCCTCTGGGACCGGATGTTCTGGTGTGGGATGCGCTAGGTCAGTGCGGCTGGGACACGTGCTGGGAAGGAAATGATCAGGGGTGGAGGCGACTTGCTGTAGAGCGGGAGGCTGGGGAAGAGGCTGCCCGCGAGGCCTGCATGGGAGAATGGACAGCTGTGCAGAACAGAGGGGCTGGAGGTTCAGGAGAGTAACCAACGGGCCGATACCTCAACGCTGCCACGGACTTGGAAAGGCAGGAAGGATCCGGAAGATGCTGAGCCCTGGTGGCCACCGGAAAGAGTCTGAGCTTT
This sequence comes from Lipotes vexillifer, assembly GCF_000442215.2. Classification (NCBI taxonomy): domain Eukaryota; kingdom Metazoa; phylum Chordata; class Mammalia; order Artiodactyla; family Lipotidae; genus Lipotes; species Lipotes vexillifer. The sequence continues at coordinate 2,859,701 of NW_006772616.1, read as the reverse complement.
CGCCTATGAGCTGTAAGAAGCCAGTGGAGCACTTCAGACATGGTCAAATGGGTGTTTGGGGACAATTGCTCAGGCTGCTGTCCCACAGCGGGTTGGAGGGGGGCTGGTGCCGGAAGCAGGGAGACTAGTGTGCTTGGCTGGACCTCAGCAGGTGAGACCCGGGGGCGGGTGCCACCCCTGGGAATAAAGAGGAAGACCAGTGCAAGGGCGGGAAGACAGGACAAGGACTCTGGGGCTAATGGGTGGGCAGGGAGGTGGAAGGTGGGACAGCCGAACCTCAATGCCACAATTTCCAAGCCCAGTGACTGGGAGGACCACCGACTCCTCATCACAAGGGCTTTAATAAGTGCTCTTTCCCTTAGCCCTCTCTCTTCCACCTGCAACCCTGAACCAGACCTTCAGGGGTCTTTTAGATTCTGTAACATTGCTTGAGCTTTTTCGATGTGCAGCTTGCAGGGTGCCTCAGACATGTTTCCTCATGCATGCTTCAAAGCAGCAACAAGAGGGAGCTCTTGTTATTACCTCTTTGTTCCACAGGAGAAATCTGGAGCTCAGCAAGGTGAATAAAACTTCCCCGGGTCACACAGCTTACCTGGGGCAAGGTCTTGGTGAAGGCAGGATTCAGTCTCACTAAAGCAATCACTCTCACACCACACTGCAGTCTCCCCTTACACCCCCAGTGTCCCAGAGGCGTTTCTAGTCTCCTCCACCCCTCCTAGCCTTGCCCTGGGACGGGCCAACTGCAGCCCTTGCCTTTGCTGGAAGTGTCTGTCAGGGTCTGTGCCCCTGGCCTGTGCCTCCAGGCCCAGTATCTGGGGAGACAGGTCTGCCATCTAGTGGCCACTGCCTGCCTTTTTCCTCCGAGCGTTTAGAAGAAAGGAAAACGTCGGGAGTTTCCACATACAAGACAGGCCTGCATATTTATAGCATCACACCCTGTAAACAGGAAACTTTTCAGTCTTAGAGAAGGAGCCCAGTAACATAAACATAGCATATTTGCCAATGAGTTTCTCCACCCATTCAACAAACACTTAAATAGATATATATATATTGTGTATGTGTGTGTGTGTGTGTGTGTGTGTGTGTATCAAATATTCATTCCACTGCAAAGTGTGCTTCCTGAAATAGGGATTTCTTTTGTCTCTATTGCTCGCTAATGAATCTCAAGACCCTAGAACAGTGGCATTTACATAGCAGACATGCCACAAATATTTACTGAAAGTGGAATAAATGACTTTTTAATATTTACTGCATCTTTACTGTATACCAGGCACTTGATGTGTACGTTTTCTCATTTAATCCTAATGACATCTCGAGAGGTAGGCACTATCAGGATACCCATTTCTTAGATGTGGAGACAGAGGTGCAGAGGGATAAGAAGCTTTCCAGGTTTGGGGAGGACTGGCTTTTGACTCAGATGTTCTGACTTTAGACACCCTGTGTTTCATACTGTGCGGAGTGCCCCTTGTGTGCCAGGCCTCGTGTGCAGAACTGCCACCGTTTAGACAAGCGGTAGAAATACCTCCTGGGGACCACTTGCCATTCCCCTGCCACGTTTTGTCTTTATTGAGTGAAGCTTCCCTTTCCACAGTGCTGTGACAGCAGTAAATGGAGTGAATTCAGGAAAGGCTGGCTGTCCAACGAGTCCCTGTCACTAGCTAGCTCTGTGGCTGTGTCACCTTGTACAGCGGCCCTGAACCTCAGTCAAAGGAGGAGACTGAGTTCGGATCCCTGCCTTCCCTTCCAGCTCCAACATTCTACTGTTCCTGTGACTCCCAGGGAGCCAGATGTGAGTGGAAGACAGAGGACCACTTGTTACTAGGCAACCAGTACCCACCTCACCCATGTTGCCATGGTGATGATGAAAGTCTGGCCGATGGGATTACCAGCTCCTGTTAATTGCATATGAAAGCTGAAGGTCTCTGTCTCTTTCTTGCTTGCTCTCTCCATCTTACTTTCTTGTTCTTCTAGGAACTGTGGAGAGATCTCCTCTCTTCCATCTGCAGTGTCCCTGAGGCAGCCATAGTGCAATGGAAAGCAACTAGAAATGGAGACTGGCTGTGCCTCTGAGTAGCTGTGTGACCTTGGGCACGTTACTCGGCTTCTCTGGGCCTCCATTTACCCATTTGGAAGATGAAGGTGTTGGAGTAGTGGTCCCTGTCTAAGGCTCTTCCGGGCTCTCAAATCCTTTTTGATGCCTAGGGAGCATGTCAGGGGAGCAGACCACACTGTTACTAGGCAACCAGCAGGCACCCTGCCCAAGTTGCCTTGGTGACTGGATGCTGGAAGGGAGGGGAGTAGCTGCTGCAGCTCACTGCTTAATTATTTATGAGTGCCTCAAGTCTTTTTTGTTGCTTTCATTGCTAGGGGCTGTGGGGTCACCTCCTCTTCCTCCCTCCTGCCGCCCCAAGCTGTCTGAGTTGCGTGTTACGCAGGGGGAGAGCACATTGGCCTGGATCTCAAGCTACCCACGTTCTAGTCCTGCCTGTGTTATTTCCTAGAGCTGTGGCCTCGGGTAAGTCACCTCACCTCTCTGGGCCTCAGTTTCTCCATTTGTAATATGATGGGTGTGCGTAGGTCATCTCCAAGTTCCCTTTCTACCCTGAAATTATTGGAATTCCTGCTGCCCAGTTGCAAAGTGGGAAAGATGAGGGGAATTTTCCTCATATATTATCTTCTAAGGATGATTCTGAAGAGTGATAACAAGAGTTAAGTCTCTTACACATTTCAGACAGGAAGGGAATGAAAGTAATGCCCATTGTTCCCTCCTTGCTTCTCACCTTAGTCATGTTGCCTGACTTCTTTTATTAATCTTAAGGTGATTTAAATTTTATATTTTTTGTATATCACCTGCTTCCAAAATAGATTTGAGGGGCTCACGGTATAAGATGCACACGTGCAATCAGATCATTAACATAAAAATAGGAATATATTAACATAAAATAGTGATGCCTTTTCACTGGTTAATATTGATGTTGTGGTGGAACAGCAGATGTCATTTCGAGCATCCTGGAAGCCAAAGCAAAAAGGGAGGGAGGTACATAATTGATATTCAATAAAGACAAATTGCCAGACTGTTCCTAGTTCTAAATTCTGAAAGTAATTTATCATGTGGTACGTACTCCCTTTTAGAAACTGCAGATAAAACTTTTAAAATATTCCTTTCTTGCTGAGAGTATTGTCACAGAACATAAGGGAGAAGCTAAACTTGACACTTTGACTAGTTCTAATCAATAGAAAGCAAAAACTCCCTCTCTACCAATGCCTTAGAATTTTATATGAAGATTAAAGATGTCACTAAGTAAATATAAAATTTCAGAATCAGCCATTATTTAGAAATCCATTATATATAAATGCATGTACCCATTTGCATGGTAATTTAGCAATTTTAGACACAGGCAAAAATTCTTCTTCTCCAGACTTACTCTGAAATAAACTTGTGCAGTTGAGGAAAGACATTAAATATAAAAATGCTTATGGTAGCATTATTTATCAAAGAAAATGACTGCAAGCCAAACAAATCTTGAGGGCTAGGGAGTTAAATTACATTACTTCTTTAGAATGGATTACTTTGCAGTCCTTAAAAAGAAGTCGATTTATATGTTTTGATATGAAAGTCTTCAAATATATAATGTCAATTAAGATAAGGAGGTGCGGCAGTGGTATAAAATGCTTCTATTTCTTTATAAAAGACATAGGTAGTAGGTATACAATTTATATTTGTAGATCTATGCCTTTACAGGCATACGTGCATTTTTCCGGAAGGAAACTGTTAACAGTGAGTGGTTTCCTCTGGGCAAGAAGACTGATAGCCTTGGGAGGGAAGGAGACTTACTATTCATTTTCTTATTTTTACTATGTGGACCTGTTAGTTTTCCAGTTAGAGAGGCAGTAGAGACTGGCAGTTAGAAGCCTAGACTCTGGAGCCTGAATACCTATGTTCCAATCCTGGCTCTCTCACTAACTGGGTGACCTTGGGGTTAATTTAACTTCTCCACTTCTCATCTATTAAATGTGCTAATAACAGTATCTTCCTCATTGGATTTTGTGAGGATTAAATGAGTTAATAAGGATAAAGTGCTCAGAATAGCGTAAACACTGCCATATATGCATTTTCTGGAAAAAATAAACGGAGAAATTAACCAACCCCCAAAATGCATCTAACCGAAAGCGCCCCTTGTATCTCAGAGGTGGAAGGGCTTTTAAATATGTCACTGCTTCCAGCATCATACGTTGTATAAAAATTATGTTCGAAGCAGGGATAGCAAAGCAGCGGTTTTGTTTTCATTGTGGTCATTTTATCAGAACTTGAATACCTTTTAGGGAAGGCACCTACCCTGGGATTCATAACGGGTGTTTACAATGCCTGTGAAACCCCCGAACCCATCTAGTTTTGTAGCTCCTCTTCTAGTCCATCCCAGAGATGCTCAGGCTAAGAGCGGAATGTATGCTAGGCCACGGAGAAAATCTTTGAGGAGACAGAACTCTACATCCACAGCTGGTAAAGGCCAGAGAGGCACTATCCAGAAATTCAAGCTTAAGGAGGGTGTCCATGTCCATGCCAGTTATGACATGTGTGTTCACATGCCCTCATGCGTCTCCTTTTCTTTTGAAAGAGAGAATGATAGACACTTGCCAAGGGGCGGTGCTAGGAGGCTCAGGAATCTTAATGGCCATAGGGGCTTCCTCTGTATTCAAAGACGCAGAAAGCGGAGGGCTGGGTTCCTGATGCCCAGTTTCCTCCTCCTTCCCTGTGGGTGCTTTGGGGCAAGTGTGGAGACCTGGGGCTGATTTTGGGCACCCTCATTTAAAGTTGGTCACACTCTGGGCACCTGGTGGCCCCTTCAAATCAGCTGAGTTAGGAAACATGCAAAACTGACCTGTAACAACTTCATCCCCCGGTCAGTGGTCCTGGTTCTGTCTGTCTGACCCTTTCTGCACTCTTGGGCACTCCAGTCTCTGTTCATTTGGCCAGCGGTTCCCCGGGCATCTGTCTCTGACATCCAACTGTGCTTCCATCTGCCCTTCCATCCCTCCACCCCTCCTCCAGCCATCTGCCAGCTTTCCCACCCATCCTTCAGACTGCTGGTATGTCTGTCCACCCCTCCTCCCCTCCCACCATGTGGGTCTGAGACTCCGTCCACTGGACCATCCATCCATCCATCCATCCCTCCGTCTTTCTGTAGCCCACCCATAGGTCTTGCTCACCTCCTGTCTGGCTGCAGAACCCACCGCTTGGCCCTTCCTCTGTTCCTCCCACCCCTGTAGCCTGGAATCCGTCCCCGCCGCTGCTCTGCCCTCCCCCAGACCCGCGAGTCCGTCAGTCCCCGCACGCTGGGTCGGTGCCTGCGCCGAATCGGCCTCCCACTCGCGTGGGCCGTGCTTTTGTTCGGCGGCCCGGGGCCTGGCGGCCCGGCGGCTCGGCTCCAAGGCCGGGCGGGCGAAGGGCCGGGGCGGGGCGCGCGCGGGGCGGGGCGGGGCGGGGCGGCCGCGGCGGGGCGGGCGGGGGCTTGGGTGACTCAGCCGCCGCTCGCCCCGCGGTCCGTGCGTCCGCCGGTCTCGCGGGCGGGGCGGAGAAAATGGCGTTGCCCCCGGCCGCCGCGCCCCCCTCCGGGACCCGGGCACCGCCGGGGCCCCGCGCCGCCGCCGCCGCCGCCGCCGCCGCCGCCACCGCGCCGCCCCCG
>NW_006772616.1:2853186-2853765 GCF_000442215.2 Lipotes vexillifer | reverse complement strand
GCCCCGGGCCCCGGGCGCCAGCCCCGCCGCGCGAGCTCGCGCAGAGCCGGCTCGGAAGCCGAGGGTTTGGGGCCGGCGCGAGCGGCTGTCGGGCGGCCTCGCTTCACGGCCGGGAGAGAGAACACGCAGTCGCCAAAGTTTCGGCAGCACTTTTCCTCTTTTTTTCCTTCCGTAGAAGAAACGCCGGCGGGCGGGTATCCTGGCTGGGCAGTGGGAGATGCTGGGCCTGGCGGGGGTGATCGGTCCTTAATGTAAAGTGAGGCGAGGGATGCTGTCCTCGTCACCCCCCACGGGGCTCTTGGGGAACTCGGGACACGACCCTCGCCGTGACAGCGCTCGGGAAAGTCGACCAGTCCCCTGGGAATTGTGCGGAGGTGGTATTACTGTGGCACAGCGGGCGCCTACCCCCGTCCAGCGATGCAGCCTTTGAATTCTTTCTCACCCACTGGGCAGCTATTTCTTGAGCACTTACCGTGGACCCACACGCCTGCTAGGCGCTGGGGATTCAGTGGTGAGCCATGCCTCTCGTTGTTGGTAAAGTGGGGACAATTATAGCTTTCTCAGGGGACAGCTCAGGTA
>NW_006772616.1:2830337-2853176 GCF_000442215.2 Lipotes vexillifer | reverse complement strand
GAATGCCTATATGACTGCCGCATCTAAGTTAGCACCCCTCCTCCCTCCCTTCACTCATGTCCTCCCTGTTTTTCTTCATAAAGTTCATAATGCTACTGAGTTGTGCTGTGTGGGAAACTGTTTATTTTTCCATCTGTCTCAATCCCTCAACATTTCCCCCTCTGTTATGGGCCAGTGAACAGGAACTTGTGTCTGGCACCCAGTAGGAGCGCAGGAAATTTTTGACAGATGAATAAATGGATGAATTGCAAAGTCCCTTCATAGTATCTGTCACCCAGCCGGTGGGTGCCCAAGGATGACACTTCAGGGTTGTCCCAAGAGCTTATGGAAGTTTTTTGTTTTGTTTTGTTTTGTTTTTTTGCCGTGTGCGGGCCTCTCGCTGCTGTGACCTCTCCCGCTGCGGAGCACAGGCTCCGGACGCACAGGCTCAGCGGCCATGGCTCACGGGCCCAGCCGCTCCGCGGCACGTGGGACCTTCCCGGACCGGGGCACGAACCCTTGTCCCCTGCATCGGCAGGCGGACTCTCCACCACTACACCACCAGGGAAGCCCCTTATGGAAGTTTTGATGACACTGTATCTCTGGTTAATTGTTAGGGAGGCATGGGTGTGCCCGTTTTCTGTGAAATTTACTCAGCAGACGCAAATCTGTTTTTTGTTTGTTTTGTTTTGTTTTTGTCTCACGTGGGCCTCTCACTGTTGTGGCCTCTCCCTTTGCGGAGCACAGGCTCCGGACACGCAGGCTCAGCGGCCATGGCTCACGGGCCCAGCCGCTCTGCGGCATGTGGGATCCTCCTGGACCGGCGCACGAACCCACGTCCCCTGCATCGGCAGGCGGACTCTCAACCACTGCGCCACCAGGGAGGCCCGCATATCTGGTTTTTAAAAGCCTTGCATAAAATACCTGCAAGATTTTTTAAAAGTGATATTCGTCTTTTCTTAGGGAGACAAGCTCATTCCTTTCTTCCTGTTGGAATTAGCAACCATCTACAAGAACTGACACTTGGAGTCATTGTCTTTTCTGGGGACACAGAGAAGTTGGGTGGTGGGTAAGATACAGTGAGTCTGTTTTTTGTTTTTTGTTTAATATTTTCACTTTCGTTATGAGATACTAAGAGCGTTTTACTGTAAAAACAAGAATGGTTTTGGCAAATTGTAGCAGAATGAAATCATGTGTGTCTTTGTTTTCAAAGGTGTGTTGTAACTGCTGTTACCTGGTATCTGTTTTCAAGGTGTTAAATCTGGACCTCTGGACCATTGGATACTGATGGGCTGCTGGAAACAGTATCAAGAGAGTGTGTTTATAAACAGGTCAAAAATTAGTCTCCTTACAGGCACAACATTTTTAAGAATGGTCTAAGATACTAATACTATATAGCAACACAACTTTTAAAGAATATCTGGTATCCTTTTTCTTTTGGAAGCATAGTTGATGTACAATATTATGTAAGTTACACAGTGTACAATATAGTGATTCATAATTTTTAAAGGTTATACTCCATTTATAGTTATTATAAAATATTGACTCTATTCCCTGTGTTGTAAATATATCTTTGTAGCTTAACATAACTTTTAAAGAATATCTAATATCTTTTAAGTTAAGACCACGGTAACTCCAGTGAAGACAGACTATAGCTTTTCTACTGTGTGTTTGCACATTTTTGTTCTCTGAAAGCCAGTAATCAAATGAAACATGTTACTGCCACCATGTCCAAATCTTCAACAGAAGTGACTGTAATAATTTAGAAATAATATTTAGTTCCAGCATTGCACGTATGAATTCATTTTGCCTGATCCGTCATCCCATAGCTACTTTGGAGAGGCAGGGTGCCCCTCTTTCCCTCGGGGTTGTGAACACATTGTGTTCTAGAGGTTCCCTTGTATCTTCTCCCCGCCCCCAGAGAAACAAGATTGTAGAGAGGGTGGTAAGGCTCTCAGGAGAGCCCTCCAGGGCCAGCCTTCACCTCAGGTAGCTGATGTCTGCCACCGATGACGTCAGTCTCGAGAACCACACCATCCAAACGTCTCCTGCTACTTGAAAGTCTTTGGCACCTACCTCTTGGCCTGTCCTACCTTCCAGCCTACTCTGTGACGATGAACAAATGTTCTAGCCTCACTAGGCCTCACTTGCATGGTTTGTGAAATGGGGATAAATAATCATAGGATATTCTGAGGGCTACATGAGTGCTATGAGTGTAAAACACCAACAAGTGTCCTAGCATAGAATACGTGTACAGTAAATGCTAACTACTAAAATTATTATCCAGTGCCCCCTAATTACCACCCGTTCACCCATCAGTGGTTCCCCAGAGCAACTTGTCTGAGTTCAGTGTTAGGAAGCCAGCATCCTAATTTATTCCCGTCATGGATGAATTTGAGTGTCCCCCCAGTAGAGTTATTTGCAGTTTCAGTAGTAAACTCCAGTAAGTCTTTATTTGTTGTTTTGTTTTTTAATTAGACTTTATGGCTAAGGATTCAAACTTTTGGGGGATAATTTTGGCTGGCGGTGTAGGATGAAGAGTTTTCCTCCCCTTTCCTGGCTGTGTAAAACTCGGACCTGTCCTGATTCTTGGAGGCCACTCTTGTTTGTGTGCCTCTGACTGCTTTGTTTTCATGTCATGATATGACCCTCCCCTGTCCTCTTAAGTTTTATCCATGGGCTCGGTGCTCAGGCCTCTTTTCTTGTTCCCATCCACACCAGTGATCTCATCCAGTCACAAGGCTTTCAGCTGTGTCTGTACACTGGTGATTCCCAAAACCTTACACTCATGCATCCAACTCCTCCGCTCCGTCTCCATGTGGATGTCTAATACACATCCTTACTCAACACGTGCCAAACCACTTCCTCGGCTGCCCTCCCCACCTCGTCTCCTTCGTCTGTGTCATCTCAGACCAGAGCAGCTAACGGCCACCCCATCCTTCCAGTTGTTCATCCCCCACCCCCCGCCAAATCTTGGAGTCATCTGTGATTCTCTTCCTCTTCCTCCTTACCTCCCCCCCCCCTTTTCTATCCCCCTTCCCCATCTTTCTTCCTCCTGCTACGTCCGTTAACAACAAATGCCATTGATTCTATGCTCAAAATGCATCTAGCATCCAATGTATTCTCACCACCTGCATCCCAGACCCTGGACCACACCACATCTGTCACCTGGATGAAGGCAAGAGCATCCTAACTGCTCTCCCTGCTTCTGCCCTTGCCCCATACAGTTCATTCCCATCACAGCAGCCAGAGCAGTCCCTTTAAATATCACAGTTCAAACATGTCACTTCTCTGCTCCCGGGTCCTCTCCGAGCAAAAGCCAGAGTGCTTATCGTGGCCCATGAGACTCTGCAGCATTTCCTGCCCCCGCCTGGTACACCTTTCTCCTGCTGTCTCTCTGTCGCTCTCCCTACTGCACATGCCCTTCTGGCTTGCTGGGCCCCCTGCTCTTTCTCCATCATCCTAAGCATGGGCCTTTGCCAGTGGGCGTCCTTCCTCCTGGGATGCTCTTCCCTCAGTCATCTGCTAGGTCTGCGCTTCCCTTACTTCCAGTCTGCTCAAATGTCGTCATCTCAGCGAGACCTTCCCTGACCATTGATACAAAATGACCCGCATCTCCTGACACGTTCCCCGAGGCCCTGCTCCTGCTTTATTCTCTCTGTAGGGCTAGCACTGTTCGTCTGTCTTCTCTCGCCAGAATGTACGCTTCTTTTCCCCACCACTCTGTCCTCAGCTCCTAGATCAGAGCCTAGGACAGCTCAGCCCACACTAAATATTTAGGGGGCTCTTGAATTCTACCCACAGTGACTTTCCCTTCTCCCGTGGCAGCTGATTTTACTCTAATTACCAGTTGCAAATCTGCATCCTAGCCCTGACCTCTCTCCTGAGTTCTGGACACACACAACCTACCCTGTTACGGTCAACACCACCACCATCCTACCTGGGATCCCCTTCTGTCTCAGGTACCCTTCCCCGTCCAGTTCTGTACTTGACGTTGCTCCAAGGCTAAGCCATCCCGTCCTCTCCGTGTCCCTCCCTCTGCACATCCTGGGCCCCTCCAGCCCCGGTCACACTCTCTAGCGTCCTGCTCCCAAACTTGTCTCTCCCCAGGCCTCCCCAACCTGGGCTCACAGCTTAGCCTTCTAAACTACGCCTGGTCTCGTCGTTCCAAAACTCCCCTGCCCCTCTCCTCTGCCACGGCAGTGGATTTTGACTCTGTCTCTCACCACCTAAGGGTGCCTCTGTTGTGGGGTTGTGTGCTCCAGCCAGGTGGAATTGTGGGTCTGCACCCCTACCTTTACCAGCAGCTCTGACTGACTTTTGTGGTAGAAACTTCTGTATTGCTCTTTTTAATGTGAAACCCACCTCCTTTTCAGCTTCATCACCTATGTCTCCCCAACTGCATTATACCGCTCAGTCGGCCCATTCTCTCTGGCCCTTCTGCTGGATAAACCATGGACTTGCCAGCCTCTGAGATTTGTCCTGTGAAGTTCCTTCTGCTCGGGTTGCCCTCCTCCCCTTCGTCTACCTAAAAAGCTGCCACACATCCTTCGAGGCCTTCTTGAGTTGCCACCTCTATAATTGTCCTTCAAAGCACTTGGCCCAGGCATGATTAAGCCCACCTCCTTTGTGGTCCTACCGCATTTTTATAGCCTGTATTTGTATTAAAGATCGTTAATTCCTCCTCCCTCGCTCATGACCACAAGACACGTAACTGCCTTGTGTCTGCTCCTGGAGTGCGCCTTAGTGTGCAGAGGAGGTACCTAGTGAGTATTTGCGCTCTCGCGTTTTGAATCACAAAGGTGGGCCCTCCCTACATCGCCCACCGACCCCACCCCATCAGGACTTAGCTCCGCCCAGTCAGCGTTAAAAAATACAGGCTCCTGTCCCTGCCCCAGACCTGCTCCGTCAGACCTCTGGGGTAGAATGTGCATTTGTAACAAATGCCTCAGGTGCCAAAACTTCACAGTTACTGCTCTGCTTGTTGATGAGGTTAACGGAACATATTAGTTGCCAGTCACTGTTGTAGGTGCTGAGAGTGCAAAGATGACAACATGGGCCTGGGCCTCCCAGGAGGTTACACACCATCTGCTTCAGTGGCATCAGTGAAGAGTTCAGCCAGGTACTGAATTTTAGAGGGACTCACCTTCCAGGGTGGAGTACGTTCAAGTGTGTTCCAGTGGTGTCTCCATAAGAACACGTCTCATGGAGGCGGGGTGGGACCAGCTTGACAAAGAGGATCCGCAAATCATCCTTGTTCATCCCAGAGCGGCCTACTGGGTCTAGGTGAGGGCAGGGGGCTGCATGGAAGGCCGTAGGTGACAGGGAGAAAGTGGCTGGAGTTTCGACTTTTCCTATCCTTTTTCCCCATTCTTGCCTTTCTGAACCCACAAGCTCTCTTAATGGCCAGGATTTTATTTTTTGTAAGAGGCAAAGGGGTTCTGGGTACTTCAGGCAGGGAAAGGCCCTGACCTAGGGGATCACAGCCTGTCCAACTGTGGGTCAGTAGCTGCTTCCTACAGACAGGCCTAAAGGTCCTAAACATCCTCACTCAGAAAGCTTACTAGTCCTTACCTGGTACTAGCTTCTCGAAAATATGTTTTCCTGCTTTCAGGATTACAGATGCCATTTCCTTATTTCCAAATCTAAGACAGCTGGCAAGACTTCAGTGACCTGGCCCTTCTTAGTTCCGTTGTCAGCTCTGGAACACCGTTACACTTCTCTTTCACCCAGCCTCCGTGTACGAAAGGATTAATTAGATATCGAGATGAAAAGAGTCCCAGTTGCTACCGGCAAGGAACTCATAGGCCAGGAGTGACAATAGACAAGAGAAGGGAAAAAATTCAAAATCAAATAAACTTGCAAAAATAAAGCATTTAGATAGTTTCAATAGATGCATTATTAAATGTTATTAATAGGCCCTGGCCCGTTTTTGCAGGTGACCCTTTCTCAGACAAGAAGCTGGTGTAGCCACAAGCCACAGATCTATTTAAAAGTGATTAAAATGAAATCATCTTTAATGGAGTGAATGATGTACAAGGGACCCCCCTTCATCGAGTATCTGGGCTCGTGCAGATTTTCTCTCTGGCCCCTGAGCCTGGTGTTAGTAAATTCAAGAAGACGACGGGCTTTTAGGGGACATATCCCTGGCTTTAAAATTTTCCCCGTTTAGGTTATTCTCTTGGCTGAAATGAACTGATCTCTCATATAAGGTGAAGTCATCATTCGTTTTTTCACCAAACGTTTATTGTGTGCATGTGCCCTGGGCATGTGTATCCATAACTTGGCTATCCTGTAACATATGTAAAGTTTTAAACATTTTTTTCTTTTCACTTTAAGCTATTAATGTTCACAGCTGTTTGCTTCAGTGCACTGGGCACTAGACTGGAGCTGTACATAATTATCCACAGGATCCTCACAGTACTGAAGTAGGCTGTACCAGCAACATTTTACACATGAGACAGCTGAGGCGTGGACAGGTAACTTGCCTGAGGTCACACAGCTAACGTAGAACAGAAACGGGGTTTGGAGTAAGGACTGTGTGACCCCCAAAAGCACTGGCATCCCTCACCCCACTGAACACTGCTTCCCTGTGCATATGAACAGTGAATGGGACACAGTTCTCCCGTATTTCATATCCTCAAATATGGGAGCTGGGCAGGACTTGAGAGGTCATCTGGAGCTGCCACTGAATTTCTCAAATAAGGAAACTAGGGGCCAGTGTCACAGGAGATAATTAAGCCAAGGACTCCCTGCTTTAAAATTGGCAGAGAAAAAGAAGAGAGCCCCACCTAAAACCCGTGTTTAAGTGCCTTTATAGGATTGTCCTTCGCATTTAATGATAACCCCGTCTTAATCATCTCTTTGGGTCATGAAAAAAAATGCATCTGTGAAAATGATGATTTTTTTACATTTTTCTGATGATGCTGTCTATATTCCATTAGCTCTTATTTCCCATTTCTTATGGTGATTTGCTTTACATGATATAAATCAACAAACCTCAAACTTTAATGTATAGACAGATCACTTGGGATTCAGCAGGTGTCAGGTGCGGCCTGGAGACTCTGCAGCTCTAACAAGCTCCCAGGTAATGCTGCTGGTTGATGGAATATAAGTGGCAGGGATGTGGGCAGGGTTTGGGGAAACCTTTTCAGCTTCTTTCCTTTGTAGGAAGCATCTCCAGAAATCCAGGTCCCTGGTAAGTGTTGCTGTGGTCTGCTAAGGAATGGTTAAGATAATTTCTGAGGTACTGACAAAGGCATCTGTCCTGATGAATTTTATTCCTGAGCTTAGCTTGCAGCACCCAGGTGGGGTTTAATGGAGAAGGCACATTTAGACTGCTGGGAAGTCAGGGTTGAGGGTTGCAAGGTGCAGCAGAGCTGAGAATGTATTTGGTGCCGCGTTGTGTTCGCAGCACCAAGCAGGGTAGGGCGTCCTGCTGGAAGTGATTAGTTCGGGCTCCTCACAAAGAGCCAGGTTGCCAGGGACCCTTGGTTCAAGTACCAACCCTCCTGTTAGCCAACGGTGAGCCTTTGGGCAAGTCGCCACCCTGAGACTTAGTTTGCTTATCTGCAGAGTGGGGTTGCAACCGTTATTTACCTCATGGTGTTCAATTAACGATGCATGCATGTAGCACACGATGTGTGATCTTTTCATCTACTGGGAGCACAGTAAGTGTCTCTCGAATAAGAGGGAGGATAAAAATGCTTTGAAGCATCTCAGACTCAAATTGAGCTAAATGAGTTCTGTCTTGGCAAGATTCTCAGGAACCTGCTTTAATGAATAGATAAAGATGATTTGTAAATAACACATTGAATTATTACATGTAAATGGTGGTTACGTGCCTGGAAACCATTTAAGTTGAATAGTTGGTCCAAATTATTGAACTTCCTGCCTTCTCCTAATTCCCCAAATGAAAAGGGATTTTAACCAGTTTTGCATAGAGAATCTTTAAGATGCATTTGCTCTAATTCCGTGATTAAGTTGAAGACACACAGGGGCACTATAAAGCTGGACTTGGGGATTTTGTCACATTAAGAGTTCCCCTGACATCTTACACTAGTCATCTACTTGGCAGACCTCGGAGGATCCCTCCCCACTCCTGCCTTAACCATAACAGCTTCTGGGTTCGCCAGGTCCAAGTGAAAGCAGCTCCTGGAAGCTGTGGCCTTAAGCCCAGAGAGACTGGCACCGGATGGGCTTTCTTTCCTGAGGGTGGACCCAGGGGTTTCTCAGCTCTGTGTCACTCTCACAGACTTCTTGGGATTTTTGCCCTCGGTCCCACAGATTAGAAAATGTGCTCGGTGTCTCTTAGTTGTGATGGCTTCCCGCTCTGTTCCTCTTGTGCTCTCGTTTCTGCCGCTGGTGACGACAGCCACTGTTGCTTGTTAGATGCCAGTTGCTGTGTAAATACTTTATGCGCCTTAGCTCTTGCAGTCTAAGTAGCAGTCTAAGTAGGGGTAGAGACCGTTCTCAGAAAGGGGAAGCGAGGGTCAGCAGAGTCAGGCTTGTCACACAGCGGGTGGCTGGCAGAGCTGGAACTCAGCTCTGTCGATTTCAAAGACCATCCTCTCAAGCCCTCTGCTTTCCTGCCTTCCTGCCACAGCCCAGCTTGGCTTTCGTTTGGTAAATTATCTTCCTCTCGTGTCCAGCCTCAGAAAATGATGACCTGTAAATGCGTTCTTCCCGAATTGTGTTCCTTGTATCACGTTTTGGGGTATCATTATTGCCAAGGGTTCTGGTGGCGTCTAACCCTGTCCCGCGTCTCTGCTTCTCCCCCCGCAGCTCCTGCCCCCCAAGCAGTGTGGCTAAATGGGTGGTGGTGGTGGAGGAGAGAGTGAGTGGCAAGGGCAGTGGGTGGGCCCAGGGATGGAGTAGATAACCTAAGAAGGGCTGAGAGGGGGGTTTGGCGGAAGATGTGCTATCTGTGACCACCCATGCTCACAGTGACTGCTTGGTGTTTTACTGAGAAGCGTCCTCATCCAAGAGGAAGATCGTGGGCATCAGAGCCAGAGAGACCAGGGAAAGAACCCAGATCTCCTCAAAAACAGGCTCGCTGAGTTTGTTTCCTAGTCTGTAAATGGAGATAATGATACCAACCTGGCAAGCTTGCTGTAAGGATTAGAGATCTATATGCAAACCCCTCTCCTATAGTACGTGCTCAGTAAAAGGAAGCCATTACTATATTACTATCATTAAATCAGAGGGGAAGCTCCTAGTGGAACAATTCCAACTCCTTAACCTGATCCACCAGGAGGCGTTTCTTGTTCCACTGCTGTGTTCCCAGCTCCAGCTGTGTACTGTGAGAGGGTGACATAGTATTCAAAGAATGTGAAAGTAGGTCCTGATTCCTTGGTTCTGCGACTTTCCACAGCTTTGGCCGTATAGCCTTCCAGGAATGGACACATTCAACGTTATATTACTGCTAGATTCCTCCCTCAACTTTCTCTCACACTTCCTGCCTCCCAGGCCAACAAAGAGGAACCTAAACATTTTTTCTTTGCCTTCAGGAATCTGGGAAATTCAGAGAGGCAGGGGTGCCAGTTCTAGAGCATACGCTTCATGAGGACAAGGGCTTCGTCTCGAATGAGCACTGCTGTCTCCTCGTCAGCTAAAAGAGGTGTGCAATGAATCTTTGGTGGTTAAATAGATTGTAGTTCTTCTTAGGCTGTTTGTTGCACATGTACGGCAGGGTTTCTCAGCATGGACTCTTGCCATTTTGGACCTGATCACCCTTTGTTGCGGGTGCTATCCTGTCCAGCCCTGGCTTCTGCCCACTCGATGCCAGCAGCACCCCTCAAGTGGTGATAACCGGAAATGTCTTCTCCTCAGAGGCCCCATCACCTCTACCTAGATGAGCACCCTTGGTCTGCAGAGAGAGGGTTTGGTTAGGGTTCTTTTGAGAGGTTTGGGTTTGTAAAATGAAGGAAGTCAAAAGATTTTTTTAAAGATGTGAGAATGTACTGTATGTATCATACCAGTTTTAAAAAAAAAAAAATGTCTCTTTCACTGAAATCCACTGCACACACTTCCCTTCCAGTTGCTGCAACTATCTGTTAGAGGAACAGGGAAGAGAGGGCTGCCGGCTGCCTGCTTCCTGGGGCTGCAGCTTTGCCAGCAGCTGCCCTCACTGCTACTTTAAGAAACAGTAACTGTAGATGGTACAGCTTCCAGTTCACCGTTGAATCAGCAAGTCCGGTACAGACTGACCTGTTTACAAGGCAGATCACTTACAAATCTCGGCTTGTTTTCCCTTTTAAAATTGATTTTGTGGATATGGCCCAGTTCTGTTTGCTAAAGATGGCTGAGGTTCAGGCACGAGGTATAGGCTTTTTAGTGTTTTCTAGTGACTGTCTGGATCAGATTTGGCTTACAGGAGAATGGCTTTCCTTGCGCTGGCCAAGCCAGCCAACGATTCATTACTGTCAGAAGTTCTGACAGCATTTTTCTTATTTTGACACCTGGATATTCATAAAACTGTCCAGCATCTGGAAGGAACCTTGAAAATTAGAGAATCCAACCTCCTTCATTAAGAAATGAGGCAACTCGTGGCACAGGGAGATCACCTTGGTGCTTTGCGACCACCTAGAGGAGTGGGCTAAGGAGGGTGGAAGGGAGGGAGTTGCAAGAGGGAGGAGATATGGGGATATATGTATATGTATAGGTGATTTACTTCGTTATGAAGCAGAAACTAACACAACACTGTAAAGCAATTATACTCCAATAAAGATGTCAAAAAGAAAATTAGGCAAGTCATTTTCCATAGAAGCTGACGCATTTCCTTTCAAACACCAATATATCAGCATCCTAAGGTGTTAAGCAGAATAGAGCTAGCGTTGAGCGTGATCCTGTTGGTTTTAGTGAGGACCTTCTCTACCTTTATCTGATGGAAAGACTGTTCGAAGAACATAATGTGGACACGATCTTGTATTAAAAGTAGGATTCAGCAAAAACGGCCGCCTTGATGAGAACACACCAAGAGTCAGTTATAAAACTCCATTAAAAAATGTAAGTGTGTAGGGGCTTCCCTGGTGGCGCAGTGGTTAAGAATCCGCCTGCCAACGCAGGGGACACGGGTTCGAGCCCTGGTCCGGGAAGATCCCACGTGCCGCAGAGCAACTAAGCCTGTGCCGGGAAGCTTCCACATGCCGCAGAGCAACTAAGCCCATGCGTCACAACTACTGAGCCCGCGCGCCACAACTACCGAACCCGCGTGCCTAGAGCCTGCGCTGTGCAACAAGAGAAGCCACTCCAGTGAGAAGCCCACATACTGCAACGAAGAGTAGCCCCCCGCTCGCCGCAACTGGAGAAAGCCCGCGCGCAGCAACGAAGACCCAAGCAGCCAAAAATAAATGACTAAATAAATAAATAAATTTATTAAAAACAAAATGTAAGTGTGTATATGGCTTGACTGGACAGTTTAGCAGTGAGGGGTAAAGAGCAGGAAGTCTCAGGTCACCTGTATGCAAATCAGGTTTTTGTGTCCTGAGGCCACACCTTATCAAACCTCTGTGGGCCCTGGGCTGCTCTGCTGTAAAACGGTAAGAAGTAATAATGACATCTGAATACGCAGGCTTGCGAGGCTTCAGTGCTGTGATGAAGGTGACTTGCTGAGCACACAAGCAAGAATTCCGTCCGTGCACGTCAGCCCCCGGCAATGTTGTCCTACGAAGCGCTGCCTCCTTGTTTCACGCTAGAACCCTTCTTGGACTCTGGAGACTGGACTGTAGAGCTTTCTTCAGAAACCTAGAGCAGCGAAACTGAACAGACCTAAAGGACTTTGTATAATTATCTCCTGCATCAGAATATGAGTAAAAGACCAGAAGGTGGAGACAGAGGCGTTTAAAAAGAGGCATATAAAGCAAAGGTTTATCAGTGGTATTTTTTTCTGGGTGAAATGGTGGTATTCTCATGTTTTATTTGCTTAAATTGACATCATGTTGTATGAGGTGAACACAAATTATACTCATGCTAAACCATCATAAATTGAATGGTAGCTTTAAAAATTAGTAAAAATTTGGGCTTCTCTGGTGGCGCAGTGGTTGAGAGTCCGCCTGCCGATGCAGGGGACGTGGGTTTGTGCCCCGGTCCGGGAGGATCCCACATGCCGCGGAGCGGCTGGGCCCGTGAGCCATGGCCGCTGAGCCTGCGCGTCCGGAGCCTGTGCTCCGCAACGGGAGAGGCCACAACAGTGAGAGGCCCGCGTACCGCAAAAAAAAAAAAAAACACTTAGTAAAAATTCAAAATACACAGTTTTAAAAATGAAAAAGTGCAACGGACATTTCCTACCTTTGGATCCTTATACCACCCTGTCCCCCAACCCCATTAGGGAAGGAACCCTGTCTATATTCTGCTATATGCTTTGGGCAGCCAGGGGTATATCTTCTAGGCATATTTGGTGGAGAAGTCAGCTAAACTCTTCAAAGGAAGAAAAGTCAGTATTAGAATAAATGCCAGTAGATTTTCATATAAAGGCAATAGACTGTTCATGTGAAAACCTACTCAGAAAAGGTTAAGGTTTGGGGTTTTTTGTTTTAGTTTTCTTTCCCCAATCCTTTTGTAATTTAAAGCCCCCAGACAGCATAAAACCTGTATCAAATAGCAAATTAGTATTTATGTAAGTCAATACTGTAGTTCCCCGGGCAGTCCAGAGAGAGCGACGGATGCATCGTGGGTCAGACGCCACCGTCGCAGGTGCTGACCCAGCACCTCGCTCTTCATCACGTTCTGCAACGTAGCTACTTGAGGCTTCGGGTCTGGCGGCAGAATGCAGTCATGGTGGTTATTGTGGATTTGCATTTGTCAAACAACATCCGGCACACTCATAATAACTAGAAAAGGGTTGTAAACCTGGTGCTTTGGGGAAGGTTGATTTATCAGACTCCACCTGCTCAACAGGGTCCCTTGTTTGCCTCCACACTAGTCCGTAATTATGCTTCCTTGTGACCTCCAGGCTAGGGAGCAGTGTTCAGAAATGCGTTTTTTATATCAGGTTCAACACCCAGGGCCATAATTCCGGGACTGTAGTCTGCAGAGCTCTGCCCCTTGTGCCTGATGCTTGCCCCACACCTGGGCCTAGCCCTCTGCTCTGCCATCCCCTCCACCTCTGAGCTGGCTCAGTTTTGTGCACATCTCTTGCCAGGAAGTTCACCGTCTTGAGGTCCCCTGGGGACTATGTCTCGGAGGGTCGGTGGCTGGTAAAGAGCATTCCTTTTACAGATTCCAGACCCTGGTGGGTCAGCTGTGAGCTGGTGCTTGCCCCTCACCGCCAGCCTCTTAGTTCTTACAGCCAGACGTGGGGCTGTCAAGCATTACTTGAGTTTTTCAACCTGAGGCCTGATGTAGCTGGAACCCAACATTCCTGAGCAAGACCTGCTAATTCAGTACAGGGAGAAAGGAAAGGTTGCAAGGATGGAGAGGCTTCACTTCTGCAGGTTGATGACACCACGTCCTGTTACCCCCGAACCCAGGACATGGTGCTGGGTGAAGCCGGTCTCAGTGGATGGCTCTTCTGGTGAATAAGCTGGTAGTATGTTGCCATCTAGTGGAACATATGGCAAACTAAAGATTAATGTACTCTGACCGCAGAGTTCAGCAGAGCTAATTAAATCAGCCAGAGAAAATAACTGAAAGTATTTTCTACAAACGTAAGGTAGATAGCCAGTGGGAAGCAGCCGCATGGCACAGGGAAACCGGCTCGGTTCTTTGTGGCTGTCTGGAGGGGTGGGATAGGGAGGGTGGGAGGGAGGGAGACAAAGAGGGAAGAGATATGGGAACATATATATATGTATAACTGACTCACTCTGTTATAAAGCAGAAACTAACACACCATTGTAAAGCAATTATACCCCAATAAAGATGTTAAAAAAAAAAAACAAAAAGAAAGTATTTTCTAAAGGCAGGTGTTTTGGAAACACGTGCAAATTCAAGTGAGGCGGAGGGTGACTTTTAGTAATCATGTTTTCTTAAAGTTGGCAAAAGGTCACCCAAGAGTTCTCGAATATTTACCACCAAGGAAGTAACAAATTTTTCAATCATATAACCAGGTCAAGACCCTGCATTGTCATTGTCATCCATACAACAGGCCCAGTTTCCTATCCAGGGTCCTAGGCCAAAAAGGCTTGGTTATCACATGGTTATTTTTTTATTTTTTAAAATGTGATTTTAAGGTTTCCAGTGTCTCTCTTACATTTCCAGTTTTCCTGTTAAACTTCCACAGGATAAATATGCTTATTTGTAGGAGACGCGAGCACCTGACTTGACAAAGTAGGAGTTTCACATTTTAAATTCTAACTAGCATCCCAGAAGTGTCCGCTTCTGTGGTTTCAGACCTGATTTGTGTGAAGACCTGCAGACTTAAATTACATTGTGGAATGTTTCATGAACACTGAAACATTTTCCTTGTTTCTTTGCTCTTTTGCTTCTGTTTGCTTAGATCCCTCCCTGGTGCCACAGCAGCTGAGTGCGCATCAAATCTGAAGAAAATCTACACAGTACAAACGGTACAGGTAAGATCAAGAAACCTGCTGTTCGTGGGACAGTTAATCATCCAACCTGAGACCTGTGCTGTGCTGGCAGTGCCCACCCGGGGCTGTGCCCTGACCTCAGCTCACATGTCCACTCTGGCAGAGCAGCCCTCAGCCACATCTACCCCAAAGGCCAGCTGAGCACATGCCCGAGTGGCCTGCTCTTCTCTTGGTGACGTGTGGAACCTTATCGTCTCCCAGACCCTCGTGACTCTGGTGTGGTTTTGACGATATCGCTCTGCGTCCTCATTTAAGCACCAGCTTAGCCGCTCCCTCTCTGGGCTCTGTTTGCCATCGGTGAGAGGCCCTGGCACCACCTGCAAGCTTACTGAAAGTCACAGGGCAGGATAGTGTTGAGCCTGAAAGTGGAAGGTCTCGGACCCTTGTCCTACTCCACGTTCAAATTCCATCATCCTAAACTCGGCAGGGATCAGCCCTTTAATTTGTGTAAGACTGGTGTGATGGTAGCACCTGCCTCCATGGGTGGGTATGAGGACCGAACGAGATGATGTCTTTATCAGGCTTAGCAGGAGACCTGATACATGGTAGGTTGTCAGCAAATGTAAGCTCTTAGATCTCTTAGTTCTTTCTCTACCCAACTCTTAGGATGAACACAAAAAAACCCTGGTTTATTTAGTTGATCACATTACTGTTTTCTTCCAAAGCAAATTCTATCTAGTTTCTCCCCCTCCATTGTTGTACACACGATAAGCCTGTTAAGGCTGCTTCATACTTGCATTGACTATGTGTCCTGAATTTTCTAGAAGGGCCAGTTTTAAATTGTGTGTTCTGCCCTTAAGTCTTTTAACGTGTTAGAAATTCCAATAGATCGGTGTCTCTTCGGCAGCCTCTCACTTGCACAGGAGTTGTGCAGAGATCTTTTTTCAGACACTTCTCCCAGTATCTGGTTCAGGAAATTTAGTACTCATGGTTATGCAGCCCCAGGAATCTGATTGTAAAGTGCCTCGTGTGGCCACAGAGGGCCCTAAGCCGGGTGTAAAGACGCAGTCCCTACCACAGGCTGTCTCTGAACTATTTGAGAAAATGACCTAAGCATGTGGAGAGCAGAATAACAGTGCTGTTGTAAATAAGCATTCAGTGCCAAGTACAAGCAGTGTCACACGACAGCACGTGGGCCACCGTCCAGAGGGACAGATGCTCTCAGAGTCCAGGAACGGGTCCCCTTCACTTCTCCCCGTGGTGACATTATGGACCTTCTTACCTCTTCCCAGCACCGCTGTGTAAACCTCAGAGCACTTGATTCTAAAGCCTGTCCTCATGTAGAAGTTCTTAGAGCCCCCTGGTTTTTGTTTTTTTTTTTTTGAGGTCCTCATTAGACTTTTCCTATGCTATTGTGACATTGGATCCACATCACAAGTGTGCCTGGGTTTCCAGGAAGACACTGGTAAAGTTACACCGAGGGATTGGTTTGTTTCCCTGGCCCTGTGTGATGACAACAGAGCACTGGTTGAGCCTTGGTATCTGGCAGCAAGTGACATAGGGTCTTCAGGGACCAATTTAAAGTACCCAGGCCGGCACATACTAGGAAATACCTTCTTAAAAACTTCATTGGGATATAATTTTTTCAGTAAATGCAGGTTTCTTAAGTGTGGAAGTTTGATAAATTTTGACAAAGATACACAAACGTGTAACTGTCACCCGATCAAGATTTAAAAATTCCATCCTGTCAGGAAGGTTTTCTTCATGCCCTTTTCCTACCAGTCCTTTACTGGAAGCAACCACTATTCACATTTCTGTCACCATGCATTGGCTTTGTCTTTTATTGAACCTCATATAAATGGAGTACTATATTGTGCCTGGTTCCTTTCACTCCGTAAATACTGAAGGATCAAATGAATGAATGAGAAATTAATAAATGAACCACTTCTCTGTCACAGCAGACTGCTCACATAACGATCTGTTAAGCTGTAACCACACATTCTCAATGGCGGCAAAAAATGATTCTTGGTGTGGCCAGAAAAATCATGCTGTTCTTATGTAGAAAGCACAGATAGGCATACGGTACATAAATAGATATATAGTCTCTTGGTGGTATTAAAGTTTCACAAGAAAGTGATTAGGAAAAGGGCTCCTTCAACATAGGGGGATGATAATGAAACACTGCCCCAGGGGGTCAGGAAGTCCTGTCGTGTGTCTCCGATGTGTCAGTCCTCCGTTTCTTCATCTGTAAAACAGATAGTAGCAGTTCCTCCGCCCTAGGGTTGAGTGAGGGTTAACTGAGATTGCATAGTTCTTAGTAGTGCTTGGTACTTAGTAAGCCCTCAGCTGTTGGCAGCTTTTACAGAAGGTTGGATTCTACGCTTCAGCTTCATCGGTTGACCTGGGAGGTTGTGGGCCTGGGTGTAGGGTGGTCACGCTGCCTGGGCCGGTATCTCACATCTGCTGCTTAGTAGCTCAGGCAAGTTCCTTAACTTCTCTGTATCTGTTTGCTCATCTCTAAGATGGGAGTAATTGTGATACCAACTGCGTCATGAGGTTGTGAGAGTGAAATGGCACAAGGACGTAAAAAGCACCTAGTAAGTGCTGGATAATGATAATGAATTCGTCTGCCGTTATTTGCCTCCTTCTCTTGGAACATCTTCTTGTACGTTCTTCAGTCATGTTTTAAATCACAGAACTGTGTACCACTACTTCTAGATGATTCATTTCAAGCAGTCATTCCCCAGATTATACCACTGTGAATACCTCTACTTATGAAAATGTATTTAACTTGTCGATGAGTTTGGGGATTTCAGGCTGTGTCCTTAATATCTGTGAATAGTCCTTAGTATTTGAGAACCAGCCTCGGTGCTGATTTTAAAGTCATTTGAGGGTATGCGTTTGCCCCACTGTCTTTTTATTTTGTGGTTATATGTGGATTCTTGAACTCTCGCTCTGTCAGCACTAAAAAATTACGTCCCTGATCGTGTCTGTTTTTCCCTCATCTATGTTTAGATGCAGTGTAGTTATCATGTGGTATTAATGATTGCTTTCCATAAGGACATGTTGAATAATATGTCTTTTTGTACTTTGAGGCCCTCAGCAAATCAGAGATGCTGATGGGGGTGGCAGAGGAATTGTTATCCCCATTTATTAGCTGGAGGGGCTGAGGCTGGGAGGTAAGTGGCCCGAAAAGTGGCAGAAACAGCCAATCGCGCTGTGCTCTGGGACTGGAACTCCCTCCTTTTCTAGGTCCATCCTTTTGCTTTTGGTCCACACTGCCTGAGGAGTGAGGGAGGGCTGTGTCTCCAGCTGGCCCACTGGCCCCTGCTGAGGACCGTCTCATCACAGCCACCAGTAATGCCCTCTGGTTGGAGTTAAATTTGTTCCCTACTTACCTGCCTTTCTTGGAAAATTCCATGTTTCATCTAGATGTGTTTTCCAGGCACTTACTGATTCCTTTTACTCTTTTGTAAACATTTCAAAATTTTCCACATTTCTTCTGTGTTTTTGTGTCCTAAATGCATGCAGCGCGGAATAGAACACAGCTTCTGAACAAGCCTGATTTTACCTGTGGCAGAAGGGAGTTACCGGCCAGGTAACAATTTGCAGGGGATCCTCCCTTGCTACCACAAGACCAAAATTCCAGCCCTGAAAACTCATTCCTGTGTAGCATTCTAACCCACCTCAGGTATCACATTCAAGGTTTTGCCACACTGTGTCCTGTTGTTCTATGTCCTATGCAGTGGTCCCATAAATTGACCGACTTTTTACTTAAATTTACGGAAAACAGAAGCTTCATATTTCTTCTGTAAATGCATATCCAGCATCATTTATCATAAACAGAAGGTCTTCAGAGAAATACAGATACAATCTCTTAAAATGAAGAGAATCTTCCTTCTATACTTGTGTATGGCCGGTGATATCAAGGCATCATCCCTTATCAGAAGGTTGTGGAGCTGCTGTGCTCTTGCAGGTCATTAAGGTAGGGCAGCAGATTGCTTTGCAAATCATTGGGAAAGGAGGGCTGTCTCTTTTGGGAGGAGAGGTTTTATAGGTCAGGACCGATAATGGAGAATGACAGAAAGATTGATTCAAAGTCGTCACTGCCCTGGAACACAGCAGGGCAGCCCACGGTGGGTGGCATCCTGCAATAGAATGACCTGCAGTGAACCATTTGGGTGAAGGGACAGGGTCGAGGGAAGAAAGAGAGAAACTCCCTCCCGAAAAAAGAGAGGGAAAAAGCCCTGCAGGCAGGTCTGCTTCATAGTTCTGCTTAGTGAAGCTTAGTATCGAGAATAACAGGACTATGTAGCTGTCATTTAATTTATTCGTGGGGTACGTGATGGGATCAACATTATAGTCACAGCCCAGTTGTGCAGAAACAGAACTGAAGTCAAAGTACCTGGATCCTGTCTGCTGGCATGTTGGCAGTGGAAGCCGCTGTGCAGGTGGGGTGGGAGATTAAAT
This sequence comes from Lipotes vexillifer, assembly GCF_000442215.2. Taxonomy (NCBI): domain Eukaryota; kingdom Metazoa; phylum Chordata; class Mammalia; order Artiodactyla; family Lipotidae; genus Lipotes; species Lipotes vexillifer. Next base: position 2,834,262 of record NW_006772616.1, on the reverse strand, counting down.
CTTGTAAAGTGGAAGTGATTCAGTCACTTCAGATGTAAAACTTGGTCTCTCAAGGGGGATCAGAATATGCCACCCCAAAAATGTCACTTTAACTTAAGAATTACTTTGAACTGAAGGCAGTTGAAAAACAGCAGACCCAGGAGGAGCTCTCTGACCTCCTCTATCTGCCTGAAATCAGGGCATAAATTACCTTTTTAAAGGTGACATAAATTTACATTTGTCAAGGTATCCCTTTTTCTTACCCCTTGAGTCTGCATAACAAACCTACTAAGCAAATGTATGTACCGTGTATTTCCTCAGCACAGTCACACCATATACCACCTCTAGGGGCCCCAGACCCCCTTTCCTTTGTCTGGTCACTCTCCACAATTTGTCATCCTTTGTTAAAATGGTGTATAAGCTTCTGAGTCCAATCACGTCTTTCGGTTTTCACCAAAGTGAAAGCCCTGTGCACTGAAAAATATTAACATCAATAAACATATATACCTAATGGGCCTTACCCAGGAAGCCGAATACACACTGCTCTGCTGTTTCCCCCAACTTTTCTCCTGTTCTCTCAATGTGTGAACCCCCACGTAGCTCCCTAACTCAGACTTTGTTTTTCATTCATTGACTTAACTGCGTGGTGAGAAATTGCCCACTCCCCTATCAGTCCTCCAAACTTTGGTTCTCACTTTAAGTCAAGACCTTCGGAATGCAAAGCAAAGCCCATTTCTCTCTCCACTACCTGGCTGTCCCAGGTTAGAAACACTTCGCTTTCAGCCTGTTGTATCTGCTGTGAATTTAAAAACATCCGTTAAGCTCTTCAGTTGCCTTTCTTCTGGGCTCTGCCCTTCCCATAAACCATTGATTTACTTGGTGGGATGCAAGCCCCAGCCAATTAGAAATACCTAAGGAATGAAAATGTTTGTTTAAAATTTCAAAAATACTTTCAAAGATTTGTATGCTGTGACCCGCGGAAGAAATTCTGGATTTGTTGGGGTTTTTGGAGGTGTATTTGCTGGATGTTTTTCTTTTTAACACCGTGTTTGTTGCCTGTCACCACATGGCATCTTTTCTTCTCAAGCATTTTCAAGTATATTCTCTTTTTTTTTTTTCTTTTCCTTCAGAACATTTAGTAAAAAAATGAGGAAATTTGCCAGTTTTCCTGGTAATCATTGATTATCTATTTGGCAAAGGACTGTTAGGAGGAGCATAATTGCTTCAATCAGGACTAGTAGGTTGGGGATTTGTTAAGTGGACACCATTGTCTGGTGAATCTAAGCACACCTGGGACTCACCACAGCGCCCTGCCCTCCTTGGTGTCCACACATGTTGACTGAATAAGTGATGCCTGACTTCCCTCCCTCTCCTCGGGTTGTCACTGAGGCTTTTGAAAAAAACACTTCATTATTATTAATAAACATTGTGCTTAGCTTTACTGCAATCTACTGTTTGCAGACCACTTAGAATTAATTATAAGTCTAAGGGCTTTTGAAATCTATTTGCGAGGTTCTATCTGTAGTAAAATTTAGATTATTTAACAAACATAAAAGTATGTTACAGAGAATATGACCAAGAATTATCAAGTTTCCAGTGAAACAGCGCTTTCGCTTCCTCAGGGGAGAAAGAAGGTCTAACTAAGGAGCTGTGTGTTGCCGGGTTCCTTCCTTCAGCTCTTTTGCCATCATACACGCTTGACGAGTATTCTACACACTGCGTGAGGTTTGCAATATGGAAACAGACCGACTTAGTGCCACGGACTTTAATGGGCCTCTGTTCAATGAGGTCACCGCATATTTCACTCTCATTTTGTGTTCATGCAGAAACATGCAAATATGCACTTGAACAAGTACCTTAGGTCAGGGTGAAGTCTCTCACTGTGTCTTCTGGGGCTGTAATCTCTTCCTCTCTCATTTGCCAAGACTAACAAAATCAGTTGTCTGTGTCTTCAGGAGAAGCTTCTAAAGCTACACACTGTAGCACGATCCTTAGTGTGACGTTCTCACCTTTGGCACGGGAGAAGCATTTTGTTGTGTTTTCCAAGGTGCTTCAAACACTGGGTGAAAAGTTAGGATTCGAGAACTTTGGCAAGGGTGTGAGGGCAGGTGCTCTGGCCTGGTATGCCTTTTAGGAGACTTGAAGTTTGCTGGCACCAAAGTCCTCTTGGTGGAAGCAGGGATGTATATTCTACCATAAGTGTGTCCATAAATTCTGCCCAGGTCATTGCCACATCATTGCAGAAGTGCTAGGCTAGGGCTAATGCAGTGGCATAGTCAGTGTGATGAAGGGCACGTACTGGTGGGAAAGGTGCCCCTCACTCTGTGACCTCGTCCATGACCTCGTGACCTGGTCTGTGGCTTCTAGGACTGGAGAAGGTGGACAGAGAGGGCTAACTCTCTTCCTTTTCTTATTGGGACACTAATCCCATCATGGGGGGAGGGGGTCCATCCTTATGGCCTAATTATGCCCGAAGACCCCACCTCCTAATTCCATCCTGTTGGGGGCTTGGGTTTCACTATATGAGTTTGGAGAACACACAATCATGGAATTCCTAACACCGTGCATCTTGGGCAACTTGTGGCTTTGGCAGCTGAGCTATTTCCTTTTCCTCCTGGGAGAGGAAAGGAAGGGGAACAGAGCACATGAGGTGATTCCTCTTTGCCTCCTCTGCATCCCATCCCCCAGTCCAAAGTGTAACAGACTCTCTCTAGGCTTAGAAAGAAGACAGAGTCAGTGTCATAAGGAAATATGGTTCAGTACACATACTCAGCACTACAGGCTTTATTAGATGCCATATACCTGTCAGAAAAATCATTAGCAAGATCCTTAACCTGTTTTATGTGGAGACACATTGCATAGGAATGTTTGCTAAACCATAGCTTCCTGAAGCATACAACTTTAGCCTGACTTCAGAAAAGAACATTCTTTAATGTTATGTTACATTTTCTAGCAGAAAATTAGGAAGAATACTAAGAAAAATCTAGTTTGAATGGGTAGGAGTTAATGAGAATCTGATTTTTTTTTCTTTAATGCATTAATTTTATAAGCTAGCAGCACAGTGAGTCAATACTGGGTGTATTAAACAAAGTGTTTTTCTTTTAAAGATATTCTGGAGCGTGTACAATAATATTCCTCCTGTGACTAGCCTGCCTTTGAGATGTAGTTATCATTTAATGAGAGGAGAGAGGCGGCCACTTTGGTAAGTGTCTTCTGTATAGTTTGAGGTTAAGGTGGGAGGGAAATGGTTGTGAACTTAATAAAATAATTTCATGCCAAATTGGAATGCCAAAGTAATTTTCTCCTGGTGGTGTTGCAAAGCCATTTTAGCCATGATTTAATTTTGAAATAGACCCCTTCCCTCTACCCGTTTCCCCTTGTGCTCCAGAGTGATGAGCAGGTGTCTCAGCATCCGCCCATGGAGGACCCCATTGCAGTCTCACAATACATAGGTCCTCGTTAGCTTGCTGAGGGTGCCGTGCAGTTCTTTGTATCGGGGTGTGGCATCATTTGGGTTTGTTCTTTCACTTGTTCAATAATGACCTGGACAGTGGAGTGAAAAAGCTTATAGGCTGGAGGGGAGATGAGGGAACAGATGTGGTACCCACATCTGTTATATGAACAAAGATCATATAACCTCAGACATACCTCATGTGGACCACAGAGAAAGTGTATGATACTGATCACGGCCCAGGGTCGAGGGGAAGGTGCCTTTCTTCTTTAATAGCTGGAGTGGTGTTGAGGGTGGAGGACAGTAAGCCAGTTTGCCTAGGCTGGAGTCCCAACTAGTAGTAAATCCTTGCATCATGTCCCTCAACTGATCTAAGCCATTTACTCATTAATAAAATGGGAATATATCTTAGCTCTTCGGTAGCAAATGGCAGAAACGTAAACTGAGCCAAAAAAAAAAAAAAAAAAAAAAAAAAAAAGAAAATTTGATGTTTTT
>NW_006772616.1:2811055-2829881 GCF_000442215.2 Lipotes vexillifer | reverse complement strand
GAAAAAAAAAAAAAAAAAAAAAAAAAAAAAAGGAATCTTTTGGCTTCTGTAACTAAACAGTCTACCGGTAGGGCTGATTTCGGGCAGATCTGGGTGCTCAGTTCGTCTTAGGAATCTGACACTCTCCGTCAGACTTGCTTTGCTTTTCTCTGCTTTCGCTTAATTTTCAGGCAGGTTCTCCCGTTTGTGGTGACAAAATGGCTTTTATAAGCTCCAGTCTTAAGCCCTACAAGTTTGTCAGTGTCAGCATTCACCAGCTCCAATAAAATGCCGGGGCAGGCTCTCATTGGCCCAGCGTGGGTTGCCTTTCCATCCCTGGCCAGTCATAAAGATTAGGAAGCAAACCTGGGTCATAAGCCCACCTTTAAAGCTAGGATATGGAATCAGCCATATCAGAAACGGTCTGGCATAAGAGTAGGGGACAGGTAGCTCCTTAAAGGGAAATTGGGGTGCTCTTGCCAGAAGAGGGAGCAGTTACTACACAGGGAGACAGCAGATGTCCTCTACCGGGGCTGAGTCCCCTGTTGGGCTTATGACCCAAGATTGAAATGCGAATCAGATGAGGCGATGTCAAGAGCATGACGTTGAAATGTAAAGGCCTTCTCACATGTGAAGCATTTGTGTTAGTTTGTCCACCCCGGGTGGTCTAGGGAACCTCTCCTCACCAGCTCCTTGAGGATGAGAACCTGGTATCCCATCACCTTCCCTACCCTTTTGGCCACTGAATCCCACTTTCTTCCCTCCCCGTCTCCATCCCCTTCCTTTTTCTTTCATCTGCTTCTGTTTCCGGTATTGCAGAATGCTCCATTGTTTTTCGTTTTTAATGTCATCCATTGCTAAACTCGATGTATGTAGAGCTACTTAATCCATGAGTGTAACTGTGAACGTTGGTCTTTGATCCAGGGAAGAGGAGAGCAATGCAAAGGGTGGCGTATGGAAGATGAAAGTTCCCAAGGACAGCACGGTAGGTTTGCTCTCATCCTTTTCTAGAAGCTAAGCTCGGGGTTGTTGACAGCTTATGATGAACCTCTTGTGCGTTCTAGACAGTCCGCCTGGTAGACTCAGAATGGGACTGGGGGTGAGAAGTTCTTTTCTGACCTTGGTGGTTTTCTGCCTTACACTGTCACCTTGAAAATACATTGTGAGCCTCTGTAGAAATGGTGTAATAGTGTGACTGTATCACATAGTTCTGAACAGCTACATGCCTATAAACTTTGCAGAAAAGCTGATTAGGGCTGTCATGTCCTCCGCAGCCATGACCGACATGTGGAAGTGGGTCTACGTAGTGAGAAGCAGGATCCCTCCCAGCAAAGGCTCGTCCCTTCCCCACTGGGGCGACAGGCACTTCTGAGAATGACCCTGGCACAGAGGGTGGGGATGTTTGGGAGGCCTTGCCTCTCACCGCCCTTTGGGGTTTCATGCGAGGCTGTGTTCAGTCTCCCTCTGGGGTTGATGAAACCCTGGTTGATGGCACAGCCTGCTCGGGCACTGGTTGGCAGTGGTCAAGCCTCAGAAACCTGGGTTTCCCAGGAGTGGGCTCTAATTCATTGTACTGACTGAAAAGAGCATTCAAATCTATTCTTAAGCCGCCTTTGAAAATGGATGAAAGGTCGCATGCTCCCCAGTCTCACCTTTTCATGGTTTCTTTCATGTGGAGAAGCTCAGAGGATTGAAACATCTCCAGGGACCCGCGGGGTTGACCCTGCATTGTTTCCCGATGAGCACAAACCTAAAAATATGACCCAGTTTGTTTGTTAAAGGTGCAAACCATCGTTAAGATGCGTAGCTACGAGATTTGGCTGCTATTTGGCATATAGAATTTTTAAAACGTCGGGGGAGCAAACAAAAAACCAAGCAAGGCCTGTGAAGCTCTTCCTGCCCCCCTGAAAGGAGAGAAAGTTGTTTTGAATTTCCATAAGGACACGTTTTCCTTGCCATCTTCTTTATTTACTTGCAGTAGACATTGACTTCTGGTAGAAACAGTCATGACGTCAGCGTTGGATGAAAGGTAGCTGAAAGACAAGTTTGTCCCCCCTCCTTGTCAGCTCACTTGACCACATTCAGTCGCAAATAATAACGCTTTCACCTCTGCACAAGTGTCCTCATCCCAAGCAGCTCAGCCCTCTCTTTGTTGCTGACCGGTTGGAGTCCGGTGGGTCAACCTCCTGTGAATTCACAACAGGAGAGGGAACGTCCCCTCCCCCTAACTTCCTCTCAACACTCTCATCTTTGTTCCTAATAGCGTAAGAGACTGCAGGTGAGACAGATAAAAAAACAGAAGGGATGGCTTCTAGGTGGGAGACAGGTAGACCAGACGGAGGGTCTAGGAAAGAGAAAAGAAAACCCTCCTTGAGAGTGAAAAGCCATGATGGTTAACTGCTGTGGTCTTGGTTAAAAATTCAGTGAGGCTGCTTTCAGCTCATTAGAACACGATAATACATACTCTCATTATAGTTAATATATTAGTGGGCGCCTGGTCCAGAGCAAACACGCAGCTATTTATGGAATGGATCTTAAATCTCCAGTGCTGTTGTTGCAATCACAGTACTGAGCCCGTCGAACGCAACATTTGTTGACTAATTTCATGGTCACAACAGCCCTGGGAGGTCGGTCCTATTATTATTCCCTGTTTGCTGAAGGAAACTGATGCTCAGAGAGGCTAGTAAGGCTGCCCAGGGTACAGCTCTAAGCCGGCTGTCAGGAGTCAAACCCGCTTCTGGTGGAGTTCAGGGCCTGTGAACCAAGACAAGGAAGAGATACGGAACCAAGAACTTTTCGAGGAAGAGGAACTGGAAAGAACTTGGAGACCTCCAGTTACCTGTGCGTGGATGCTGGCTGTTGGTTGGACGGCATTAGGGGGTCTTCAGCAGAAGAGGCTCCAGGTTTTCTCATAGGGAAGAGGTGGACTAGAGCGTGCACTGATTCTTCCAGGGAAATGCACGTGTGCACACACGCACACACGCACACACACCACAGTTCAGTCACTTAGCAGAAACAAAATGCCTTCAAGTGCATGGAAATCTGCAAGTCTCTGGTAGTCAGTAAACCAGAAATTTCCTTAAGTGTTCTTCACTTGTGTAACCTTGGAAGTGCCTTATAAACTGCAGGAAAAGCAGGAAAGGGTTTTGAAGAGAAGGATGGTCCTAATAGCATTCACTTATAACCAGCTGATACATTTTGAATCAGTGAGAGGCAAAGAAATTGGAAAAGTGTAGGTCATTTGAGTGCATTTTTCCCACGTTGTTCTCAGCTTCATCAGAGGTGGCACTAGAGATTAGCTTTGTCGCTTCGGACCCCACAGTTTTGTGGACACAGAGTTTGTGACTTGGGATCCCTTGTATCTCTCTGTGCAAAGCGATGTGTAAAACAATACAAACATATGCCACCACGTGGGTGTTTACGCCTGTGACTCAGCGATGTCTGCGGGCTCCAAATACGGGCGTGGAAAGGGCGTGAGAGGTTAAAGAAAATGTGACTTGGGTAGCTCCTGAAGATAATTGTTTAAAAAATGTGTATGTGTTCCTTTTCTTTGGTTTTCTTTTGTTTTGCTTTTTGTTCTTTTCCCACACCAGTCCACAGTTTGGAAAGAGTTGTTGTTAGCGACTATCGGGGAACAGTTCACAGACTGTGCCGTCGCAGGTAATGAGACCCTCAGCTCTGGCCGTCCCCGCTCGCGCGTGCTTGGCTTGTGCTTGTTCCTTGCTGAGCTTTGTTTCTGTGTGTTTGCCTTTTTTACATATTTTGGAGTTGCTTATTTTGTAACTATGAAGTTACTTAGCTTTTTCCCATGTGATCGTGGCGTTTTCATGTTATATGTGTATGTGCATATGTATATTTACATATGTGTATATTACGTGGATATACATATGTGTATATGCCTATATTTTTTTTTGCACTTATAGCTCATCTTCATAGTATCCGTGACCATCTGTCTAAAATAAATAGGCAGAAAAAAAGGAAAACTAATTTTTTTTAATTGAAGTATAATTGACATACAGCCTTATATTTGTTCCAGAAGAAAATGAAATTTGACATTGGGCTCCTATGTCCCACGCACTGGTGGTGGGTTTCCTTCGTCAGTTCCAGTTCTTCCAGAAGAGCCCAGTGCCTTTGTTGTCACCTGAAGTTTGTAGTTAGGTCGGCACAGTCCTTTCTGCCCCTCTCAATTACTCGCCCCTTCCTCCTGTCCCTCTCTTGGTCCCTTCCACTCAGAGTGAGAGATAAAGGGGAGGTGGGGATCAATCACCATTAGTGCCTGTGATCCGACAAATGGGGCTGAATGTAAAGTCTTCAGGACTTTACTTTGAAGACTTTACTTGAAGACTCACTCAGTTTTCAAATACTGAGTGAGTTTCTGAGAGCCCTGTGAATACATTTTTATTTTGCTTTTTTTGTTTGTTTAATTAAAGTATAGCTGATGTACAAAACCCATAAGTTACAGGTACACAACATAAAGTCACAATTTTCAAAGATTATACTCCATCTGTAGTCATTACAAAATATTGACGCTGTTCCCCAAGCTGCGCGGACACATCCCCGTAGCTTATTTTATACCTAATAGTTTGTACCTGTTAATCCCTTACCCCATTTTTATTTTGCTTTGTTTTTGTCGTGAAACCACTGAAAGAGGAAAATTGAATTGCTAGTTTAAAGTTTTGCTTTTTCTTCTTGAGTAGTTCCTTCTGAATGCTTCTGAGGTAACATTTAGAATAACATTTCTCCTGTCGAGCTTTAATTTTTTTTAAACTATTTGGTATTGATTGACTTGCCCTCAGGCGTCTTAACTGGTTCTGCCTTTGGGAACCCTTACAGGCCTAGCCGCTGCCACGCAGGTTTTAGATTTACCTCACTAACAGTTTCAGTCATTCTACTTTTGTTTTCCTTAATTCTCACACCTCTTTTCATTCACTGAAGACAGAACCTGGGTTAAGATGAAATTGTCTTAAAAGTACAGATTCCTGGGCCTCCCTGGTGGCGCAGTGGTTGAGAGCCCGCCTGCCGATGCATGGGGTACGGGTTCGTGCCCCGGTCCAGGAGGATCCCACATGCCGCGGAGCCATGGCCGCTGAGCTTGCGCGTCCGGCAAGGGGAGAGGCCACGACAGTGAGAGGCCCACGTATTGCAAAAAAAAAAAAAAAAAAAAAAAAAGTACAGATTCCTTCCGTTTAAATAGGGGTTAGGTAGCAGCTTTACAATATGTAGTCAAAAATGCATCTTCGGTATAATTATAAACAAATAAATCCCTGGGAGAGGAAGTTTTCTGTATGAATTATTCCTGTTTCCAGAACCAGGCAAAATAGTCTAAGTAATAATAAATAGGCCGGATTGAGCAAAGAAGACCTATTGTTCCGTGGTTGCCTTTGGAACGAGAGCACCATTAAGTATTAACTGTTCGCTCTTAATTAACCCAGCTCCACCACTACAGCAGGTCAGCTCATCTCTCTGGTCCTCACTTCCCCCATCTTCAAACAGTGGCTCCTCCTAGCTCTGACGTCTTGTGCCGCCAGTACCCTAAAATAATCAGCGTTTTTGCTGGTTGATTCTGCTTATGAATATTGCATGTTTGCCGATGGATCTCCTTTTGCATACGGGCTGCAGCCTTTTTACCATGCCCTTTCTGAAAGTGCTGTGCTAGGAGGTTACACGTAGGTACCAAAAGCCAGGAGAGACTGAAATATTGACAGTTCAGCATTTTCAGCACCCGTAAAGCTACAGTACCCTCTGACCAAAAGTGTAGAAATGGGCAAAACAAAAAGACTGGAAAATGCTGCTCTTTTCCCGAAAGGCTGAGCTAGTGTCTTCATGACTATTCTTCAAAGTGGTAAATGCCAAAGCTTCCCTCTTCACTTGATGATTTTTTGTTCACATAGAATTTAACATTGAGCTCTAGCAAATATACTTTGAAGATAAATGAGAAAACAAGAAACATGTACATAAGACACATTTCTTGAGGGGATAATAAGTTTCTGTGGGTAGCCATGATCAGGTACTGTTTGCTCTTTTGGAAATTTTTGTTTAAATGTGACATGTATACAGAAAAGGACACAAACTATTTTGTGTGCACCTTAATAAATATTCTCAAAGTAAACAGATCCCTGTAACTGGCACCCAGATCAAGGAACAGAATGTTACTGGCCTCCAGAATCTCTCCACACCCTCCCTTCCCCCAGAGGTGGCCACAAGCCCAACTTCTGACACCTTCGACTGATTTTGTCTGCTTTCAAACACTTCTATACGTGGAAGTATTTAGTGTCATGTCATACACATTTAGCCAGAGTCAAATTTATTTACAAAGGAAAGAAGGGAGAGAGGGAAAAAGGGAATGAAGGAGAGAAGGGAAGGACGGAGGAAAGAAAGGAATTATTTTACCGAAGATGAACTCCTTTAGTAATTGGACAGGTCCTCATTTAAATTGTATCTAAATGCTGGAACGTTTCAACCTTCGGAAGACACACGGGAAAACTGATAGCAGAAGTATCGAGATGTACAGATATATAGTAAATAAGGAAAATTAGGCAAAACATATTAACTAAAGCAAAATTTCCTAACTTTGATAATGCATATCTTTCACATTTCACTCGTTGATGCTGAGTGTGCGAGGGCAGAGGGGTGACCCCACTTCAGTAATATGCTGCAAACATGTGTACCAGGAGTCAAGTCTTTACTCCTGTCATTTTGCTGCAAATTACTGTACACAAAGTGGCTCCATAGGACAGTACACAATCCTACTTATCCAGCCACCATTCTCGAATGCCTACAGAGCAGCCCCAAATCCAGAATTTAGTTAAAAAAAAAAAAAAAAAGACCTACATTAATCAAAGTAGATAAATGCTTTCCTGCCCATTTGCCGAAGTGCTCTAAGGACATGGCCACACTTAGAAGATACTTACTTTATACACCGGGCTAACAGATGGTCATTGATTCTCTAGCCTACAGTTAAAATGCCCAAACCAGAAGGGGGATGGCTAGGGAGCAACAGGCAAGAACAGAGGGATGATTAATAGGAAAGGAGCAGACAAGCCAAACCACAGAAAGCAGAATGAGCGACTCGGAACACGCAGCCTGGGTCCAGTTCGTGTTGGGGCCTGGAGCACTAACCACCCCGAGATCTCTGAATGGTTGGCGGGAAGTCGGCAGAAATACTTGCTGTTCTTAACAAAGACAGCCAAGCATCGAGGAAAAGTTCATGTGAGTTCAGTTGGCTTTCGGAGGGCCGATCATTATGCAACTTGAAAAAGTCTCATCAAAACAGAGTAAGAAATAGTCCAAAGTTTCGGTAACATGTTAAGAAGGGTAAGTCCCTTGTCTGGAAAATTTGTTTGGCCGGGACACTCTGTTTACCTAAGTCGCCGGATAAGTGTGATGTGACTGCTACAGCTTTTGCCCACTAACTTGCTTTTTGCCCAACGATTCCCCTTAGAAACAATATTTATCACGGGTTCTCTCGTGCCACCTTGTCTTGATCATCTTCTCTACCACTTACAGATAAAATGATAAGTGCTAAAAAACCGGCTCCAGCGGACTTGAAATTATCACTCATTTCTTTCTTCCCCCTTCCTTCCGCTCAGATGACGAAGTAATAGGAGTTAGTGTCAGTGTCCGGGACCGGGAAGACGTCGTCCAAGTCTGGAATGTAAATGCCGCTGTAGTGGGGGAAGCCACCGTTTTAGAAAAGATCTATGAACTCCTGCCCCACATATCTTTTAAAGCCGTATTTTATAAACGTAAGTGCTTCATTTCCAGTTACTACTTTCTAGCTTATTCTATCATACTTTTAAAGACAGAAACCGTGTTGCCAATGAGGTGCAGGGAGAATCGCTTGAAATTCTATAATCCAATTAATAATTCAATAAAATACATTTTAAGGGTGTTTCAAAAAAAACTTTAGCCTCAGAAGTTAAAGTGAGATTTCAGTTGTCGCCTAAACACACGGATCAGAAAAGGAGATACTTACTGTTTTTGTTATTTCAAAAATTCAAACCTGATCTCAAACTTGGCATTCTCAGAAAAAATTACCTTCTATTCGAAGCAACAATAACAAAAAAAGTTATTATATGAGCTGGCAGGCAGATTTTCAATCATCCCTTCATAAACAGGGATTTATAATGTATAACATCTGTATCTGTGGAGGAACTCGTCCTGCGCACAGGCAAGATTGAATGTTCTACTGAAATGCTAATACGTCCTCATTACGGATGACTGTGACACAGAAGAGAATGCATGCATAGTGGTGAAATGTTAACAGTATGAATAGGTGTGTGGACCCATTGTTTCCATCATGATTCATGTTCATTGCTTTTGTGTGCTCTTTTGAAAAAGTCATCTTTTTCATAATGAAAACAGCTTAGTGCTATTAAACCAATGTTTGGTAGATCGAACTGCGGGTTACAGTTTTAACAGTGAGTTAGAGCAAAGGATTGACAGCCCTACACGTATATGATGAATTTCCTATTCCCCAAACTATTCCAAGAGTCAGTAACCCAATTTTTTTAAACCACGGTATTTCATTGAATCTAAGATGCTCTTGATGATAAGTATTATTTTAGTGTCACTAAGAAAGAAAAATACAAGGCTCCTAATTAAACTATGGCACATTCTTGACCCCGGGGGTCTTCATATGTGCAGTGGGGAGGCGGGGTGGGGAGTGCATCTTAGTATTAGTGAAATAGACTCTGTTACCGTTTCACTTTTCCCAACCCCTTGTCAAAAAGGAGAAGAAAAAAGTCAAATTTTGCTTTGTGATTGTCTTACTATGATAATGAAGACTAGGCCTCCCTCTAAGCAATCATATAATCACAGGCCCAGGGATTTAGATTTTGAGCAGTGGGACAGATCTGCTGCTGCAGATATTCAGGAGATGCTTAGCCTCTGAGTTTTAAATGAAAGTTTAAATAAAAGAGACAGAGGATGGCACTGCAGAAGGCGCTTATTGATTGTGCCGTGTGGAAGTCGCACATTTGTAGATGCAGCTTTCCCTCCATAGGGAACATTAATTGTATTTTCAGCCCAGATATTCATTGAAAGTTCACCGAGGGTCCTTTTTTTTTGGTACTCCACGAGACTCACTCCAGCAGAAACTCTCCAAAAGGAAGTATGTTTCGCCGCCATTTACGAACGGGGCGAACACGTTCTTTACCTCCTTAGAACCTTCTCCGCATTCGACTGCAAGGAGTAGAGAAGCGATTTGGAATGGTGAAGTCAGGCAGTCTGGATTTTTGTCCCACTTCAACACCGTGACCTCGAGCAAGTCGCGGTTTCTCCTCCTTTCACTTTCCCATCTTACTATTGAGAAGGTTGGTCTTAAATGATCTCCAAGGTCCCTTCTGCTTCAAAATTCTAACACGTAGGGTAGCAGCAGGCTCAACACATGATACGAGTGTTTAGGCCACAGAGGTAATCGGGCCACTGAGCGGTTAGGCTAGTTTTCAGGCCAGTGGCAATAATGAGGTAAGACTAAGCAAGGATGAGTCAATCACTTCATTGTTCTGATGGCTGGGGTTGGGGGAGGGCGGGGGGGAGAAAAAAGCCAGGCAGAGGAGGGGACGTTGCAGCTCCCCAGATCAGGCGCCCTTTAGGGCGTCTACATTTATGTGGAGGCCATAGTGACGTCCGTGAGTTAGGCAGAACTGGCTGTGGGTCTTAGTAGAAATGCATATTTTAAGGGCATAAATTGACATTTAAAAATTCGAAGATTATTCAAATAAAAATTGGAATGGGAAAAAACAAGCAATTGTCTTTATTTTATATAAAGCAGGCAGTCCTTTACTCAGTAGGGTTATACACCATGTGCTGCAGAATGGATTTGGAAAAATGAGGTTTTGGGCAGAAATGTTACTCACAGCTTGATAAAGAGCAGGCAGGGTGTTAGGTAGGTACGTAAAGAACAGGTAGGGTGTTAGGTAGGTAGGTAAAGAAAGAACACGTAGGGTGGTAGGGTGAACTAGGTCAGAAATGGCCAACTCCATGCTTTTCCTCAGTCTTGTTACAGGAGCCACGTGACAGGGGAGATTTTCCCGCATAGAAAGAGCCCTAATGAATTTGGGCAGGGCCTCCAGTCGGGTGGCTGAGGGTCAGGCTGTTGATAAGTTATCTGTGTGTTAGATACAGTTTGGTTACTTGACTGAGAAACTTAAATGAATGGAGACCCCCTCCCCCCCGCCAAATTCTGTTGGGCTCTTCGGAGCAGCTGAATGACAAATGTCTTCTGATGTGAGAATTGTTTAGAGCAGAGTTTGGCAAGCTACACTGTCAAGCCAAATCTGCCCCCTTCCCACCTGTTTTTGTATGGGCTGCAGCTAAGAATGGCTTTCACATTTTTCAATGGTTGGAAAAAGATCAAAAGAAGAACTACGTTTTGTAACATATGAACATTGTATGAAATCCAAATTTCAGTATTTATATATAAAGCATATTGGTACCTAGCAATGCCTGTTTGGGTATATATCATCTGTGGCTGCTTTAACGTTACAAGGGTAGGGTTAATAGTTGAGACAGAGACCCTGTGACCCACAGAGCCTAAGATGTTTATCCTCTGCCCCTTTCCAGAAGAAAGTTTGCTGACTCCTGGCTTTGACCTTTTCTATATTCCCTCTCAACCAAGGCTAACCCAAGGCCCACAGACCTTTTCCCTGTTCCCCAGAACTCTCCCGATTCTGAATGTTCTGTTCCCATCTCCATGACCCATCAGGATTGCACTGTCTTAACTATGACTGCCCCAAACTGTCCCTCCCACTGAGAAGTAATAAAAATCCGTGGACAGTTCCTATCTCTTGATTTATCATCTGGGGTCCAGCATCGCTAAGAGGTCTGTGCCCGCCCCCCACCTGACCCAGTAGCAATGCTATATACTTCATTGAAGAGCAGGCCACATTTTGTTTGATGTCTGTCCTAAAAATCTTTCTTAAAAAGAAAAAAAAAAAAAAAACCCATAAAAAGTGAAATATTTATAAAGTTCTACACGTGAGAAATGTTCAGTTAAGTCAGCTTGGATTCCTGGCCACCCTTGGGAATTGGGCCAACCTGCGGTAACCCCGGGAGCTGCAAAGTGTGCTTCTCTCAATGTTGCATCCAAGTGAAGAGCAGGTTTGGGTGAATAACCATGATGATCCTAAAGGGCAAACGGTCCTGTTCCCCGCCTCACCCCTACCACACACTAGTCTGAAGAATTTAGTCCATCTTAAAAACACAGGCTTAGGAGGGGCTTAGGAGGTGAGATGGGCCAGCCCATGTCTGCCTTCCTAGGACATCCTTCCTAGGGGGGGAGGGGGGATGGACAAAGCATAGGGGATCCTGAGTGGCCTTTGGCTTTTTCAGCCCCAAGTCAGTAACTTTTCCATTTGAGAGAAGAGGATCTGCCCTTGCTTCATGATGATGGTTTAACCAAGTCCAGGAAGTGGATTTTCAAACTGGGCCTTTTGCCTTGGAGGAAATATTTTATATTTCACAGGTCTCCCAATTCCCACCTCCACTTTATAAAAATTTAAGTCTTTGGAAAATATTTTTCATAGCATCATTTTTTTATTCTGAAGTTCCTAATTTTAATTAGTCATTTTGCAAGCCAGACAGTAGGGCTGGAAAAAAAGAAGAAAGGAACAACAGCAACAAAAAACCATGACTGGGAAAAATAAAAGACCCATCATCCATTTAATGAAACTTCATTTCCCACAGAGGGTGTTTAAAGGTAGGGGAGGACCTAAGAGAATTGCTATCCTCCTGGTGGTGTTCTCAGTTTTGTTTTACTTTTGTTTTGTTTTATTTTTGAAGATAAGCTTGTGAATGACCCTGTCTTGGTTCTGTGGGGCCCCTCCCCAGCACTGCATTCTGCGGGGCGCATTTCCCTCCAGAATTTGCTGGCAGCCCAGCGTATCCTCTTCATCAGCTTGTTGGGAATTACTCATCCTCTCCGGCACAGCAAGAAGGAACAGGCAGCATGCCCATTGCTTGTTTATTCCTTGTTTTAATTTTCATTATTACGTTTCTCAGGAAATGCACGCCTTAGCTAACAGTTACTGGCCCACAAAGGTATTTGAGTTCTTGCCAACATTTGGGGAAACTGAATGAGATGCCTTAGAGGAGGGTTGCCCCATCCTTTGCTTAAAGTTTTCTTTCCTTTTTTTCTTTTTTGTTTTTTTCTGTCCTTTAGCCCATGAAGAGCATCATGCTTTTGAAGGTGGACGTGGAAAACACTAATTGCACTCTGTAAAGAATTCTTTGTCCTTTGCTGATTGGTTTTGGAAACGGTCTTAACAGGAGGGAGAGTGAAGAGAAGACTTGCCGAAGCCCGATGCTGGTCCATTTAGAGTGGGTGTCTGCCCTTGCAGATTGAGCAATTAGGATTCAAAGTGGCAGGTGGGGTGGAGGGAGATTGTGTGGGTTTTTTCCGTCACATTTCTTGCTTTTTTTTTTTTTTTTTGCTTTCTGAATTCTCTGTTCTTTTCACTCCAGCTTTTTTTTTTTCTTTTTGCCCTTTTAAACTCCTCATTCAGTCTAATTATTGTTTTCTATACTCCCCTTTCGTTGAGGCACAAGAAATTGGTTTCCCTTTAAGTAGCTCTGCTGTACCTAGTTAATGAGAATATGTATAATCGTGACAATACTGCTTTTGAAAACCACACTGTCCTCGGAGGAATACTAGCTGGGTGAAACCTGTCTTTTGATTATTTGTTGTGACACATTCCTATATACTGTGCACTGGGCATTGTTTTTTCTGTCCCAGGGAAAAGAAAAACCTTACTTAATCTGATTTTTCACTGAGAGCACACACATCTTTTATTTTTCCTTTTTAAGAATTTTTTTTTTTCCGAGATGAAAGGAAAGTAATAGTTGGGTTGCCAAACATGAAAACTATAATCACAGTTGAGTATCAGGATATAAATCAAACTGTAGATCTTTGGACCCTCTGGAAATATTTTCCAACCAGAATTTCAATTTGGCCTTTTCAAAGGGAGGCGCTTGGAGTGGTAGCAAGGGGTCTGTCTCAATAGGAAACCTTATAATTTCTGATCTAAAGAGAAGGTGATATTTTAATTGTTTGAATTAAGCTGCTTCTAAATTTTGGGTGTGTGTACCCACTTAGGGCTTTCCAAGTCAATTCATACACATTTTGTTAAATGATCCCCTTTTACTGTTCATATTGTGTGTCGTTTCCAATAATCAGTCATTCTCCGGTCTGGGCGGCTTTCCCCTGCCCTTTTCATGTGGGAGCAGAAGTTAAATCTCATTTCCAGGGTGAATGTGAACATTCACAAAGTTGAACTCTGAATGCATTCTGTTCACATTAATTTTTAGAATTGTTGAGATACATCGTATTGTGTTACCAAATAAATACCGGTTTTAGTAGAAGGAAATGACCACCCTCTGGAACACTCAGAATGTTCTGATTTCCCTCCCTCGACTCTGCCAAGCCTCCTGCTGCGTCTACCTGAAAAAGGCAGGGCCATTTGGAGACGCTTCCTCCTGCTAGCTTTTTTTTCTGGACTCAGGGGAGCTAAGGCATGCTTATACATTTCACAAAAGGGCGGTGCATCCGAACTTCATTGCACCCAGGATTTTTAATTCCTCTTGCAGTACTGACCAGCAGAGAGAGGTGGGTCTACTTCCAGCCCGCAGCCTGTGTTTGTAAATAAAATCCTCCATTCAAACATTTTAAAGGATTTGAAAACAATACCTTTTTACAAAAGTCGTGCCCTTCACTTGCATCACTAACCACATCAACCATAATAACAATGATCATGGCTTTTCTTTTTTTTTTTAATGCTTTGTTTCTAAACTTGAGTTTCTCCAGTGATTTCAAAATGAGGTAATAAGGATATCAGACCCATTTTTCAAAAGCCTGGCACTTCTATTTTGTTAAACCTTGTACTAACATCCAACTTGTTTTTAAATTATTGATCAAGGATTTTTAAAAAAATATTCTGGGCCTGAATTTAAATTCTTTTTTATAATATAAGTATTTTTCTGATAGAGTAGAAAAAAGGATATAATTGACTTATCTTCATTATAATTGTCATATATATTTCCATAAGTAAATGGATGTTGAAGTGTTTTTATTTTTGAACTTCATTTAAAGCATTGTGATGACATGTTCAACTTTTGCATGTATGTAGCTTTTGAAGTAAAAAAATAAAAGGAATAGGAATGTTAGGCTCCCATTAATGTTTTCTAGTTTCTATTGTTTATGATCACGAAACATGGCTTAACACACAAAGTAGGTCTTTTTGTCCCAGAGAACTTGCGCCACTCTTTCTGACCCTGTGGAAGATACCAACTGTGAGAAGGGTTTAATTTGCCCAAGTTAAAGACCTATCATCTAAATTACCCTAAGAGAGGATTTTGTCAGATTTTGCTTTGGAAATTGTTTTAATTGACTATTTAGTTCTTAAGAGACAGTGTATGAACTAAGCTGATGTAATCAGTTTAAAAACCTCTCATTACCTTTTTGGATGAAAGAAGCTAATACTCTCTGGAGATACAAGGAAATGTTTTGTGGGGCACGTGACTTTAGTGTTAGGGTGGCGTCCCCCCCTCGGCCATTGCTGGGGAAAGGGGGTTACTTGCAGTAGAATCCGGGTGTCTTTCAGCGAAGTCTTTGCAGGTGTAGCCTGGACTCTCTGCATAGAGCCGTCCAGAAGCCAGAGAGCTTGCTCTCTGGTCTTTGTCATTCCTATTAAATAAGGACAGATGGTACTCATTGAAAGTAACTTGTCTGTATTTCGGTTCTCTTTTGTAAGCGCTTTCTGAATGCCAACTCACTCCGTTTTAATATTCCTCCCACCCACAGTGTTTCTGCATTTCTGAAGTGAGGGTGTAGTTTACAGAGGACACGTCCATTTAATATAACGTGCCTGTTAAATTGAGGGATACAGTTGATGGAGAAAAAACATGGAAAGGAAAACACGATTCTGGTAAACCTTGACCCAACCTTCTCCGGTCTCTTGAATTTAGCCGATGTCTACATCATACATGGAGTCACAAGACTTTGTGCTTGAAAGAAATTTTGAACATAATTGGGCCCACTAGGCCTAGTGTGTAATCTACCCACAGAGAGATTGTCCCTTGTGAAAGGACAGGGGACTAGCCAGCGTGATAAGAGCTGGGCATTGAAGTCTGCAGGCTACACCGTAGTCCAGGCTTCCTTAAACAGGGAACACTCAAAGTCTGTCTCCCTCACGCCAAAACATGTCACCCCGATCACGCACTGAACATCTGATCCGATCTGGCCATTGATACCCCGATACATAATCAGCTGCCCTTGTTATAAGCAGCTCTCATTCTCTGCCTGTCACACTCAGTGACCGAAGCAGTGTCACAGTGTGGTGTTACAAAATAACCTTATTATTCCAGGAGGTGGGCATTTTGCTACACGATGCCCAACTCTGAGAGGATCCCAACTTCTGTATTTACACAAAGCTGACAACATTTGGAGCGATCACATGGTGGCGCTGCTTTCCCGCCAGCGGTTCTGCCTCAGCAGCATCATGTACCCAGCTCTGTTTGTATAATCATTTTAGGATTCCACTGCCTGTTGCTCTTGTGGTTTTATAAAAATTTGATGAGGTACTGCCAGTAGAAGTTTAGCTCTCCTACACCTAATAAAAATGTGTCAAAGATAGAGCACTACGGATGTGCTTTAAAAAAAGAATCTCAAATCTTAGGCTCTCATTGAGCCTATAAGCAGTCAGGAAGAGAAGGAATGAAATAAACTAACGTATAGGAAATACCAGAAATATTTCATCCAAGTGGGCAAATCTCGTGCCCAAAGGGAGCAGTAAAGTTAGAGTTTGATTCTTTTCTCTTTTTACATATGAAACTCCCCTTTAAAAATGTTTAAGTCTGCTGTTCACCTTTCCTAGATTGATGTTTCTGTCACGTTTCGCTGGTTACAGATGAAAGTAGAGGACTGCCTGTAGACAGTGTATTTCTTAAAAGGGGATATTCAGACCGATGACAAGTTACTTAAGAGTTTGGTGACTCAGCGTGGCCAATGCCTGGAGAACTCACTGCTGCAACAGCAGAGAGGGGTCAGAAGGTGAGGAGGAGCCAGGAATGGAAGTGCAGTGAAAGCCCCCTGGGGTCTCTCCTATGCAGCAGTTAGAGTGGGCTCTTCCCCTCCATCTCCCATGAGGACAAAAGCCCAAATAGATGCCTCACACGTCTGATGATACTGTTCTGTTTTCGTTTTCTGCTTTTACATACGCATTGAAATCTAACAGCACTTATTATTTAGGTTAGAACCCATTCAGGCTCCGAGTCACTGTCTTATAGATCTGGCTGATAACAACTCTACTCGTAAAACTCACAGACTCTTAGAATTTTAGAGTGGAAGGGACCTTTGAGATCATCTACCAGGGCTTCTCATCCCTTAGCACGCAGAAGAATTTACTGGGGTGCTTCCTTTCTCGACCCCGAACCTAGAGTTTCTGATTCAGATACCTGCCTTTTTTAGCAAGCGCCCCAGGGGTTCTAATGTGGATGGTCCTCAGACCCCCACTTTGCAAACCCCTGATTATATCCAACCCCCTGATGTTTCAAATGGGGAGAGCCTCACAGCCACCACCACCCACCCCCCGCAAGCTCTCTCAGGTGACCTGATTTGCGTGTATAATACCAACAACCTTCTGAAGACTGGAGAAAGCCATTATGACTTAGGCTTGAGAAGGTGATGTTCGTAAATAAGAACTTGATGGCTAGGACCACAAGCAGTAATAGGTAGCCCACCTCCGGAAGTCCATAATATAAAACCTTTAATACAGAATGGTGGCTTTTCTCTTTTCTAGATACCATTTCAGCCTGTTAAGAGAAAAGAAATTAATGTTCAGAAAAAGTAGGTACCCCATATGTGCAGTAACTCCTTTTCCATAATGCCTTATGGCATCTGGGGTTCAGCATCATTGAACGAGATTAAATGAACGCTACAGAGCTATAAAATTGCATGTAAAATAACTCAGAAGTGTTCAAATGACTATCAGAGTAGTCTGGGAATGAATTTCCACTCAAATTAATTGTCACTCCTAGATGTGGCTTAGCAAAGCTGTTACTAAATTGGAAGGATCCTTTGATACATGGAAGTATCCAAAAAACTCAGAGTATTCCCTAAACCACGTGAATGATAAGCAAAATTCATTGTGAAGTCAGTATTATTCTGTTCATCGTTGCTACTAAAATTGAGAGTCCCATTGTATATGTGTGTGTTGAATGTACCTTACTAGAATATCCAATACAACAGCCTTTTGGATATTCTATGCTCTTGTGTCCTTCGGAAATCACAAGGTTGAAGAAATCTGTCTTAAATGGCTTTGTTTTGGTTGCTGCCTGAGAAAAGTGATCAACTCACTGAACGAAACGCACGATCTCTTTATGACAGTTTCAACTTATGTTGAAGTCAGAGAATTTTTCTGAAACTTCTATTTGGGAACAAGTGTTTGAGATTTATGAACCTGGCAACTTTGCATGAGAGAAACAAACGAAGTAAGTATTAGCATTTCTGAGTTCTCTATAGAACTTTTTTTTTTTTTTTTTTTTTTTACAAACGAAGCGACTTTCGATGAAGGTTTAGGAGGTGAAAATTTTAATTTTAGCAGTTTACATCAATGATGAATGGGGAATATTAAAGGACTTGGAGGATTTTAATTAAGTTACAGTGTTTCTGTTTTCAAATAGAGCTATTAGCTTCGTGAGTATACATTGAATCACCCCCCACCCCCGCAAAGAAAAATTTCTCAGCCCTTAATCAGGTAATATGGCTGACAGCCATTGTATGGTTTTTCAAAAAGTTTTAACTATCTTCTCAGTAATTGGGTAATAACAAGTCACCATCCCTTTGATGTCCCCCCGCCGAGATTTCAGTTTCATTGAGATAGTTACACAAAAGGATTTCTGAACTTAAACTAGTGGGCACACTTTACCTTGGCACCTCCAGTACCCTTTGTCCCAAATTTAAAATCCTATCACTTGCATTCAAAATTATTCATTCTTCTGAACTGTGTTACCTGTGTAACTTGAAGCAGGTTTATTTGCCTGATGTTTTGGATCTGCCTGTGCCGCCTCCTCCCCGTGGTATACCATCTGTGCCCTGTGCATTTGGGGCCCTTTCACATATGGCTACAAGCTGGTGTAATGCCCTTCCTTTTGATCTGGCTTCATCTAGTGATTTGCTCAGTATTTTTAAGGTCAGACTGAAAAGTTTTCTGTTCCAGTTATTTTTGATTTTATATTGTGCGTTGTGTTTGATGTTCAGATACATGTGAAAGTTGCTTCTCTAAGTCAGTAATTTTTATTCCAGCCTTTGGCAGCCATCAGGTAAGACTAGACTGTACTTTTCTTACTTGAAAAAACATAGTGATTTATGTGCTTAGTGCACATGTTTGGACTTTTCATGCAAAGGTTCTTGCCGTTTTCTAATTTGGGACTATATTGCTGTGAATTGGTGCTCCTTCCTTTTCTTAAGTTAGAACTTCGTGGGGTTTGTTTAAGTGTTCATTAATCTGTAGAGCTTTATGTGGAGATCTTTCCTAATCTGTTGCCATGGATTCTCACGCTGTAAGCGGGTTCTATAGTATAGAAATGTCGTTCTACTCCCTCAGGTTTAGAATTTCATGCAATGTTATAAACCACACTGCTTCATGTTAATAAGGTTCCAGGTGTATGTGTGGTGATTGTCAAACCCTGTTTATTCCGGCACCTACTGAAACTTTCTGTCCACCTGTTTGGATGCGTGTGAAGCTCCTAGCATGGTGTCTGGCACCGAGTAGGTTGCCATGCGTCCTCCGGCAGGAAGCAGCTATTCCTGTTTCTTCTGCTCCCTTCTTTTTTTTTTTTTTTTTTTTTT
>NW_006772616.1:2787210-2810852 GCF_000442215.2 Lipotes vexillifer | reverse complement strand
CCGGGGCACGAACCCGTGTCCCCTGCATCGGCAGGCGGACTCTCGACCACTGCGCCACCAGGCAAGCCGTCTTCTGCTCCCTTCTTGAATGTATTTGGTGATAGGGCTCACGTTGGTGTCTTAGAAAACACATTTTATTTTCATTCTTTTTCTTTACCGTTTACTAAGAATGGTTTCATTTTAGAGTAAGCCAATGATGCTTGTTTCTCTTTTGTCCCCCAATTTGCCCATAAGATTCAGTTGCCCCTTATGTAGCCACATAAAGTCGATTTACTCTTGCTTTCTAGCTAACATATGCCTTTAAAAACAAGCAAAATACCAGCACTCTTATTTCTCCCATTCATCTGCAGACTCTTCCTAACTCTCCCTGTAAAAGCAAGCAGTTCAGGATTGTGTATATGATGCTCAATTAATTTTAACACAGTGAATTAAATGAAATTAATTAATTAAATGAGGAGCAGGGCATAACACTGTGAAGCCTTTAAGATTTCCTAATATCTCCTCCACCCATTTGAGTCTGATTACTGCAGCCATGCATTCAGTGTGTACTGTATCACCTAGAGGTTATCCATGCACTTTTGGAATGTGTTCTTGGTGGTTTTATAAGCATAGGCTCTGCCTTCCCACCTAAAATTCAGTTTTATCGAGGCCAACTGGTGACTCTTTTAGTGTAGTAACCGCTGTTACAGAATTTTTAACTGCTTTCACTAATGAATGTATTTTTTAAAACTCTCTGGAATTCTACAGGAAGTTAGGTCTTTTGTTATAAAAAGAAAACAGTAGCATTTACAAGGCTCAGCAAGCCTTAAAATGTGTATCATTGAAATATGTATCTATTTCCCATCATCTGGCTCAGCCATGGTGCTGACTAGCGTATTTCTTGCCAGAGAAAATAAGTTTAAATCATAAGCATATTTAACTAGCAAGCATAAATCATAAGCCTTTCCAGTCATAAGCACGCTGAACTCTGGTACCGTTTGTACAGATGGTATGGTTAGCGTGTGTGCTCCGCCCAGCCTCAAAGATGTGGACAAGTTTTTACTCCCCGATTTCCTCTTCCACTGGGGAAACTTAAATCATTTGTGTTTTGTGCACATAGAATTCTAGAAAGCACAGACCTAGAGGAGGTTTCAGGTCCTAGGAAAGTTTTGGGTTTTGTGACTTACTGGAGAATGAAGGAAATGAAGGTTCAATACTTAAGCAATAATGCCCCCTTTTAAGGCAGACATAATTGGTGTTTCGTGAAGATAGTCAAGTTCTGGAGGACAAGACTTTGATGTTCCGAGTGTATCTTTAAAAAAAAAAAAAAATCACGGACTCAGAAATGAAATTTTAACAGAAGTGCCTTGGCTTTCAAAGAGTGTTCCCCAGGTGGCTGGTTCTACAGAAATACTTCTAGATCCTGCAAACAAAGCTCCTATTGTAAAATATATTTTTAAAAGTCTAGTAAAACAATAGCACATCCATACTGACGTGCACTGCGTGGCAAAACGTTAACATTTTGGAAGCCAGTAAGCGTAATTTATGTGCTCATTGATTTTGTTTTATGAAACATCACTTTTAAGACCCTTTTAATTATAAAATAAAACAAAGATATAGAAAAACCACCCAAAACAAACGTGTAGCTTAGTGAATTGTTATAAGGGGAAGATTCTTAGAACAGCACCCACGTCGAGGACTGGTGCCCACTACCCCAGGAGCCCCGTTCATGAGTCCCCTCCTGGTCACAGCCCCACCTTCCCCATTAAAATAACCTTTATCCTAACTTAACAGTAAGCACTTCCTTGCATTTCCTTTTGGTTTTATCACTCGAGTGGTAAGCCTCACTTTTATCTTTTTACGTAGAAGCTCCTCTACTTATGAAAGTTGAGGTCAGAAAAATTATTTATAAGCCCTTTCAATGAAAAGTGCAGAGTGACCATCTATAAACAGTTGCTATCCCCCCAAGTCAACAATTGGACAGACTCTGATGTGCTTCTGCTGAGGTCTGCTGCTCTGGTCATAGCTGTATTATTAACAGTAATAGCTAATGTGTATGGAGTTCCATGCCCTCTAAGCACAAGGAATAATGAATGTACTTTTCTCCAAAGCTCTAGGAGGTAGATCCTCTCATTGTTGTCCCCACTTTCTGTGTGTGGAAACTGAGGTTCAGAGAGGTGAAATAACGTGTCTGACCGAGGTCACACAGTCAGTCTGTCTCAGAGCCAAGTTATATCCGAGGTAATGGCTCCAGCCCGTTCTCCCATTGCTCTGCTGCCTCGATGGAAGTTGAAGATTCCAAAGCACAAGAATTTTGAGATTCCGTATAAGAGTTTACTTCTAAGGGAAAGGATCTACAGCTTTAAGAAAAAGATGGAAAAATTGCTGTCCTAGATCACCTTTTTTCCTTTCACAGATGAAAAAAATGACCCAGAGAATATAAAGAATTTGTCTAAAGTCACACAAACAGTTGGTGGCAAAGTTACAGACAGACCCCCAAACCTTCCAGCTGTTAAAATCAGTGATCTTTCCTTCATTCCATACCTTATGTGGAAAAAAAGCCATTTTCTAATCTGCTTTTTTGCATCATTTCCACAGAGCAGAGTTGACTTGAAACCAGTTTATAACTAGGCCGCACCACCCGCTTGCTTGTTTTCTCAAGGTTCTGACTGGGAATTTAAAAATTTGTGTTTGAAGTTTGCTTCCCTGCGGCACTGACTGAGTGCCCAATCTGTGGATGCACGTGCCTCACTCTCTTCTCCAAAGAATGTACGAGAATAACACATTCGACCGTTGTGGATGGCAGGTGAAAAAGAATTACTGGTATAGTGTAGGCCCTTCAGCATATTCACGGCCAATTCTGGATTATCCCAGCACAGATGGATTGTGCAAAATCCCTCTTCTGCTTCTTACTGGTGACCTTCAACTATTTGTGTGTTTTTGCAAAAGCTTCTGCCAGAGATTGCAAAGGAGGAAAGCAGAGAAGATGGAATTGGATTCCGTGGCCAGAAGGTTAGGCATCCTGGCAAAAGGTTGGGAGGTTTTGGTGGCAGACTGTGGGATCCTCTCTGGGTTGAACCTCTCTGGGATGCCCGACCGAGCCTTGCGTTTAAACCTTCAGAAGGGAGGCAAATAGTGCACGGAGCTTAGTTTGAAATTTGTGATACTGGGTGGAAATCCCGTTAGCTTGTGCCTTGAGCAAATCACCCATCTCCTCTGAGCCCCGGTTTCCGCATCTTTAGAAGGGAAGAGGGTGGAGCTTCTTCCAGGCGAACAGCATATACTTAGGCACCCAGCTCAGTACTTGGCTCGTGCAAAGCGTTAGTAAATGGTACCTGCACTGGTTGACCGTATCCATGAGGTAGGTCCGGTAAAGAGAATGAGCCGATCCCGTGAAACTCTGGCACTTTCCTCTTGAGGGATTGGCCCAGCATCAGCTGTTTGAAGTCCTGCAAGTTGTTGGTGGCAACACTGGCCAAACCCGCTAGTCTCCTAACTGCTCGTTTACTGGTCTTTCCACCTCATCACACCATATTGGGGAAAACAAAGCTACCAGCTTCCCCTGTGCTCTGTGTACCTGGCTTCTGAGTCCATTTGCCATGAACCAGTTTAAAACCTGAATGAACCTTCCAGTGAATTATTTTTTAAGGACATGATTGCCATGATTACTCAGGAATATGTATTAAGAAGGAAGTTTGGGGGCTTCCCTGGTGGCGCAGTGGTTGGGAGTCCGCCTGCCGATGCAGGGGACGTGGGTTCGTGCCCCGGTCCGGGAAGATCCCACATGCCGCGGAGCGGCTGGGCCCGTGAGCCATGGCCGCTGAGCCTGCGCTCCGCAACGGGAGAGGCCACAGCAGTGAGAGGCCCGCCTACCGCAAAAAAAAAAAAAAAAAAAAAGTTTGGTAGATGAAAATATTTCCAGGCTGAGCGAATTAGTATCGAAGCCTGAGTCCTGTGTTGTCCAACGTGGATTTGCAGGCACGTAAACGTGATACTGGACGAAGATTGTAGCAGGCTCCCAAGAATTCTCTGAGTTACAGGCATATTCTTTGAATCCTCGATACCTCAAAGGAACGTTGATAGGCATTAATATAGCTGAGATAAGGATTATATGGGATACTGACTCATTCAGCAAGTCTGTATTGAATCTTAGTTAAAGTAAGTAGTGCATCCTAGTTAAGATGTGCCGGGCACTGGCACATATAAACAAGACATCATCCCTTCTTCGTGTAGCTTACAATTCAGGGGATTGGTGAATATCATAGAACTTCTGAACTACTCCAGGGTAAGAGAGACAGGAAGTAGATCTTAAACATCTCTGAGTTCCAAATGCCTACACATACTGCAGACTCAATGCAGGTTTGAATGAAGGAATGTTTGCAGGTTACCCTAAGCAGAGGTGTTTTTTTTTTTTTTAATCAAAGTATCCTTAGATTTCTAAAGCTGAGTGTTGTCACTAATCTCAGTATTGTTTTAGAATTCTCTGGTAATAGTTTTGACGATGAATTCAGTAACCACAAAGGCTGTTTATAATTTGTTGGTGCTTTTCACCAACATCTTTCAAAGCCGAGCGAGCCCCTGACTTTTGCTCAGTAATTCACTGTGTCTTTCTGTCTCTACCTGAGGGGTAACCGTCATAAAACGGCCTGTGCACCAACATGTTAAATATGGGCATTCTTACACTGTGGAATGTCTAAAGATTGCTTACTCTGTCATTTTTAAAAGCCCTGTAATTCCTTATAAAGCATATATAGCATCTGAACAAGAAATATGACACTAAGTCTAGGATTAAATAATATCTTGGGGCTGCTACCTTATGCATTTTCAGCAGTTTGGGAACTCCACTAAGTGCAGGTTAACAAGACCAGAGCATCATAAATGAGCATCTGTCCCGTGACCCAGCTGGAGACCCCTCCGATTATTCATTCCAGAAGCACGTGCTGACACCGAGTTCAGCCCTCTCGGCTCTCCCACTCTTAGTGGTCTTTCAAGATTGGCAGGAGGTCAAATCCTCTTCCAGCCCCACGCTCTGTGGCATGGCTAAATGTTCTCTGGGTCTTGCTTTGTAGCCCTGATGACTCAATTTTCAAAATTAAAGTAAACAAAAGGAGACCCTGGCCAGGGAGCAATCCAACCCTGAACGTTACGTGGAAAAGGCTGTGTGTGTGTGTGTGTGTGTGTGTGTTGTGTGTGTGTGTGTGTGTGTGTGTTGTGTGTGTCTGTGTGTGTGTGTTCTGTGTGTTGTGTGTGTCTGTGTGTGTGTTGTGTGTCTGTGTTGTGTCTGTGTGTTGTGTGTGTCTGTGTGTCTGTGTCTGTGTGTTCTGTGTGTTGTGTGTGTGTGTCTGTGTCTGTGTGGTGTGTGTCTGTGTGTGTTGTGTGTGTTGTGTGTGTATCTGTGTGTGTTGTGTGTGTCTGTGTCTGTGTGTGTTGTGTCTGTGTCTGTGTGTGTTGTGTGTGTGTCTGTATGTGTTGTGTGTGTCTGTGTGTCTGTGTGTGTTCTGTGTGTGTTCTGTGTGTGTCTGTGTGTGTGTCTGTGTGTTGTGTGTGTGTGTGTTGTGTGTGTGTCTGTGTGTCTGTGTTGTGTGTGTGTGTGTCTGTGTGTGTTGTGTGTGTCTGTGTGTGTTGTGTGTGTTGTGTGTGTGTTGTGTGTGTCTGTGTGTGTGTTGTGTGTCTGTGTGTGTTGTGTGTGTCTGTGTGTTGTGTGTGTGTCTGTGTGTGTGTCTGTGTTGTCTGTGTGTTGTGTGTGTGTCTGTGTTTTGTGTGTGTGTGTGTGTTGTGTCTGTGTGTGTGTGTTGTGTGTGTCTGTGTGTGTTGTATGTGTGTTGTGTGTTGTGTGTCTGTGTGTGTTGTGTGTGTCTGTGTGTTGTGTGTCTGTTGTGTCTGTTGTGTCTGTGTTGTGTGTGTGTGTCTCTGTTGTGTGTGTGTCTGTGTGTGTTGTGTGTGTGTCTTGTGTGTTGTGTGTGTCTGTGTGTGTGTCTTGTGTGTCTGTGTGTTGTGTGTGTGTCTGTGTGTGTTGTGTGTGTCTGTGTGTTGTGTGTGTGTCTGTGTGTGTTGTGTGTGTGTGTCTGTGTGTGTTGTGTGTGTGTTGTGTGTGTGTCTGTGTGTTGTGTGTGTTGTGTGTCTGTGTGTGTTGTGTGTGTGTGTGTTGTGTGTGTGTCTGTGTGTGTCGTGTGTGTGTTTTGTGTGTGTGTGTGTGTGTGTGTGTGTGTGTTTTAAGTGTTTTAAATGAGAACAGGCAGTTCTGCGGAGAAGACCGTGTTCGATTGGGCACCACTGCTGTTTTGCCCGCTGACCTGGGCTTTCGCAAGCCCAAGTTCATCCTTCCACTTCAAAGGCCTGGCTGTGAGCGGATCACACATTTTCCTTGATGACAAATTAATCAAACTTGATTTCTTGTAGGAGATGGATACAAAAGAACTACAACTCCCCAAGGCCCGAAAGTCAATAAAGCCCTTCTGGCTCTGATTAGAGTAACAAAAGGATATCTGAGAGGCATCGTCCTCCTGCTGGAGGCTGTGGGACGGGGCTGAAAGCAAGCCGGGCTTGTAAAGGAGAAAGGCCTTATTAAAACACATTTCAGCTGCGACTGAGTGCATGGCGAGCCCTCCTGACAGAGAAAATTACTTCTTAGTAGATGCTCACCTTTACTCAAGAGCAAAGTTTCCGCTCAGAAGGACTGAGAGAAAGTAGTATATTATGAGTCTGAAATGTTTATAGATCTCTCCTTTCATGTTTCTGCTGTGAAGATGAGGTTAGCAAAAAAGAAAGAAAGAAATCGCTCTGTGCTATCTGGCAAGCGTTAGAGATAGCCCTGAGTTTGGATAAGGAAATTGACTTCTGCCTGGCTAAAAAGGGAATTCCCGGAGTGCAGGGGATTTATGTACCTGTGAAGGCAGGCCTAGCACAAGGTGAAGGAATGGGCTTCAAGATGCCATTGCTGTGGGTCTGCGCCGACAGCGCACTCAAAGGAGAGAGTGAGAGAAGCCTTCTGCTAAATCGGGGAGCACAGGATTGCAACGCAGAACCCTCTTAGCAGCTTTGTCATCTGCCGGTTCTGTGGGGCATCCAAGGACAGTGTGCATCCTTCTTGTGCTTGCTGTGCCTTCTAAACTGAGAAGAATTGCTGTTGCATGAAATATGGTCCCCTAACTGTCCTGGGCGAGCTTTACGCTTTTCCCAAAACGCCTTCACAAAAGGAATGGTTCATACCTTGAGATCACAATTTTGGAAAGAAGTCCCGGAAGGTTTTTTTCTCCCCCTTTAATAATGTAGGCAAAACACGCACGACTACACACTGCGGGGTCCGCTTGCCCAGAGCCCCTCCCACCACCCGACGACTGGTGGCTGATAAACGTGGGTGGAGGAAAGTGGGGTCACAGCGGTCCATCTCTCACGGCTGACACTTGGTTTGAAGATCCCTCCTCCAAGTATCTTTCTGATCCTGACAAGTAGGTTTCAAAATGTCTGTGGCATTCCAGGACGCTTAATAATTTAAAGCTGTCGTTTAGATTTCAGCAACGGGCAAACTATACTGAGGGTTCTGCCGTCCCCCTCCCCACCCCCCCCACCCCCCCACGCCCCGTGAGCTGGAGCCGTCCTCACCCGTGCTCTCTGACATGAAGACTCCAAGCTGCCAAACCCTCCGCCCCCATCCCTCCCTGCTTACCCCTTTCTGGTGCTCTGGGGGTGAATCCAGGCCCCCTCCCCCATCGGGCCTGTTCGGAGCTTTCCAGCTTGAGCGAAGCCCTCCTCTCGGAATCTAGGAGACACTTGAGTCTCTTTTACTCCACACACACCCCCGCCGCCTGCCTTCACCCCCACCTGTGTGCCTTGTTTCATTCTGGTGTGCATGTGCGTTTGTCAGGCGTACCCAGTCCTTGCCACACTCCACCTCACCTGGGTAACAGGAAGGATGAACGCCCCCATCATTGGGTGGGAAGAGTAAATGAGAAAATTATGCATGAAGGCCCACTACCAACTGTTAAGTGTTGTTCTTGTGTAGGTTTTGCTGTTAACGCCTCATGGTACTGCAGTGTTTTGGTCAAGGTAGGCCTGGGTTTTTTGTTTTGTTTTTGGGTTTTATTTTGTTCTGATTTTTAGGCATTTGGCTAATTGTTTTAAAATCACAATCTAAAGTAGAGTCCAGAAACCCTTTATTTTTATGAAAATTCATTTTTTTAGGATAAAAGTAGTACATGCTCATTTAAGCAAACGTGAACAATAATAATAGTAGCTGGCCGCCTCCCCATCACCTTTTATTATTCCTAAATGATTAGTAGGAAGTAACAGTGTTTATGAATATCTGAAGATGTGCCAGAAAATTGGGCTGCTTCAGGCCAGGGCTGGGGCGAGGGGAGAATGCAGAGATGTAAAGAAAATAAGGGATACTGAGTAGGAAAAAGGAGGGACCAAAGGAATGCGGTGAGCCTGGTGAAGAGGCACCGCCTTACCTCAGGTGGTACAAGAAAGTAATTTATTAGTAACACCTGTCTCTTCCCCGTGTTTAAGAACGTCTTTAAAGGAAGCCTAGCTCCACCTCTTAACTCCGCTCCCGGAGGGGAGGTTTGAAGGCAGAGAGAGCCTGCGAGAGCCCCCTTGCACTTTCAAGGGTTTAGAACGCCCCCCGAATTAGAAATTAAGTCGTCACTCCCACTGATCGACAAATACGCATCATCTTGCCACCAAGAGGCAGAAATCTGGGACCCTGCAGAAACTTCCGTGGAGGTTTGTGGTCTTTAATTCTTTTTCTTGTCAGTGTTGTATCTCGTCTCTAAGAATGGCTTGCGCCTCTTGTCTTTATGTTGCTGAATTCTAGTCCCCATGACATGAGTTGTGCGCTGTAAATGGTTTCTGCTGGACGGTTGGCTAGAGTTGGAGAGAGTGTCGGATTCTAAGAGGATGAAAATGGGAGTGACTTTGGTCTTCTTGTTTGCTTTGCCTCAGTGGGTTGTTACGTCTCTTTGCCCACGTGGAGCCCCCAGACACAGCAGCCCTGGAATGTCATTCAGATGAGGTGGCAGAGGCTGCAGTGGTGTGAGGACTTCGCCAGGACTGCGTGTTTGTGTGTGTCTTTGTGCCATGGGAGCTGAGAAGATGCCTTCTGCCTGTGGAAAGGCATCAGTGACTCCTGGTTATAACATACCTTTGTTCTAACAAAACTCAGTAGCCGTTTCACATATCCATTTCATTTTGTATATTTCATTTTTTTTACAAAATTTAAAATCTTGTCTTGCAGACAGAAACACCTAATGAGTTCTTAGATTGAGCTGTTGGAGGACAAAATGTGTTTACCTGGGACAGAACACAGGTTTTGAAAGCAGTTTGCGTTCAGAGTCTGTTACAGTGACTGGCTTCTTTATCTCCAGTTCTTAAAGATACTTTCTTCATTGAAGTTCAAAATAGATCAAAAGTATCTATTTTTAAAAGCTGCAGAAATTCTAAGGTTAATTTTTAGCCGAATAGGTAAAGCACTCAGCTCATCAGATGGTTTCAAATTCACTACCCATGTGCAACCCGCCAGCGTCAACCCTGATAAACTAACCAGTGTGGTTTTCTTAGATCCTTGTGAGACTCCTCCCAGTTAGCTAGAGGGAGTCATCAAGAGACAACAAAGACCAGCTGTGCCTTGGCAACTCGTGGTGAGAGTTGGTTCTAGAGAGATTCTACGGTGGTGGAAGGTGAGCCCAGGAAAGTCCTCTCTCTCCATTGGTTAGGTGGTAAGGTATGGTCTCCTGCGCCCAGTAGGACTCAGGCAGGTTGGAGACCCTCTCCCAGGGTTGCCATTGCAGATTACCAAGATCCAGCACAAATTAGGTCCTCCGGGGTTGTCAGTTACATAATCCCACCTCTGTGAGCTCAAGCGCAATGATGAACCTTTCTCAGCTGCACCTGCCAGACACAGGTGTGGACCTTGTTGGAAGGAAGATAAACTGCCATTTACCTTTGGATATGAATGGGCTTCCTAAATCCATGCTGGTCATCCTTTGATGATTCAAGAGCAGTCACTGACCTGAATCAGGGTCCCATCTAGTGACACTCCCTTATTTCAGCTGAGGGTACTGAAACTTAGAGCAGAAAGGTCCCTTGTCCAAGGTCACAGAGCTAGTGAGCCTCAGAGCAGAAT
The DNA here is from genome assembly GCF_000442215.2 of Lipotes vexillifer. Taxonomy (NCBI): domain Eukaryota; kingdom Metazoa; phylum Chordata; class Mammalia; order Artiodactyla; family Lipotidae; genus Lipotes; species Lipotes vexillifer. Next base: position 2,800,750 of record NW_006772616.1, on the reverse strand, counting down.
CTGTACCTCACTCCCCATATTCCACATACAGTTTCCTTTTCTCTAGGCGACTGTAATTTTGTAGTTGTTTAAATCACACATCCCTGTTCTCTATTCTGCCTTTATTTTCTGAATTGTGTCTATTCCAAGCCTGAAGTTTTCACTGAGGAAAAAACATGTTTTAAAAGTAAGAATTAGGGGGCTTCCCTGGTGGCGCAGTGGTTGGGAGTCCACCTGCCGAAGCAGGGGACACAGGTTCGTGCCCCGGTCCGGGAGGATCCCACATGCCGCGGAGCGGCTGGGCCCGTGAGCCATGGCCGCTGAGCCTGCGCGTCTGGAGCCTGTGCTTCGCAATGGGAGAGGCCACAGCAGTGAGAGGCCCGCGTACCGCAAAAAAAAAAAAAGTAAGGATTAAGCAAAACACCAAATTAACTTCAGTAGTTTAAAAAGCATTAGGGTACAATGAGAGAGGGTCACCATAATCACCATTGCATTAGGGCTACTGCATTCCAAGTGACAGAAAAACCAACTGAGACTGTCTTAAAGAAAAAAAATTATGAATGACATAACTGAAAAGTTGTGGAGGAATGGCTTTAGGCAGCGTGTGATCCGGAGACCTGTTGTCTTGGTTCTTATTTTTCTGTTGTCTTCATTTTCTGGGTCTAAACCTATATCCTCCCAGTTTTAAGTGCAAAAATACAGACTTTTTCCTCTCCTTCTCGCTCCGGAGTCCTAGTAAGTTCCAAGGTTGTGTACCATTGACTCTAACTGGTTCTCATTCTTATTCCTGAGCCAGTTACTGTGGACAGGGCACAGCCATGCGGTGTCAGGGCAGGCTTAAGTCACATACCCATCCGTAATGCAGGAGTGAAGTCATGGTGGTGGTCCGCAGACAAGGGGGTATTGATACTGGGTGACAGAACTGGCTCATAGCAGGTGTTCAAAGGATCTTTGGAATGTAAAACAACCAGGGGTGAGCCCTAGGCCAGCCGATGGGGCATCTCCCAGGTGAAGACCTGGTTGGTCCTGAGGGTTTGCTGCCCGGTGGATGAGGGGGCTTCGTGCTGACCTGTAGCTACGGTCATCACCCCAGGTCTAGGCCGCTTGCCTTGCACGGGCTCCGATAGATGCCCAAGGAGAGTGAGCTGGATATGGAGTGAGTGCCCTCAGCCCCGTACCATCCCACCGTTGGAACAAACCCCGGGGCCCTGCCTGCACAGACTCTTAACAGCCCACGTCTAGTTTTATAGGCCAGGTTATTTTGTAAATATAATATAAATTCTTGTTTTCAAAGGATGAGCTGCTGCCTGATTCAAAAAGCAGATTTTAATCCACCAAAGAACTTTCCTGAAAGTCAAGATTTACTTTCTGTGCTAAAGCGTTAGAGCTGCTCAAAGTAAAAATGTCTCTGACTCTATGTTAAGGGAATTTGGCTTTGGTAGGAGAATCAAAAATGTCAAAGAAACAGAAATTTGGAAATAACACCATGGTTGATAGGACCCACCCTCTGCCGGCTGCCCCCTCCCCCTTCTCAAGTAGAAGGGCCTACTGTTCTTCCCATGGGGGTGGCAGTTTTCAGGGAGGGTCTTGCCAAAGGTGAGGTAGGGAATATAATTCTTTCTAGTCAGGTTGGGTTTTGACTATTCACAGGCTAGAAATACTTCCTTGCTGTAAATGCTGGAGGTGAGCTAAAGGATTAGACCCCAGCTGCAAATGCATGCCGTATGTCTTAGAAATGAATCTGGGCAACTGTGCTCGTCAGCTCGGCTTGCACGCCTGCTTCCCTCTCTTTCTGCCGCCAAATTTCCTCTCGTGGAGTTGGTCTCTGTCTTACTGGAGTATTTCCCATGTGTTTGCTAAAGGGAAATCACCACCAAGACATCTGCAAAGTCTCCAGGCTTTGAAGTACCCACAGGAAACTCGGCAAAGAGAAACCCAGAGTTACTTTGAGTCTCCCGGGTGGGTGGACATACTGTTTGTTTGGTTTTGGTTTGGTTTGAGAGCAGCTGGGGGTGAAGCCCAAATCCAGGGCGCTGGCACCAGCGGAAATTAAAGTGTCTTCATTCTTCTCCTACCTGAGACAGGAGCTTTAAAGAAAACTTTTTTTTTTTTATTCAAAGCAATGAAAAATAAAAGCACGCATAGCTAAGTGTTTAGTTTCCCCTTGTTCAAATGACAATTCAGACCCGCGTGTGCTTTGAAAGTATGTGTTTTGAATTCATAACCGTTGCAATGTGTGTAGCATGTAAGAGTTGACAAAGGGCATTTGTGTACATTAGCTCAGGTCACCTTTGTAACAAATCAAGGTGGTTAGCGTATTACCGTTATTTTGGTGATGAGTTGACTGAGAGGGAGGTGGAAAGACTTGCCTAGCATCACTTTGCCAGTGAGTGGCAGCCCGCGGTCCCTCTGATTCCAGAGGGAGCGCTGTCCAGCTGAGAGACTCTTACTCCAATTACTGGGGGAAAGTGGCCTGACACTGAGCTGTTCTCCCCTCCACATCGCCCTCAAATTGTGGAGTCATCTCTTCTTTCTTTGGGGGTGGAGGCCAGTCTTCATGGCTCCCCAGATAAAATTAAAGAAATTAAACAACAATCACAGTATGATCAATAACATTTCTCGAGCTCTGTGCCCAAATCTGTTGTCAGTTACATCTGTGAATTGGTTGGGTCTCACAGGAACCTTCCGTATACGGTGAGGTCAGGTGACCTGCCTGCCTGAGGTCAGTTGGCTCGAGGTGGTGAGCCAGGATTCAAATGCAGGCGGTCCCCCAGCCGTCTCCTCCTCTTAACCCCGTCTCTGTATAACCCGTACTGAGCACCTACTAGTGCCAGGCCCTTTGTCTGCACTATCTCATTGACTCATCACCATCCCCATTTTATAGACGACGAAACAGAGCTTCAGTGCGATTAAGTGACCTGCCCAGGTCCTGAGACTTAGGAAGAATTGGAGTCAAGAGCTGAGCCAGGCTGTTAATCTGCAAAGCCGACCTCAGAGCCTCTGCCCCATTCCATGCCAAAAAAAAAAAAAAAAAAAAAAAAACACCATTGACACTGCCACGCGTAAAACATCAGAAGAGCCCACTGCGGGGGTAGACGCCAGAGGCTGTGCTACCCAGTACAGCAAGAGGGTCCCAGCTTAGAGCCCTGCCCCAAGAAGACGGTGTGTCAGCGAGGCATCAGACAGACGGGGATGCTGGGGCTCATTCACTTGCACAAAGACACTTCCACGTGTCTTACGGGGGGCTGGCACCAGGATCTGAATACAAGCTGTGTGCTGAGGGCCCTGGTCTAGGCAGTGGTGACTTTGACAACGATGAACTTGAGAGCACTGTCCGGGAGAATGGGGTTCGGGAGCCTGGCTTGCATTTCTGCCCCATCCCCCTTACCCGCGCCCCTTCAGCCTCCCTCCATGTCTCCCCTCTCCTCCAGAAATGTAGAGAAACTACCACCCACCTCCTTCCCAGGAATTTTGCAAAGATTAACTGGATCGTTTCAGAATAGTTCTTGGAGCGGCATGCAGGAAAGTTGCCACCCAGAAGAAGAAAGTAATTAAGTAACAATAATAATTATTCTATTTAAATGTATTTAGGGAAATCTCCCTGGGGGCAGTGAAGAGGAGACCGACTTATACTTGTGGAAAATTCACAAGTTGGTGAAATGCCCATGTCCCTGAGAGGCCGCTGGGTCGCTGGTGGAGTGACAGGGTCGTGGCACCGGATCTAAAGTCCCGGCACGAAGGGGTGGAAGCTTCTGAGCCAGAACTACCCAGGCTTCTGTACAAAAATAACTTGCCTGCCCATCTCAAAGGCCCGCAGGGACGGCGATTTGCGTGACCCCAGGCTTTTTTCAAAAACGACATTCCCTTGTCATCCGCAAAAGAGAACTTACTTTGGGGGGCTTCAGCGTCTGCCCTCTAATTAATTCCTGCGCATTTACCACACGGATCGCTGGGGCTTCTCCCCACCTGCTTGTAGAACCTGTGTTTGTCTTTAGCAGGAAGCCTGGCAGATAATGAGGTTTTGATGCCACCGAGCTGTTGTGGCGAGTTTATTCTGGGCTCTCCGGAGCCCTTGGCTGCTGGCATCTGGTCTGTTCAGATGTTGCCCTCTCTCCATTCGGAGGGCCTGGGTTTGGTGGGCGAGATGTTCTCTTTACAGTCGACGTGGCTTTGATCTTGGAGACTGGCTTTCCCGCTCAAACACCTGGTCGTGCTTAGGCTCCGCACAAGTCCACGCTCCTGCACAGCGTTCCTCTTCTCTTGATACACAGATGGCCACCATGCTGTGTGCAGCCGCAGTGATGGCCTGCTCAGCCTCCCACAGCAGAGGTTTTTCCCCTCCAGTTGATGCAGTCAAGATAACCTCGTAGGCAAACACTTGGGTACTTTCCCATCTCTTACAGCTCCATTCCCTGCTCCACGCCACTCCTGTACCCGCTCCTCTCCACCCAGTGTGAGCAGACTGGACCCCCTAGAGCAGGGCTTCTCGAAGTGTCTGGGCATCTGATCAGAATAGTGATTCTGATCCGTGAACTGGGAGTGGGCCTCGGATTCTGATGGGCTCCCAGGTGATGTCCACGCTGTTGGTCCATGAATCACATGTTGAGCAGCAGAGTCTTCCATTACTTCTGGAATAATCTCCACTCTGGCCTCCCCCCACCCCCCAGTAATATTCCTATCTCTCCTCCTTTCTCTTAATAAAACTTCACTGCCTTAAGTTCTATTCATGCAGAAGCACCCTCCTGTCCCCAGGTGACTATTTCATACTCAAGTGATAACAGCTGATAGATAAGCAGGATGTAGAATCAGAAGCCTGTATCTTGAGAGCAGGGTATAGATTTACGCTGTGATGACTATGCAAATCACATGTGCAGTTGGTGAGCCATTAACTTTTAATGTATCCTAACAGTATTCTATCTCAATAAGAATTTTTTAAAAACTCACTTCATTGACAGTATAGAATTAGGTATTTTAATCTTTTTAATGCATTTTCTCCCTCCATCCTCAAAAATGCAGAGAAGCACGGAAGAACAACTCAGCAGTCACTCAGAGTACCCAAACATGAGTAGCATCACGTCACTTGCGGTTGCAAAGGCTATAGCTGTGTGCTTGTTACACTCCGTTCCCCAGCTGAGATCAGTCTGTTCCATTCAGGCTGGAGAAAAGCAATTTCCATGTAAGAAGTCTGATAATGTAATTAAAACATTGTCATTACAGCTGGATTCAGGCTTCCCTTTTATCAAATCCTCAAGGATGACATTCAAAATGAGCATGGACATTTGAAATCTAGGTGAAGCAATGGCTTTCTCTAGGAGGGAAGCTCTTTTATACCATCTTTAAAGGGGCTCTTAGGATTCTTCAGTTGATACATCGTGGTCAACCGATGTGGAACTGAGAGTTCAAGTCACCTAGATTCGTATCCTGGTTCCTTGGTTTTCCCCATGGTACTGAACCTTGTTTAGCCTAGCTTTCCGCATCGGTATAATAGGCACAGCTATCGTTATTGTTGATGGGTGGCTTGTCATGTGATAGGTTCTCTAGACTCTACCTTTGTCCCTAGGACAGCCCTGGAAAGCTATCTAATGACTGACAGGCACGGATACCCACCAATGAGAGCAAACCAGCCTGTATCACTGGAGAGGCCCTAGTGGCTCTGCTGTGTCCGCATGTCTCTTTAGTTCCTGGATTGCAGGGTGGCCCACAGTGGATGGGGAGGTTCCCTGTGGGGGGCTGGTGCAGCCAGGACAGTGGGAGGGTTTGGGCTCTGGGGATTGAAGGCGCTGCTCTGGATGGTCTGGTATGAAAGGATGTCAGTATCTAACTGGTCCGTCCCCACTTTGCCAATGAGAATCCTGAGGATTAGATGAGGCAAATTGCCCAAGACAACACAGCCAGTGAGTGGTGGCCCAGGGGAGTGTCACTCTGCCTCCCATGGCCTTACCTACTGAGCAGCCTTCCTCGATAGGACATGAGATAAGGCACGTGAAAGTGTCTGCTACAGTCTCCGGCATGTCGTTGGTGGGTACTCAGTAAATCTTAGTGTCCCTTGCCCTTTGTCTGCACTTGATTCCTGCCTGGTTCTCCATGGAATCCAGTGCTGTCCTCCTGTTTGGGGCTGGCTGGGGTCGGTAGATGTGGCTTCCCCCTTTGACCTCTTCGTTACCCAGCAGGGCCTGGTCGGTGCTGTGACTCACGGTTTCCAGCTCTCCCAGGTGCACCACTGTGCACGGGAGTTTTCTCGCTACAGGTTGGTGAAGTGTTCCAGGGCAGGATGTTTACATCCCCGGGAGGAATGGGCACAGAATCAAGTCAGCCCTTGCTTGGCAACCCCTGGCTGTTCTTTCCAGCCTAAGGCGCCCTGCCAAACCAGCTCAGGAGAGGCAAACATAACAAGTGCTGATGTGCTTCCATTTTATAGAGAACATAATAAAAGTTTTCAGGATGATTTATTGTCCTAAACAAGAAAATACAATGGACGCCATCCATTATTCAACGTGCTAATGATAACCTTTACTCTCTTGTCGAGGATGATCTAAGGTAGCATTTGGTGGAAGTAGAAAGAATACGCAGGGAACGCGCGCGCGCACACACACACACACACACACACACACACACACACACACACACAATCCCACGACATTCCATGCTGTGACAGTTGGAAAATTAATTGTGGAACGAAGGGATTTAAAACCAAGTGGAAAGGTAGGTTTCCACGGTTGCAACTTTGCGAGTGTCATTAAAATAAAATTAAAGGGGTTTCTTTAATTTTAGGTGATTGACTTGGAAATGTCCCCCACGCAAAGTGAGTTTTGAGGCCTCATTGAAAGCTTTCTCGTGATGTTGTTTTTTGCTTTCTTGTAATTTTCATGAAGTGTATTTCTTCCAACTGACATTATTCCAGCCACATGGAGAAGAGGGCTCAGAATTAGATCATTGCTCAAGATCCTCATTCATGGACCAGTTAACACTTATGCGTCGGGGGTCGGGGAGATGACTTGGCAGACCGTTGTTCCCTTTTCAGGGGAGAAACTGCTTTTTCCCCTGAGAATGACAGTTGACTGAAAAATAGAAAAGTTTGTTTTGGTTCCAAGCGAGTTTGATAGAGTGGCAGAATCTTCCATTTCTGACGCAGGAGGACTTTTTCCCAAGTCAAGAGGAAATGGTAATCAAAGTTATTTCTCCCGTGTTTAGTGATGCTCTGTGTGTTTCAGTGGCTATCAATAAAAGGTAAATTAGTACAGACAGGTGTTGTAGATGCACACCATAACTCAAGTATTGATATCACCAGAGAGAAGTGCATTTCTAAGTTTCTCTCCTTGAAGCTTTTCACTAGTTTGTGGACCAAAATAGTCTTCTAATGGAGAGGAGAGCCTGGAGAGAGTTGAGAGCTGAGCCTAGACTGCCTGTTCCTGTCTTTCAGGAGACTATTAAAGACATTTAAAAAAAATCAACAAAAGCAAAAGCTTTTGCTGATTCCCTTAAATGTTTTTTTGGCTATGAAAATGGAAGCATCCCTAAAAAATCGTAATGTCCTCAGCAATTCTCCAAAAATTGCCTCCCTCATGATTTTCAGATTTATGAGTAATAATAGAAGGCAGCATTTCTCAATTCTGAATCAGAGCAGAACAGGCTGTGTTGGGAGCAGTCAGGACTTGGGCTCCAGAATAGATGGGCTGGGTGACCTAGACAAGGTGGTTAACCTCAGCCAGGTTATAATTCCACTGTTGTAACGTCCGAAAGATTGTTGGTCATTATAAGGTTGAAATAAAGCAATGTAGGTAAAGTATTTAGTGTGGTACCTAACACAAAGGAATCCTTCAAGAAATACTGCCCTTCCACTTTCCTCCCCAAAAAGGAAAAAAAATTGCTTAAATATATGTCAGAGTTAAAAAATAAAATTGAGAATTTAAGGAAACTTCCCCAGATAAGACATAGTCATATACTTAGTATTAATGAAGGAGAGTCTGTTTGTATTCTTTCATCCCTTTAGTAAATGTTGACTGAGTGCGTGTCATGTGTAGGTGCTAGGAACAATTTCCTTCTACTCAGAAGCTGGTGAAACCCAGCTACGCAAGCAGTCAAGTCAAATTTTAAAGGTTTTTCCAGGAGGTAAAAGTGACTAGGGGCGATGCTACTAAAACCAACTGGATATAAAGTTGAACCACCGGGTCTCATTCGAGAGTTCTCCAAAAGATAGCTCTAAAATGTTCTTCATTGAGGGGCTTCTAAAAGTCTTTAGGCTTCTCTCCACCACTGCCTACTTGCAATATCATGTTTAGGATTATTCTGAAGGATTCTGAGACTTTCCACAACTATGTCTATTTCAAGTCTTTTCTCAGAAAATGGAACTCCACAGAAGGCAGTTCACGTGATTTTTAGTCCGAATCTATAAATAATTGGTGTATCCATTTTAGCCCCCCAAACTCCCATCTGGTTCTCTGTTCACATGAGACACTAGGCCAACAACTTGGAAGGGTAATAATATCTCGCGATGCATGGATGTCGTAGGATAATTGCAATGATAGTAGATGCTCCTTGCTTCTGATTTTTTGAGGACTGGAACTTGGGCTTTCCCAAGGTAATTAGCACAAGATCAGCAGGCTGGATGGGGGGAAAAAATCACTTGGATGAAGGCATTTATTTCATCTTCCCTGTTCACTTGTCCTGCGTGCTTACAGTCATCGAGACTCCTGGTTCAGGATCAGAAGGCCTGACCTGGTCCCTGCTCCTATGCAGACTTTTTCTAATTCCTGCATGTGAGAGAGGCAGAAGACCACAGCTTGTTTGGGGGATCCCAGATGGAGTTTGCAGGGTGGAGATAAGAAAATGCATCTCTTTTGACTGGTAAACTGAGAAGTTTAAATTGGAACAGCAATGAAAAAAACCATACATGTTGGGGGGTGGGGTCGAGGTGAGGCAACCCATGATGTTGCTTTTGCATGTGTAAAGAGTCATTTTGTAGGGCTTCCCTGGTGGCGCAGTGCTTGAGAGTCCGCCTGCCGATGCAGGAGACGCGGGTTCGTGCCCCGTTTCGGGAAGATCCCACATGCCGCGGAGCGGCTGGGCCCGTGAGCCATGGCCACTGAGCCTGCGCGTCCGGAGCCTGTGCTCCGCAAATGGGAGAGGCCACAACAGTGAGAGGCCCGCATAACGCAAGAAAAAAAAAAACAAAAAAACAAAACAAACAAAAAAAAACAAAAAGGTATCATGTAGGACTAAGTAGAATTTGAAAAGGAATTTGAAATTTATTCTCAGAACAATGAGGAACCATTGGAAGGACTTAAACGGACAAGTGATATCGCCAGGCGTGTTCCTGCTGATTTGGGGATGACAGTTGAAGAGAGAAGAACATTTCAAGTGCAGGGAGTGAAGCAAGAATACCCCCCCCACCCCCCGCCAGGAGAGGGCAGAAGGGTCAGCCAAGGTAAGTTTATGAGCCAAAGAGAGTTGGGGGAGGGGAGCGGGTGGAAGGGGGGATGGGGTTAGAGAATCAGGGGAGCGGAAACCCAGCACACGAAACCGGCCATGATATATTGGAGATGTTTAATTTGAAATTGTGATCCCTACAATTACTGAAAATGGAGCAGTTAAAAAGGAAAGCAGTTCCACTGTGACAGGGCAGGAAGAACCCGAGACACATTGGACATTTGAATGCCTTTAATAATTTTTTAAAAATGCCTTTTTTGACAAAGTTCTCCTTTTAGATCTGGTGAAATGCGTATTAATTTTGCCTCCTTCCTCACGAATCACTCTGTGCTCTGTATCTTCTTTATGGAGAGTAAAGAAGCACCCAGAGATGGAAAACTGCCTGGCACCAGCAACTCAGACTTTTCCTCTGGATCCTTTAGGAATGATGAGAAAATAAGTGAGACGGTCCGGGAGGGAGGTGGGATGTGAACAAAGAATTCTGGAGTGTGAGAGTTGGAGGTGGATCACTGTGTTAGGTCTTAGCCTTCTTGTCATTAAAGAGGATAGGGCATTACTTTAGTAAAACCCTCACTACCACCCCAGATCTCCCCCATCCCCATCCCATTCCGTGAACCCACCTGGGATGGGAGAGCCCTCTCTCCTCCCAGCAAACCAACCTGGAATTGAAACCGTCTTTCCCCTTCTTCCCTCCTGAGAGTGACTGGCAGTGGAAGCCACAGAACTGCCAAGTTCTGATGAAGGCGTTCAGTTCAGGTCCATTCACGATGTACATTCACTTTGTGGGTGGGAAGAAACCTGGAGAAGAGAGAGGAAACACGGCTTAAAGCCTCCAGAAACTGGCAGGCAGACTTCCAGAAGGAGGCTCCTCCAAGGAGCCTGGGTCTGAAACACATTTGCAAATGATCAGGCTTAAAAGTGGGATTGGGTTTCCTTGTGTCTTGCTGATAGGGGCCCAGAGACTTTTGTGGGTTGTTGTGTTTTTGTTTTGTTTTGTTTTGTGTTTTTGAAGATGAGAAGGAAGAAATAAGGCACCATGAGAATGCAGAGCTGAAAATTCTGGGCAGCAAATCACTAACTTAGACCAGCCTCTTCCTCTGATAAATGCTTCCCAAATACATCATGGCCTTCATGGAAAATACTGCTTCCTAATGTCAGATTATGCAGTAATAGTCGCTGAATGAGAACATAAATGCCTTTAAAAGAAATTCATCAGTTGGCTCTAAGGCTTGTGTGGCTGCTCACTTATTCTCTGCAGTGTTCAGCCATTAGCAGACCGCAGTGAAACAGCTTTTTATTTACAGACCTCCGTTTATGATACATTTACCTGGTGTGATTAATTAAAGATGATTTTTAACCCCATATCTTGCTTTAAAACGCTGAAGGGGCAGTCCAGAGTTTTTCCATCCATAAATGGTGGTCATAAACTACCATAAGATGGCACTGTAACATAAATTATGGGAAGAGTCAGCTATATGGTGTAAGGACTGAAAGAATGAAAAGTCGAGCGCCAGATTTGCAGGTGAGCAGATGGGAATTATTCCCGAAGAGCTGCATTAACTAGGAAACGTGCTAAAAGCATGTTATACTCACACTGGATTTTAATCAGGGAGACGCTGTCCAGGAATTCAATGCAGACAAGCCCTTTTACATTTTCAGAGAAAATGAATTCTAATACAACGTGAAAGAAAAGATTTCAAAAATACTAAGAGAAATCAGGCTGCAATTGCGGGTACAAAAAAAAAAAAGGGAAGGTGTTTTCCACTCTGGGTTCTGTCTCAGGAAGATAATAACTGAGGTCAGAATGAAAAGATTGTTGAACCATTTTCCCATTCTTCTGACTTCCCTGTCATCCCGGGAGGGGGAGAGAGGCAATCTTAGAAAAATGGCCAACCCCACAGGGCCTGGCTGTGGTGTCTGAATGTCGGGGCCAGCACATTTATCCCCTCGGTTTTGTTGTTGTTTTGTGTTTTTTTGTTTTGTTTTTTAGCAAAGCAAGCGTTGCCTTTTACAGATGGGCATTGGAGAATAAAAGTATTTGGGGATATTGATGCAGTAGGCATCCTTGGTTGCTTTTTTTTTTTTTTTTTTCTTTTTTTTGACATGCTCTGTTCGAGAGGGGCTCAGTCAGTGCTGCCTCTGCCAAAGTGGCCCTGGTCTAGTGGCCCTGGTTTAGTGGCAATCCCTTAGAGATTATAGAGGAAAGGGACAGAAACGTCATCCAAATTCCTTTGTAGGGGCTCCGTAGCTTCAGGTGCAGTGGAAAACAGCATTCTTACCAGTGTGTTCTCTGGCTTCATAGAAAAGCTCTTTAAAAAAAAAAAAAAATCAGTTTCTTGGAGATCTTAAGCTATTGTGATACCAAGTGGGTACTGTCTTTGGCTTGGCATAAAAGCAGGTACGTGCTCTTCTCTGCTTAGCAAGCAGGTATCCAGGCCCTGTTCAATACCGTACACTCGGGAGAGGTACTGAATGCTGCTGGAGCCATGAGATGGCTTTTGGAAGCGCTTAGCATCCCTGCAAACAGCGGACTACGCTTGGCTAAGAGGAGGTCACTGGGGAGCCTGGCTTTATGTAGAACATCAGGCTCCTTTTCTTAATGATTTTTAACCCCCATCACTCCAGTAGAGAAAATAGGGGGAATGTCAGGCAACTGACAATACTGGTCAAAGACCAATCAGAGATGCATCACGGGGGATGTTGTAGTCTAGAAAGCCCACGCCTGGTAACGTGGCCTCGGGAGCCCACAGAGCCCAACTTCTAGCTGATGCAAAAACCGATGGGTTTTCTCTCTGGTGGGTTAAGCCTCCATTTGGGGCAAGACAGTCTTGGCTGGCCTCTGGCAAGTAAGCCCCATGCCAGAGAGTCTATGGCACACACATGGAGTCATCACCCATCTCACTCTATTGAGTATACTTGACCATTGCAACCTCTCAGCTCCCCTTGTAAAATCACTGTGGTATTAAGATGTCTGTTTCTCAGAGAACATTAAGTGGAGGTTTGTCTGGGGATGGAGCAAAGGGAAAAGACTTGCTTCTTAATACACCGGTGTCCTCTGCTTCTGTTGGCAAAAATCTGTTGTGAAATCTCCTACCTGCTTTGTTCCTCTGATTACCTGCTTGCTTAAGAATACTGAATTACCCCTCCCAACTCTTGCTAATTGTCTTCATAAATAATATTTTGAAAATACTGTTTTAGACAGCCCCGAGACATTTTTTTCTCAAATGGACAAAGTTGTATCTTTGTTCATAGGTGTGTGAAAGTTGATACTTAAGGATCCCAATCCCCTTCCTGAAACTCTTGGTGCCAGAATATAGAATCAGGGGGATTTTATAAAGGTATGATGGTGCATGGACCATGCATCATGTACCCTGTAACTGGTACTTTAATATTTCTATAGTGAAATGTGTGAATGTTCAGGTTAATGGTCCAAGTAACGTCTATAAAGATCCAGTATCAGGTCACGTCTTGCCAACACTGAGTTAATTAGAAAAATAAACAAAACTTTGAATTTCTGAATTATGAATAAGGGAATGTGGATCTGTTTTTTTATTGTATAAGTGTGTTTACATTTTAGAAGAAATACGGTGTTGAAGTTACCTTCAAAATCTGTGGATTATGTAGAAAGGTAGACTTTGAGGTCTGGCTCTGAAGTTGCCTCTAATCATAATTTCTTATATATCCATCACTTTCTACTTTTTATTTCTTACTGACTAATTAGAACCTCCAGCCACGAGGTTGCAAACTCATGTGTTTAAGGAGATCAGAAAGATACTGTGAACTGGGTGGTAGACAACAGGGAATGCTGAGGATCAGGGCAAAGGAGAGCCCCGCAGTGTCCAGAGGAGGCGCCCGCAACCAGGCAGATCCTGATGTCTGCTGCCACATGGGAGAATATCCCAGGTCATGCCCTTATCAAGATAAATCAGAAAAAAACAATTATTTGAAATACTCTCAACTTTTAAATCTTAGTAAATAATTCAATTTTTGAAACATTCCATGCAAAGCATATCACCTGTGATGTTTTCGTTAGCACTCAAAACCATTTATATACCAAAATAAGAAAAAAACACCAAAACCTCCCATACACACACACACACACACACACACACACACACCACACACACACACACAC
>NW_006772616.1:2776953-2787153 GCF_000442215.2 Lipotes vexillifer | reverse complement strand
ACACACACACACACACACACACACACACACACACACACACACACACACACACACCACCTTATCATCCTCACCTTCCCCCAAGCAGATTCTCCCTGCTTTCTTGTGGTCGCTGTCTTTTCCACTCTGGCTTTGATGGCCTCCCTCCTCAACCTTGACACCCATGGCCGTGTATTTAAACTGCGTTGGATATAATAGAATGACCCCCTTTAGCCTAGAACTTGCATAATTCCTGTTATCCCACTAATGAGATTTGGATGGCCTCAGTCCTAGGATGCCCATATGCACCCCTGTTTTCTCCTTTCCTACACTTGCCTGTCTCTCCAAAGAGCCACACAGATTATGCCTCTGCGTATTGTCCCGTCTCCTCATTCACGTTTTTTAAATTGAAGTATAATTGACATGTAATATTATATTACTTTTAGGTGTACGACACGATTTGATGTTTGGGCATATTGCAAAATGATCACTACAGTAAGTCTAGTTACCATCTGTCGCCATACATAGTTATAAAATATTTTTTTCTTATGATCACTTTTAAGATACACTCTCTTAACAACATTTCAAATATGCAATACGGTATTATTAACTATAGTCACTATGCTGTACATTACACCCCCATGATTTATTTATTTTGTAACTGGAAATTTATACCTTTTGACTCCCTTTCCCCGTTTCGCTCAGTCCTGATCCCCTGCTACTGGCAACCACCAATCGGTTCTCTGTTTCTATAAGCTTGTTTTTTTTTTTTTCCTTTTTCTAATTCGAGATATAAGTAAGATCATATGGTATTTGTCTTTCTCACTTATTTCACTTAGCATAATGCCCTCAGAGTTCATCCATGTTGCTGAAAATGGCAAGATTTCTTTCTTTTTTATGGCTGAGTAACATTTCATTGTGTATATGTACCACATCTCCTTTATTCATCTGTTGATGGAGACTTACGCTGTTTCTCTCTCTTGGCTATCATAAATAACGCTGCAGTAAACACTGAGGTGCATGTATCTTTTCAAATTAAAGTTTTTATTTTCTTCAGTTGAGAATCCAGAAGTGGAATTGCTGCATCCTTTGGTAGTTCTATTTTTAATTTTTGGAGGAAACTCCCTACTATTTTCCATAGTGGCTGCACCAATTTACATTTCCACCAACACGGCACAAGGGTTCCCTTTTCTCCACATCCTTAACAATGCTTGTTATCTCGTCTTTTTGAGAGTAGGCATTCTAACAGGTGTGAGATGGTATCTCCTTGCAGTTTTAACTTGTTTTTCCCTGATGATTAGTGATGTTGAGATCGTTTCATGAAGCTGTTGGCCATCTGTACGTCCTCTTTGGGAAAGTGTCTACTTATATCTTCCCATTTTTTAATCGAGTTGGATTTTTTGCTATTGAGTTGTATTAGTTCTTTATATGTGTTGGATATTAGCCCCTTAACAGGTAAATGATTTGCATATATTGTCTCCATTCAGTAGGTTGTTGGTGGTTTCCTTTGCTGTGCAGAGTCCTCATCCACTTTCAATCGGACCCAATAGAAAGAAACCAGTTCCCTAATTAACAAATCCTATGGGCTTTTTCTCTGTTTTCTTTGTTTGTTTGTTGAGTTAAAAAGAAAACTGTATGATACAGTTTAAAATTGTATAGTTGATATACAATGTTGTGTTAGTTTCAGGTATACAGCAAAGTGAATCAATTATGCATTTACATATACCCACTGTTTTTTAGGTTCTTTTCCTATATAGGCCATTACAGAGTCTTGAGTAGAGTTCCCTGTGCTCTACAGTCGGTCCTTATTATCTGTTTTATATATAGTAGTGTGTATATGTCAATCCCAATCTCCCAATTTATCCCCGCCCCCTGCACTTACCTCTTTCTGTGTTTTCATGAACTAACTTGAATTGTTTACACCTTTTGAAAGTCTCTCTTCCCTGTTGTCTATGTCATTACATGCCTTGGGTTTCCTCCTTTTCCCCCATCTTTTCACTCACTATACTCCAGCTTCGTCCTACCAGGTTCTGGCTTCAGCTTCCTTCCTCCCTGTACTCACAGCCACTTTATTCTTTGCCAAAACCGGGACATAACCTCCATCTCGGCCATTACACAATCTAGACTTGTAGGTGTGACTTCTCTCTTCGGAGACAAGACCTCAGCTTCCAGTGGGATATCCCACAGGCTACTCACACTCAACCTCTCCAGAATGGAACCTCGCACATTCCTCTCTAATCCAGATCCGCTTCCTCGTCTCCATTCTCCTGTTGGTGAATTAAAAGCAGTCATCTGTGACCTAACACACTTCCCATCCAACAGTCACTGAAACCAGTAGGGTCCATCTCCCTCGTGGTTCTTTTTCATCCTCACTGTCAGAGCCTTTCTTACTCTTATTACTACTGTCCCCACTCTCGGGGTCTTAACCCACCAGCCTGTCCTGTGAAATTGGAGAGTATAGTTCCTAAATCCCAGCAACCACCATGTTTTCACCTGATTGTCCAATGGCTCCTCCACATTAAGTCGATTCTCATTTCTAAGCTCTTACGCCTATCAGTAACCCTAATCTACCTGATTTTCAGTCTGATTGACCGTGAGTCCCACTTATACCCAGTATAAATTTGATAAACCGGACTGCTTTTTGAAACTTTCTCATTCCTCTGGAAGGAAACGTGCACTTCCTTATCTAAATTGAAGGCTTGCTTGCTGCCCAGAGGCTAAGGTGCAGTTGCTATAGTTTGACCACTTCATACGTAGTGCCACATGATGAAAATTGTTTTACCATCTTCATTTAGACTTCCTTCAACATGTTATGGCTTTTGTGTACTCCCAGTGGTGAGACAGAAGAAGAGGCGTTCGTGGCCTCTGAATATATTTAAAGCCCTTTTTATTACGCTGACTATTTCCCGAGCAAGTAGTAAATGGCTGTGCAACTTGGGCACATAAAAATAACCTGTATGGCTGAGAGTCAACAGATTAGTAATGGAGTATGACATACACTGAGCCATGGCAGCAGGAAAGGTCAAGTTTAAATTTCCTGCTAATAATGGTCATCATCAGCATCTAACAGGGCCATGATAACTAACTTAAAAATGGTTTTAAATAGGACACATTATTATTATTATTATTATTTTTTGCGGTATGCTGGCCTCTCCCTGTTGTGGCCTCTCCTGTTGTGGAGCACAGGCTCCGGACGCACAAGCTCAGCGGCCATGGCTCACAGGGCCAGCTGCTCTGCGGCATCTTCCTGGACCGGGGCACGAACCCACGTTCCCTGCATCGGCAGGCGGACTCTCAACCACTGTGCCACCAGGGAAGCCCGAGGACCCATTATTGAAATAGGGTTTTACATTAAATATACAGTTCATTCAAAATCCCCAAGGCGAGTGAACTTATTTCTTTTGGAAAAGATTCCTGGCTCTAGGTTTTGCCGTGGAATTTGTTAGAAAATGCTCTTGGTGCATTATGAGAGACATGCTAGTTTTTTTCATTGGCTCTCAGTAGAAATGCAAGTCCCTTTATTTTGTCAACGCTCAGGCACAGGAATTTAAGTATTTATTTGGTTCTTAAACCTCTTCATGACACAATAACAATGAAAATGCTTTGTCTCTATCATCCCTGAGGACAGATGAGGGCTCATGTACCCCAAGGAAGTTTTATGTCTGGCGGAGCGTAGTGATAGCACATAGCACTAGGTTAAGAAAGCCTTTTGTGGAATCCATCCTGAGTATCTTGTTCTACTCCAAAGAGAGGATGTGGAGAAATACCTCTTCCTTTCTCCTCTGAGCTCATCAGGAAGGTCCAAACCCAAGGATAAAATTGGGCAGAGGAGGTAAATTCATCTTTCCCCATACAACTGGAGTTGGATAACCAGCCTTCTAAACTGAATAGGTTCTCTTTTTTTTTCAAAGTGGGCAAACGTATCCTAGCTTTCAAAGTTCAGATTCCAACTCAAGGAATTGGAAATTCTCACATGCCCTCCAGAAGCTAATTGGTTTCTTAAAATATTACTCATGCCATATTCAGATACTTTAGTATCCACCAAAACAACCCCTGTAAATTGAGAAGGTATGATGACTGAGAGAAAACACCAATGTGTTTTCACTTCCCAGTGAAACACTGACCCTGGGGTCTGTGAACGCTTGCCTGTCTTGTACTGCTCTACGTTGAGTTTCGCAGCCTGGATTACGCTAACATTTCAATTTAACTTCAGGGCTGTAGCCATGACACTAGTGGATGACTAAGCTATGGTTAATGATACAGGTGATGGAAGTAAGTGTCAAGAGAATGTAAGCAACAGCTGAGGCTTTTGAAATCTTCCCATACCAAGTTTATATCCTCAAATTTCTGCACTTACGGCTGTGTGGCTGGAGAAGATGATTCCAACATTATTATGTAAAGATAAATCCCAGGACCTCCACACCCCAAAGATGTATGACACGCCTTGACATGCCCAAGGGTTGATGCACCCTAAGGAACAGCAGCTCTTAAATGCCTGCATGTGACTGAGATTATCAAGATCTGGCACTTGAAAATTATTCTATGTAGATGACATTTGTTGGCTGAAGATAAATTGCTGTCTGAATCCCATCTTGGTAGCCAAAATTTTACCTTTTTCCACAATCACATTTTTCTTCAAACATCACCAGGGTAATGTGAATAGAGGTTGGAGGTTTTGAAACACACTTCAAATGGCTGGTTTTAGACAGGACCTCTTCTCCTGCTTTTCAAGCTCATTGATCCTTGCTGTGACACACCACATCTGGTCGTGTCTCTCCCAGTCTGTTTATGTAACATAGCATGGTGTCAAGTGGTACTGGATTCTGGCACAGTCATCAGCCAAAGAGATCAGAAAATCAAATGTTATTTCTGAAAACTGCAATAGCAGTGCCAATGTATTTTTAAATTTGTTCAGACTCTTTTTTTTCCCCAAGAAATAGAGGTGTTGATTTTAAAGGCTTGTACTTTTAAAATTTCTTGTTCAAAGAATCGTTGTGCCCACAAACTGGAGGGCAAAGCGTTTAGTTGCTCAAGTGAGCAAATATTTATTGAATGGTTACTTTATGCCAGGCACTCTGTCTGGCACCATATTCATTTTCTGAGCTGCACAGGAGTGAGAGAAACTAAGTCAGACATTCAGCTCAATAAATGGGAATTGTGCGCTGACTACTCCATATGCTGATGACTCCCCAATTTATGACTCTAGCTCTCCTTTCTCCCTTCCACCCCAGAATCAGTGTGTCTGACTACCTTCCAGTATCTTCAGCGGCATGTCCAGTAGGCATCTTACACTTACGTGTCCACTAGAGACAGGAGGTAGAACAGAGATGACCAGGGCCTGGGGGGAGGAGAAATGGGGAGTTAGTGTTTAATGGGTACAGAGTTTGTGTTTGGAATGATGGGAAAGTTTGGGAGCTGGACACTGATGATGGCCACAGCATCGTGAGTGTACTTCATACGACTAAATTGAACACTTAAAAATGAGTGCAGTGGTAAATGTTACGTTTGTGTATTTTGCTGCAATAAGAACAGTACACATCCAACGCTAACCTCAATTTCCACTCCCCACACCTGTTCTTCCTGCCATCATCTTTATCTCGGAAAATGACACCTCTACTCATTTTTAGGCTCATGTTAAAAACTTGGTGTCATCACCATTGATTTTCTTTTTCTCACATCCAACATTGGCTCCATTCTTTTCTTGTTGTTGTTGATTTATTATTTTTATCGACAAGGTTTATAGGAACAAATTAAATATTTAAAACCAAATGCCAATTATTAAGTCTCATTTAGTTGTTTATTCCATTCATTTGTATTAAGTATACCTTTCTCTAATGTCTTAATAACTTTATCAAGAAACAAGTCAGGGCTTCCCTGGTGGCACAGTGGTTAAGAATCTGCCTACCAATGCAAGGAACACAGGTTCGATCCCTGGTCCAGGAAGATCCCACATGCCGCGGAGCGACTAAGCCCGTGAGCCACAACTACTGAGCCCACGTGCCACAACTACTGAAGCCTGCGCCCCTAGAGCCCGTGTTCCGCAACAAGAGAAAGCCATGACAATGAGAAGCCCGCGCACCGCAACGAAGGGTAGCCCCCACTCACCACAACTAGAGAAAGCCCGCACGCAGCAATGAAGACCCAACACAGCCAAAAATAAATAAATAAATAAATAAGAAAGAAACAAGTCAAACCTGTGAAAACACCTGTTAACCGTCAACATGTATCATTTTTATATATTTCTGTTCTATGATGCAAAGATATCTTAAACACTCAACGGTTTATCAAAGGCCTTATTCTTGCATAAGCAGCATGTTTTATTTTAAAATTAAGAGATTATCTAATAAACTGATTTTAAAAGACACAACTAGTCTCATTCAGTAGTGGTCCACGTGTTGATCACCTAGAATCCTGCATTGGCTCCATTCTTAAAACCAGGTCGGCGGCTCTACCTTCAAAATACATCTAGAATCCATTTCTCATGACCCCCACCTCAATTGCTTGATCCACATCATCTTTTGCCTGGACCTCAGTGGCCTCTTAACTAGTCTCTTTCACTCTTGCCCTTCTTTAGTTCATTCTCCACACATAACTAGAGTGATTCTTTTCACATATATGTTCAATCACGCTGTTCCTCTGCCCGCTCGCACCATTGCTTTCCCATCATAGCACAGTCAAACTCACAATCTTTCTGGCCCCAAAAGGACCCACGTGGTCTAGACTCTGGCTACCTTGCTGAACTCATCTCCTGTCACTGTTCCGCTCACTTTGTTCCAGCCACGCTGGCCTCCTTGGTGTTCCTGGAACATGTTAAGCACATCCCTGCCTCAGGGTCCCTAAGTAGATGTTCCCTCTGCCTGCAGTACTGTTCTCCAGCTGGCACCAGTATCAGCTCAAATGTCACCTCCTCGGCGAGCTTCCGGGCCATCGTCTAAAATAGCATCACCTCCTACACCATTTTCTCTCACTTTGCCCTGCTTTGTTTATCTATGTGTTCTGTTGATTTTCTTTTCCCCTTGCACCAGGATATAAGTTCCCTGAAGGTAGGAATTTTTTTTCTGACCTTAATTCCTCCTCTCAGGTGCAAAATGGGCCTGTGATTCAGGTCTGCCAAACAAATGCCTTTTGTTTACTGCCTTATCCCCAGTAGCCTGGGACTTGTGGTTTTTCAGTAAATATTATATAATCTGCAGGGCACATAACTATTTTTTCCTGTCATTCTTAGTACATTAGTTGGGCTATTACAGAGAATTGAGTTAGCAAATAAATTCCCGCTTGGGAGTAATTACGTTTTCACTCTTACTATGTCAAAACATTTAACTTCCGGGCAAAGGAATTTTAGGGCGTGAAGTTTCTAAAATGTAACATTAAAAAAAAAATAGTAATATGTATAACTGATTCACTTTGATATAAAGCAGAAACTAACACACCATTGTAAAGCAATTATACCCCGATAAAGATGTTAAAAAAAATAGTAAATTTTAGGCAATTTGATTAACATTTGGGAGAACATAAGAGCAGCTCAGGGCAAATAAATGTAATTCCAAAACACATGGTTGAGTCGATGGTATTCCTCTCGGTTCTTTGGATTAGGAGATTCAGAGATGTTTCAACAAAAGGGAGATTCTGTCTTAGTTTCTCACTTCAAAGTCCAAGGCACAGACCTCAGGTATGGCTGCATGCAGGTGCTGGAAAGAACTTTTCTTTCTTCTGTCTGTTTCTCAGCAGCTCTGCCTCCTCTGGCGTTGGCTTTATTCTCAGGCAGCGCTAGGATTCTTTCTTCCTTCCTTGTGGCTGGTACTCCCAGGGGAAAGAGGGCTTCTTCATAACATGAGTCCAGCAGAAGCCCCAGGACTCAGATGAGACCATTTAGTGGCCAACCTTGAACCCATATTGTATCCAGGGAGATGGAAGGCATTCGTTTGGCAGACCTGAATCACAGGCCCATTTTGCACCTAAGACGTGAGGAGGAATTAAGGTCAGTGCAATTAAGCTACATAGACCAAGCACCAGGAAGGGCTTATTCAAAGGGGCAGCAAAAGAAGGTGAAATGGGTGCGTAAGGGCAAAAACATCCGCTGTTCACTAGATCAAGAGAAGAAAAAGGATTGCACTTGGCTCCTGTGATGTCATACACTGCTCTTTTTCTTTCTTAACAATTTTTTTAAAATTTATTTTTAAATTTATTTCTTTTTGGCTGCCTTGGGTCTTCGTTGCTGCATGTGGGCTTTCTCTAGTTGCGGCGAGCGGGGGCTGCTCTTCGTTGCGGTGCGCGGGTTTCTCATTGCGGTGGCTTCTGTTACTGCGGAGCTCAGGCTCTACGTGTGCAGGCTTCAGTAGTTGTGGTTCGCGGGCTCTAGAGCGCAGGCTCAGTAGTTGTGGCACACGGGCTTAGTTGCTCCGCGGCATGTGGGATCTTCCCAGACCAGGGCTCGAACCCGTGTCCCCTGCATTGGCAGGTGGATTCTTAACCACTGCGCCACCAGGGAAGCCCATACACTGCTCTTTGATTTAAATATTTTCGGTTGGTCTTCGCAAATGGTAATGGGTTTTAAGTTGATTGTGAATGGATTCATACGGAGTGTAAAACATGAGAGGGCTGTCCTTAGGACAGAACAGGTCGCATGTGTCTGTCACCCTATGAGGGACTTGAGCACGGAAGCTAGAGGAATTGGGACAGTTCAGCCAATCCTTTGAACCTGTATTGACTCAAACAATATTTCTCCTCCTTAAATGAGGAAATTTCTGTTTAACTGAAAAAGTTATTGAATAATGCAGAGTGTATAATAACGTATTTGGTGGTTGTCTGCATCCCTTGAACTAGTTTAACCCACATGACACTCAGCTTCCATTCACTTTTTCTATTTCCTTTTGCCCAAGCTCTAGCAACTGGATTTCTCAGCCCTGCCAGTGAGCCAAGCCCCCAGTCCATTGGAGACTGTGGGCTACAATGGTGGGAGCAATTGCTTTGGCCTCAGGAAGATGTGATTTTCAGTCCTAATTATGCCACTCCCTCTACTGCTGTTCTTGGGCAAGTTGCTTAATCTCCTTGAGCCTTAATTTTCTCATCTGCAAAGTGGGTATGATACTTTGATAATTATTGTGTATTGTGAATCTTGAAAAGAAAAATCTGGGGAAAGACTTATTATAGCTCCAAGCTCATAAAGGCACTCGGTGAATGATGTCTGTGGAATAAATGAATGCTCCATGTCAGTGGCTTTGCCTAACCTTAGGTCCTAAGCTTTCAGCACTGATCTGTGGCCCTGTAATTAAATCTTCTGGGTCTAGCCATGTCATGAATGGTACAAACATGCCACTTCGAATGCAGGGTGATTTGGTGGGCAATGCAAACCAACTCTGGTGCAGTTAAGCAAAAAGGGAATTTATTTGTGGGTTAGGGGTAATCTCAGAGAACTGAAGGGAAAGCCGAACCTGAAAAGCACAGGGTCAGGTCTAGGATAGAGGTAGCAGCCCTTCTAAGGCACCATGGTCAGGATGAATCAGCTCCAAAAGCTTCTATTCCTGCATGATTCCATTCATATTCCCGGGAGAGCATGATCCGTCTAGAGGAAACGTACAACCAGGCTTGACTAATCAGGACACAGCTGTTGTAGAAAACATCACGTTAATATATTACACATCATATGCTTTGTTCCTTTGTTTGTCCTTCAACTATTTGTTGAGCATCTAACCTGTGCCCTGGGCTAGGATTTGAGATGGATAAAACCAGTGCCTGCCCTTGTGTAGTTCATAGTCCAACAATGGCTGAATAGATAGGATCTTTTGGTCCCAGAGTTTAAGGTAGTCTCCTTTGTCCCACCAAAGCAATGTGCAGAAGGGAATAGTGGTTCTCCCAAGGGAAACTGAGACCTATGGGCAGAAGAAGGAGAATGGCTGTTGGCAGGAAAAAGCAAGAGCTGCTCCACTCCACCTAATTGGTATAATTACTCCAACTTTCAGAGCCTTCGTTTCCTCATCTGTAAAATGGGGGGAATAATGATACCCACCTCACAGGGTTATTTTGAAGCTTAAATGGGTTAACATATGTAAGGTTCTGAGAGTAGCGCCTAGAACATAAAATGTGGTCTATAAATGTTGACCCCATGACTGTTGTTATCATCCCGAGCTCTTGATTGCCTGTCCCTCATTACATGCCGTTTTCATAATCTGAGAAGTGAAGTGGGAAATGCCTGGCTGTGCCCCAACCCCCTCCCCCCAAGCAATA
>NW_006772616.1:2750640-2776863 GCF_000442215.2 Lipotes vexillifer | reverse complement strand
CCCCCACCCCCCCCCCCCCAAGCAATAGGACTTTTTGAGTAGTAATAAAAAAGAAGGGGGAGAAATTTGTCAGCTTCTCCTTCCACAGTCACATAGCCACTGCCTTCTCTGGTTTTCCCTTTGACTGGGGATCTGCAGCCTGTCAGTGTTGATTTAAAGTGAACTCTCTAAATGGTCACTTGTGCAGGCGCCTCAGGCTGTGCAGACAGAGCCCTTCTCTGCAGAAGGTCCCAGGCCGGTGGCTTCTTTCCAGCCCTAACCCTGCACATACTCATAACCCAAAACCGACTGAAAGTGATTGAAATGCAAGTTTTTGTTGAGCTGAGATGCTAAATTCAGGATCGGGAGCATATGGATCGCTCCATATTTGTTTTCTGCGTATCTGATGTTAGCAATTTAGAACATCACTGGGACGCTCCCTAGAGAATTTCAGTTCTGTAAATGAAACAATTATTTTGGCAGTTTGGGAAAGATATATTCATAACTTTCATGGTATTTAAAGGGGAAATACACCTTCCCCGAGTCCCTTTTTCCCTTGCCAGATACGAAGAATGAAATCAGAGTGCAGAGGGAATAGATGGCATAAAAAGAAAAATTGACAGTCAGTGTGCTGCATTCACAATTGGATTTCTAGGATTGACAGCGAGACAGGAAGTAAAAGGGTTTCTCCAAATCTGGGCACAGGGAAGTTGTAGAGAACACCATGCCTGGGGCATTATGTTCATTCATTCAATCATCAGCTGTCTTACAAGCACCTCCTATGTGCTCTTGGTAAAGTCTTAGATTAAAATGCCCAGTGCTTGCCCTTGGTAACTGTTGACAGTCTGTAACACTTTGGTTGCAAGTAACAGAAAGCAACTTACAACAAGCTTAAGTGGAAAAGAGAAAATTATTGTAATGGTGCAGGGGTGTCTTGTGGAACCCAAATCAGGGAACTCCTAGAGGTATCAATAGGACCTGGACCCAGGAATTAAAAGCTGCAGGACCCAGGCAGTCTGTGTCCTGTCTGTGTCCCTCATTTTGCATACTTGCTCAATTTTTCTCTGCCTCCTGGTCTTTCATTTTTCTCCATCCACATAGCAGAAAACGGCTATCCCACAGCTTTTGAGTTTTCAGATCTGTCCACATTTGAGAGATCATCCCAGAAGGAAGAGAGTCTGTATCTCAAAGCGAAATGTCCAGAATGGAAGCTGATTGGCTCAGTCTGGTGAGGCGTCTACTCCACGTCCAGTGAGCTATGGTCAGTGGGTGGAGTTATATACAACCTGTCACTCAAAGTGTGGTCCCTACGTCAGCAACATTGGTATCATTACAACACTGCGTTAGCGATGTGGACTCTTGGACCACCTCGGACCTGTCAAATCTCCACGTTTGCAGGGTCCCCAGATCATTGGTATGCACCCTGAGCTTTCAGAAGCTTCGGCATCTAACGTACGGTGGCTGCCCACGGCCACTCTGTGTAGGAGGAGGGCAGATAGGACGGCTGCTGTGAGCTGAGCAGACAGCCCAGAATATTTCCTCAAGAATAACGTAAAAATGCTCAGCTCTGGAGGCTGCTTCCTGAAACATTAGCTCTTAAGAATAGCTGTAAAGGAGAGTGACTTAGAAATCTATCCTGATAGCAGTGAAATGTTCCATGTCTATGTGATAGTTCTAAACAGTTGCTTGATTGTCTCTTCTCTCCTCTGGAGCCGTGGCAGCCTTCTCAGAGGCCTTTTCTGATCTCACATGAAGTCTGGACTGTTTACGCTCCCCAAGCTGGCCATGGGGTTGGTCAGTGAACACGGGTAGCTCTGTAACTATGGTTGATCGTGATCTTGTAGCAAATGCCCTCGGACACGAGCCACGAAGACCCGCATTCCTGGCCTGGATTTTCCGCAACGGGTAGCAGGGCAGGGGAGGAGGGCAAGCTTTTACCGTGAGTCTTCGAGTGCTAACGTAGAAGACGGCCACGCCCGGCTTCTTGAGAATCTCTCTTTCCCCGACACCATTTGCGCTCCAGCACAGCCCCTCTGTCACGGATCCTTGAGTGGCAGGCTTGCGGCCAGCTTTTTAGTCTTAGCTTCTCACGACCTGAGTTGTGTTTAGGACCACAGACGTCATCTTGTAGTTTTTTCCTGTCCCTAGGGCACCCAGTAGGTGCTCCCTGCATGCTTGAGAACGCTCAGAGCATCGCATCTTGAATGAAAATGGATACCGACAAGGGTCCCTTTGCTGTGCGTTTGCAAAGCCGTGTACTTACGCTCAACCGGGCTCGCGCAGCTGCTTTCACGGCAGGTCTGAGACAAGCATTGGGTGCTGAGCCCTCTGAGCTCAGGGCAGTGGAGGCGAATGAAGGCAACAGGTCTCACTTCACTCCCTATTTATGTCCCAACTTTACGTTCATTCCAGAATTGTCTGCACACCTTAAAACAAAATACATTAGAACCATAGTACATGTGTGTATACAAGTATATAAACATGGGGATTGCATGTTCAGAATTTTTTTTTTTGCTGATAAGGATGTTTGGTTAGGAAGTCTTGAGACCCCTAGTTTAAGGCTATAGTTGAAAAAAAATTTAAAGGCAGCATAAAACTTGCTTTGCTTAAACCCGTACGTAGTTTGCCACATGCCAGACACTGTTCTGCATGCACTGCACATATTAATGTATTTAGGCTTCATAACCAGTCCTCGAGAGTAGGTACAGTTCAGATCTCATTTGTGGAAACTGAAGCCCAGAGAGCCTAGGTCAACCAGCGAGAGAGTGGAAGCTGGGAAACACACCCAGGCTGGCTGGCTCCAGGGTTCAGACTCTCACGCGCTAATTAGGCTGTTCCTTCAAACAAACTCCGACGGAGAGCCAAATGCACAAAACAAACGAACAGAGTGGAGAGGAGCTTCTTGGCCTTCCCCTCAACCCTTTCCTTCCTCCTTTCCTCAAGCCTTTTCCCCATTTCCCTGAGGTGCAAAGTTCCCCCAGGGAGCAGTTTGGGAACCATCAACCTAAGCCAACCTGTTCATTTGATGAATTGGGACGCACCTCTCTAGTGGTCAAGTGGTGCTGTGTTTTACCCTAGGTCAGCCAGCTTCTGAATGGCCAAACTGGGAGAATCTCACTTCGAATTCAGGGGTCTCTTTCTGCCTCCCCAAATGACACACATAGGGGCTGAGTCAACCTTTCTCCAGAGTCTGTATCTTCAGCAAAAGCTCCCTTCCCATCACCTCCTTTTTAGAAAAGCACATTTAGAATGCATGGGTATCCTTGCTGGGTTATAGTCCTTCCTTTGTTTATCCTTGTTGAGTGTTGCATGATTTACCTTCCCGGTAATTCTTTTTGCTCAATTCATTGATTTCACCAAGTTTCAGATTCGAGCTTACTTCAGGCAGCTGCATTTTAAAGAGGCCAGAGTGGGCTGTAATGAGACGCAGTTGTGAGGCTGAGGGTCCTCTCGGGCTGAACTGGCCTCTCGTAGCTACTCCTGCTGACCTGGCGGGGCTGGGAACGCCACAGCGCATACCGGATCCTGGTCCGCCCACGTGGAGGTGCAGGGGACAGCCCAGGACCAGTTGGACTTGCTTGCACACACTGTGACAGCCCACTTAAAAAAATTATTTGTGATTTGCGCTTGGCTGTCAATGGAGATTGAGAGTATTGATCCCAACTGATTGCCGAGGACCAAAATAAAGTGAGAGGGTAATTGACTGCCGTGTCCCCCATCGATCGACTGCCGCAGTTCATCACCACTGAAATTATTTTCAAGTACTTTGGTTTATCATTCCTAATAAATATAGAAATTGAGTAATCAAAATGACTTACATTCACATCGAACCAAAGCTTTTAAGGAAGTGTCTATGTGTAAGTGAGTCCATATTCTATGCTGGTTTTCCAGTCAAGCCCCCAGGGTCCATCCTGACAGCTCCGGGATAGCGCCGGGCTTTAGAAAAAAGTAAAGCGTCATCTCTCAGAAGCAGGAATCCCAGTCACCGGCACTTTTCCAGTGACGTCATGTAATCGTGGCCCCTGAGATTTTAAGGAAGTGCTCTGTTATGTAGTCACGCTGTCCATCTTATCCTGGACAAAGCAAAAAAAAGAAACGGTTTCCCCAAGGCAGCAAGACTTGTTATTTATTTCACTCCCCTGGCACTGTTTATAAAAGCACAACAGTTGTTTTCACATTTACAGCAAAGTTAGCAGTCATGTTACGAGAGTAATCATTAGCCATGTTCGTATAGGGTCTATGACCTTCGCCCCTACAGTACCTTAGAATCACATTGCGTTGTTTTCTTTTAAAGATTGCTTTAAAGGAAGATCCGGCACCCTGTTAAGCAGGTGTCTTAATGGTAGGACTGAGAGGCTAGTGTTTGCTTTGGGAACCGCGGTTCTGTAGCACAGCCCCGTCCAATAGAGATACAGCCATAGACGTTACTGAAAAATACCATGAGATGTAAAATCTTGCAATAAAAACTGCAGGATTTAGAGAGAAAGTGGGGAAAGTGGGGTGAGGGGCATAACACTAAAAAGTTTGTCAGTGACACATTAAAAAAAACCAAAAAAAGTAGTAAAAACAGCCCAGTTTTGCATATGTTCACTGATTAAGACTGCATGAGTGCTGAACTACATATTGCATTTTACCTTGGAAAAGACCTGGCATTTGCTTGGGAAAGTACCGTCCACAAGCAGTGGGTGGCTGCCTGTGAGTTATGGTAAGTGGTGGAAGGAGGGTTATCTAAAATTGGATGGAAAGTTGTAGTACCAGATGTGGGTGCGTGTGATGTGTAATCCATGTGGTGAACTCAAGTAGCTGGTAGATGTTTGAGGTCTGTGCATGTGTGAGCGTTTTGTGTGTTCCCAAGCCACTCAGTTCAGCTGGGTGCAGTTTTCTGGATTCACCTCGTGTTCCTTGCAGACATAAGTAGACACCTTATTTGTGTTATGCTAAAATCACTTCTCAACATATCAATCACGTTGGAACAAATTCACATTTTCAAAATAAGTGTAACTTACTTTGTGTAAGTTACATACAAAAGAACAATACATATATAATATATACTTATATTTTATGTAAATATATGTACTGTATATGTAACAATATAACTACTAGAACCGACCGTATGATAGGAGACACAAATATGAGCCATATATGATTTAAAATTTCCTTTTAGCTACATTTTAAAAAGTAAAAACAGGTGAAATTAATTTTAGTAAGATATTTTATTTAACCCAGTATACTCAGCATAGCGTTATTTCAGTGTGTAATCAATATCAAAAAAACGAACGAGATACATTGTATTCTTTTTTATACTAAATCTTGGAAATTGTGTTTGCCTTTTACACGTACGAGCACATCTCAATTCAGACTAGTCACATTTCAAGGGGTCCGTAACCACATATGGCTCGTGGCTACCATATTGGACGGTGAAAGTATAGAGTATAAAAATATTGGGCCGCGTGGCTGTAGAGAATAAAATGAATCTGCAGTGTAAAGTGGAAATGTGCTGTGGGGTGTAGGAGCTCGTCCCCCTTCTTAAAAAAAGTTTATTGAAGTGCAGTTGATTTACAGTGTGTGCTAATTTCTACTGTGCAGCAAAGTGACTCAGTTACACGTATATATACATATACATTCTTTTTCATATTCTTTTCCATTGTGGTTCATCACAGGATATTAAATATAGTTCCGTGTGCTGTACAGTGGGACCTTGTTGTTCACAGGATCTCCCTCTTTCTGTTGACCAAAGCTAAAGATAAGGCCCATACTCCAGAACTTTTATATATATATATATATGTATATATATATATATATATATATATTTTTTTTTTTAAGAGGCACTAAGACTGTGTTCAGAAAACAGATCTCTGTGCCTGACCCACGTTACAAATTATGCCTCACTTTGGAGAATAGTCATTTAAGTGTCAAAGCACAGTCTTAGATGGTCGTACACACGTCACTTGCCTTTGTGATTTTCTCCAGGCCAAGAGCCAGCTCTAAAGATCTATTGCGAATGCTTAATTAACACGTTTGGCCTATAGTAAATACTCAATAAATGTTTCCTGAGTTCAGTTTAACTCATCTGTCAAGTTGTCATCTGCGGTAGAGTGGAAGTCCTTGAATGGCAATGTTGAAGGACTAGAAACATTAGATTAGAATTTTTTTCGTTTTGGCTTGTGTCTCTCATCACCCATTCATTCATTCACTCACTCATTCATTCACTAAGCATTGATTGACCGCTTCAGCCTCATCTCTCACCACGTCCATTCTCATACTCTGTGACTTGACCAGACTGAGTTTTTCAGTTCCCCAAGCACACCATTCTCTTTCCTCCTTAGCCTTGTGTATCTGGTTAATTCCTACTCCCCCACTCAGGCCTCAGCCTATGCATTTTTTCCTGACCCTTTCTAGGTCTGAGTTCCCAATCTCTCTGCTGCACCAGTGGTACCCTCCACCATCAAGGCCCTGTGCTATCATTACTGCTTACTTTTCCGTCTCTGGATTAGCTTGTGAGCTCTGCGAGGGCGTAGATCATATTTGTTGTGCTTGCCTACAGCTTGCACACCTTTAAGGGGAAAGTCGGAGACCCTGAAAATATTATGGACAAGCCATGATGGGACTCAGAATGAACCCTGCACGGAAGACAGGTCAGCTTACAAGAACCTCTGGGCTTCCACGCTTCCAAAATGATCCTCATACAGCAGTCAGAGGGAATGTTTTGTAACACCCTCTCTGAAATCCTTTCAGTGGTCCTTAGAATAAAACCCAAAGTCCTAATGATCACACGGAGGGCCTTCCGTGGTCTGGCCCTGGCCCACTTTTCCCCCTTTATCGTATATACACTCTTCTTGGTCCCTTGTCCTTCACCTCCTCTGACCTCCTTCCCTGTCCTCGGATGGGCAAGCTCCCTCCTCCCTCCAGGCCACTGCCTATGCTGTTCCCTCTGCCTGCAGAACCTTGCTCCACCCACACATCTTCACGTCCTGGGCTTATCCTCCGGGTTCCAGCTCCCGTGTTGCTTCCTTCCCTGCCCACTTTAAAGAATATGGCTTTCCTCAATTTCTCTATCTCATCATCCCGATTTCTTTCTTTCATAAAACTGCTCTCTGCAGGTGATAACGTTGGTGTATTTGTCTCGCTTTTTGTCTCTCTTCCCCGTTAGTGCTTCGGCTGAAGCTCTTGAAGGCTGGGGACTGTCTTGTTCACAGCTGTATCCCTGGCACCTGGTGTATTAGGTTCCTGGTAATACTTTTGAATGAATGAATAAGGTTGTACTGGGTGGGCGCGGGCGGGGAGCGTCATTTATATGTGTAAAAGAGGGGGTGTAAGATCTAGCTCAGGATCGGGAGGCATTTTGTCTCAGTCTGGCTACCCCCATAAACAGACCCTAATGCGAGGATTCCTGTACAAGTAGTTTCCTTGGGAGGTGATACTAAGAAACCCTGGCAAGGTAGCGGAAAAGTGAGTAAGGCTATAGGGCCGTCAGCCAGTTATCAAGGGCGCTGCCATTGCGGTAACTGGAGCTTCTGCTGGGGGACGGTAGAAGTCAGAACCCAACACGTACCTCTGTGTGATGCCTGGAGAGGCTGCCGCCATTGGGTGAGGGCTGTACTTGGCGGGGAGTTAATTCTCTGGCACTTCTGGCCCATGGGTTAGAGCGGGCTTCAGCTCCCACAGCCAGCCCGTGGGCCGCGAGAAGCCTGTAGGGTGCACCACACCAGATAAGACCCAAGGAAATAAGAGCTGGACACCACCAGCACCTACTGCACGTGTTGATCAGCGAGACCCAGCCCACAAAAGGGGAACATCTGGATGGCAGATAATCAGTCAGGCTTGGGGAATCTGAGCAGGCATCACCTACAGGATATCCAGGTGATGGCCAATGGGCGCCTGCAAAGATGGGTGCAGAAGCTCGGGGAGAGGTTGTGGCTACGTAGTGTTTGACGGTTGCTGGCTGGTGAGGGCACGCTCAAGCCATGGGCTTGGACGAGGTGACCCTTCACTGAGCCACGTGACAATATTTGCCGTCGTCGATCATTGCGTTTGTCTCGAAGTGATCTTTTCGTGCGTCCTTCATGACCTTGCCGCGCTCTTCTTTCCCTCCTGCCTTTCTAGCATCTGACAGATATTTAGGAAGTGGATGGAAAGAGGGATGAGGAGAGGTAGAGGGAAGGAGCTGCCCCAGAGGCTGAGCAGAAGCGTTTCAAGATGTAGGTGAGAGTGAAGGAAGCGGATGTGGGAGCTACAAGCAAAGGAGGGAAATGATGGATTCAAGTCCCTTAAGTCCATCCTTGAAATCAACAACTTGGATTCTGAGGTTTCTCTTCAGCCAATAAACACATATTTTCTGTTGTATTTCAAAATTTAAAGGCCTTGAAGAGTAGAAGGGATGCGTCTTCCTTTTGGGCAGGAGCCAGGGAATGCAGGATGGGTACCATCACAGATCAGCTCCGTTGTTAGCTATTGCCAAATAACAGGTAATAACAAAATGTCGGTGGCATTTAAAGAAGGGTATCTGTTTAGTTCCCATGTCTGCAGAGTGGCTGGAGATTAGGTGGCCGAGGCTGGAGCTAGCTGGGTGGGCCCTCTCCTCTTCCTGGGTGCCTTGGGCGACTAGGCTGGGCAGTGCCAGAAGCACAAGAGAACATGTCTAGTCTCACAAGTGCTTTTTGAGCCTTTGGGCTTGTCATACCTGTTAATATCCTGTTGGCCAAAGCAAGTCACGGAGCCAAACCCGATGTCCCTACTCTATCCATGGAACTGATGGGGATAGGAAGAGAGTGTTCCTGAGCGATACTCTGATCTACCACATAAGAGGGGGCAGAGAAAAAAAGAAATCAAGGGAGCTTGATCTAACTTCTAACTTCTTTCCTGGGCTATGCAGCATGATTTTTCTTTCACTCTTGAATTGTCCAAGCCCTAGCAAGGGTGCTGTTGATTTGGTTGTGGTCACTGGTGTGAGTGGGTTAGACAGAACTGGTTACAAGGCTTGGCTGCTCAGAAGAATCCAGATCGGGGTTTCAGACAATCAGGGGAAGACCCACCTCACAGGGGACGTTAGCTTTGAACCCCAGTCTTTTCATGCCAGCGTCAGGGGGTGTAATTGGAGAGGCCTTGCAACTTCTGCCTATCTCACCCTCCACATGGCTGAAGAGTTGACAGAGAAGGAATCAGGAGAAATAGGGAGAATCAATGACTTGTTTAGAACAGTTGTATCTCGTCTTTTATCACTAACATTCACAACTCTGTATCTTCTGAATCTTAAGTTTGTTAATCGACATGAGGAAAGGAGATAAAGACACATTGATGCAATTACAGGGGGGTGAGCCAGCAATTATCATCAAAGAGTACAATTGAAAACACATTTTATTTAAGTATTTATCTTAGAGAATTGCGGTTTGCGAGTTTACAGTGCTCCTAGCGAGCGCAGCGGTTTGGGAGACAGTGACCTCTCCTTTCTGGTTCTTTTGATGCCTGTCAGAGCCTGGAAGTTTTCTTCCTGGAATCCGTCTTCCCCAGCAGTGCCAGGCACATGGTAATGACTTGATACGTTTTCATGGAGTGAATAAACTGTAAAATTGGAACAGAACAGTCCATGGAGATAGGACGGATATGAATGAAATGACATTTAAAGGAATCTTGAGTCTTAAAGGTAAAAAATCCTGGATTCTTCCCGCTTTGAATGGGATTTAAATTCAAGAGTATGTGATTTTGTACAATGTAGGGTTTGTAGATATCCCCAAATTACATAAATAAGCTTTTACTTACCCCCTGCAACCTCAGGTACAGAATTTTGTGGGCTGTTCCAAATAGAATACGTTCTATGCAGAAAGGGTTTTGTTCTTTGCATTGTATATTTTTTATTGACAGTTGAGATGATGCAGGGCTGATTCCTATGTTAAGAGAGTGTCAACTACTTGGTTAATTACCTTTATCGCCCAGGATTCTTTATCTGTTCATAGCAACTGAGTATTTGGAGTTTTTGTGTGTTATGTGTATATTTCCCTTGTGGGCTTTTATATTTATGTGAAACTGCTAATGTGTTCCTCGCTAGATCATGAGCAATGGGCTTCTGACAGCTCTGTTCATTAGTCAGCGTTGGGGGGGGGGAATAAAAGAAAACACATTGATACAGAAACAGAGTGTGAGCCAGCAATTACCATCAGAGAGCACAATTGAAGCCACATTTTATTTAAATATTTATCTTGTGAATTGATTCATACAAAACAAGAAGCCGGTTTTTTATTTATGAATGACTTCACCACCGAAATTTGAAGAGCAAGATCTCTGTCTGAGTTGGGTTTGATGCAGTCTGTGGCTTAGAGTACAGAGAGTTAAATAACACCAAATTATTCATCGTGATGTATCATTAAGATTGCTATGTGTGAATGTGTAGAAAGATGATAACACCGTGCAGCTGTTCACTTCGGAATCCCAACTTTGCATAGTAAGAAGGAAAAAAAAGCTGATAGATAACTTTTAGTACCAATAATAATAATAGCAAATGTTTAGAGAGGCTAACCAAGGGCCAGTTGTACGTTATGTATTAACCCTGTGAGGTGAGTACTGTTACGCCTTTACAGGTGAGGAAATAGGGGTACAACGAGATGAAAGGATTTATTAGCCAAGTTCATACCAGAGTGTGGGACAGGACTTTTGGGAGTCCATGAGGGAGACCCCACTCCTTGCCAGCCCTGTTTGGTACCTCTCGATGGAGATTGACCGCTACAGCCTACGCATCAGTGGGGGCGAATCTGGGTCCTTCGTCTTGCAAGGACTTCAGTGATGGCAATTCCAAAAAAGCTTCCAACCAGCTGGCATCCGTTTCATTAGCCCATCTGGGAAGATTAGGCCAGGAGAGCTCTGATGATGTGGGGACCCACCACCCACCTCCCTCCTTTTCCAAACAGGATTGTTTGACATTCTGGCCCCTGACCTCCCTTCCCCCCACCCCACCCTATACACAAGGGAGGAACTTCTGCTCACCTCTGACAGCCGGGTCGCGGACCAGAGCTTATTTGCCAGGTGCATTAGATACTTCCTGGACTATATACTTGAAAAAAAACGGATCCTCTATCATTAGACCTTGAGTTTATTTACAACTTGCCAATGTTATCAACACTGCAAACATCTCTGAATGGACAGCTTTGCCTACTTATCTTACTGCTCTTTTAGGATCCATCCCTGGATGAGTCCCTGGATGGGTGATCACGGGGTGAAGGCTCTTTATATACTCTGTGTTTGCCCTCCCCAAATTTGGAAGCTGCTTAAATTCCAACCAGCAAGGAGTGTGAGGGCCACTCCTGTTGTTGTTACATGTAATGCAGTGACGGAGAGAAGTAGGTAGGTCATTGAACGTATGGATTCAGCAATAAACAGCTAGGTAAGTGCGTTATTCAGACCTTTGGTGTTACGGCAGCAATTAATTTGGCAAAACAGAGAACTTTAAAAAGAAATGGTATCAGTTTAGAAAGTTGTGTGTAGAGAGCAATGCATAGAGCAGCAGATAAAGGAGCTCCAAGTACCATTTTGTGTGAGCACTTGGGACCAGTGGGAGAAACCCAAAGCCAAATCTTAAAAAGAAATATGGGCTTATGGAAGGGAACATGAAAAAGGAACACTAACTGTAGATATTGTATAGGTGAAGATGGAGAAAAAAATGAAGTTACAAATAAGGGAAGGAAAGATCCACCTTTCGATTGCACACGTTGGAAGGAGATCTACAGACCATCTGGGTTTAACCACTTTTTGCTATTTAAAGAGGTCCTGCCTTAAAACAGTGCAGTATAGGTGTGGCATGACTTCATTCCAGGGACTGGTTGGAATATTCATTTTGCTAAGTATACCCAGATGTGTTAAAACCTGGACACTGACTCACAGGAACCAAACTCACAAGAGACTGATGTATAAAACCAGAATACAATTCAGTTTTAATACTCTCTGTAGCTATCACATGCTACAGCATCACATGCTTATGCTCACTGAGCTCTGTATTGTCTCCCCGGGGGCAGAGCTTCATGGAAAGCCATATTAGAGTTAGAAGGTGGCTTCATTGAGCATGGTCATAGGAAGGAAAATTAATCTTGTGACTTTAGAGGATAGTGTGTTGAGACCATCTTAGAAACAAATGATTAGAAATCAGACTTCAGTTGGCTTAAGCAGAGGCAGATCTTATTTGCTCATGGGATGAGGAAGTGAAAGGGTTCTGACATAGTTGGATCCAGGAGTTCAAATAAGGTCATCTAGACTCTGCTTCTCTGCCATTTAGTGCATGGTTGGGCTGTCAGCTCTCTGCTGGTAAGGAGATGTGTCTCTTCTAATGGCTTGTCCCTTGTCCTGTGCTCAGTGAGGATTTGTTGAATATCCAGAGAACAAGTTCTTGAGCCAAGACACTTTCTCCCCAGACAGTTCTAGAAAGTAACTGCTAAATTTTGTCTCTCCGTAGAAATGCTGTAGAGTTTTCCCAATCTTCTTGATCCTAAGAATCACTTTACTGTCCATCCCTAGCCCCTTCTCCTGGAGAGTCGATGCAGCAGTTTTGGTAGGAGCTAATAGTGTGTGTTTTTAACCAAAGGCACAAGGATTCCTATGTTTAGAAGGGGAGAGCCACTGGTGTAGATAGACACTGATCAAATTTTAGCGTGCATAAGAATGACATGCGGATCTTGTTAAAATACAGGTTCAGATGCGGTAAGTCTGAGA
This sequence comes from Lipotes vexillifer, assembly GCF_000442215.2. Taxonomy (NCBI): domain Eukaryota; kingdom Metazoa; phylum Chordata; class Mammalia; order Artiodactyla; family Lipotidae; genus Lipotes; species Lipotes vexillifer. Next base: position 2,764,194 of record NW_006772616.1, on the reverse strand, counting down.
TGGGGCCCAGATTCTGCGGGGTTTTTTTGTTTTGTTTTGTTTTTTCGGTATGCGGGCCTCTCACTGTTGTGGCCTCTCCCGTTGCGGAGCACAGGCTCCGGATACGCAGGCTCAGTGGCCATGGCTCCCGGGCCCAGCCGCTCCTCGGCATGGGGGATCTTCCCAGACCGGGGCACAAACCCGTGTCCCCTGCATCGGCAGGCGGACTCTCAACCACTGCGCCACCAGGGAAGCCCAGAGTCTGCGTTTTTAAGAGGCTCCGGTAAGTCTGAGATGGGGCCCAGATTCTGCGTTTCTAACAGGCTCCAGGGTGATGTTGATGCTGCTGGTCTGGGGGGGACACACTAGGAATCACTGATCTGCAGGCTGGTGGTCCTCAACTTGAGTCAGTTTTATACACCAGAGGACATTAGGCAATGTCTGGAGGTTTTTTTAAAAAAAATTTTTATTGAGGTACAGTTGATTTACAGTGTTGTGTTACTTTGAGGTGTAGAGCAGACTGAACCAGTTATACATATACATATATCCACTGTTTTTTCTTTTTTCAGTTTCTTTTCTCATATAGGCCATTACAGAGTATTGAGTAGAGTTCCCTGTGCTCTGCAGCAGGTCCTTAATAGTTATCTATTTTATATATAGTAGTGCGGATATGTCCATCCCAATCTCCCAAATTATCCCTCCCCCCAACCCCTGGTAACCATAAGTTTGTTTTCTACATCTGTGACTTGACTTCTGTTTTGTAAATAAATTCATTTGTACCCTTTTTTTAGATTCCACATATAAGTGATATATGATATTTGTCTTTCTGTGTCTGACTTGCTTCACTCAGTATGACAATCTCTAGGTCCATCCATGTTGCTGCAAATGGCATTATTTCGTTCTTCTTTATGGCTGAGTAATACTCCATCGTATATATGTACCACATTTTCTTTTTCCATTCCTCTGTCAGTGGACATTGAGGTTGCTTCCATGCCCCGCCTATTGCAAATAGTGCTGCAATGAACATTGGGGTGCATGTATCTTTTTGAATTACGGTTTTTTCTGGGGTGGTTGGAGGCTTTTTGATGACCACAACTGAGGGAGGCATACTACTGGCACTTAGTAGGTGGGGACCAACAGTGCTGTTAAAGATCCTACTGTGTGCAGCATAGCCCCAACACATAGAATTATCCAGCCCTGAACACAGCATGACTGCCCTTGAGGAAGCCTGCTGAGGAGTGTCTCGTCTGTGTAGCACATGCTGGACTTGATTAGGTGCAAGCTTTATGTTCTGCCTCCACAGTCTCATCTGGTCCCCCCAGAGTCCCACTCATGATTCCTTATTTTGATTTTCACTATTGTTTAAGCACTTTAACCACATACTAGCCATAAAAACAATAGCCAAGGCAATCATGCCTTGAGACCATGCACTGAGGGTAAGGTACAGTTGACCCTTGAACAACAGGGGTTTGAGCTGCATGGGTCCAGTTGTATGCAGATTTTTTTCAATAAAGATGTACTACAGCACTACACGATCCAAGCTGGTTGAATCCCTGGATGGGGAACTGCAGATACAGAGGGTCAACTGTAAAGTTATACGTGGACTTTCAACTGCTGGGTGGGTTGGCGCCTCTATTCCCCCGCATTGTTCAAGGGTCAACTGTAGTTATTATCGTTATCCCCATTTTCTGAATGTGAAGTCTGAGGCTCCGAGAGGGTCAGCAGCTTTCCTGGGTCATTTCTGCAGCTGACCAAGCTGTTAAAAAATAAAAAAAAATCACAATAATTGTAAAATCATTGATTTTCAAATAAATAGCACGTGAATGTAGTACAAAAGTCAAAAAGCACAGAAGACCATGCAGTGAAAAATAAATCTTTGTTCCTCACCTTGCTTGTAGCCATCACTTCTCTTTCCCAGAGGCCACGTTTGTTCTCAGTTTCTTGGGTATTCCTTCAGATAGAGTGTCTGTATTAAAAGATAGATAGGCAGATAATTTCCACAAAATGATAGGCTACTGTATTAGTTTTCGAGGCTGCCATAACAAATCACTGCAAACTGGCTGGCTTGAAACAACAGAATTTATTCTCTCATAGTCCGGAGACTGGAAATCCAAAATCCAGTTGTTGGTGGGATATGTTCTTTCTGGAGGTTCTGAGAGAGAAGCTATTCCATGCCTCTCTTCTAGCTTCCGTGGCTGCATCACTCCAATCTTTGCTTCCATCTTTGCGTGGCCTTCTGTGTCTGTACCCAAATTTCTCTCTTCTTATAAGGACACCAGTCATTGGATTTGAGCCCATCCTAATCCAGTAGGACCTCATCTTTTTTTTTTTTTTGAATTTTATTTTATTTATTTTTTATACAGCAGATTCTTATTAGTTATCTATTTTATACATATTAGTGTATACATGTCAATCAAAATCTCCCAGGACCTCATCTGCAAATAAGGTTACATTCCAAGGTACCAGGGATAAAGACTTCAGTATATCTTTGGGGGGAACACAGTTCAACCCGCAACAGCCACCAAACTTTGCTCTGTATCTTACTTTTTTCACTTAATATGGCTTGGGTATTGGTCCATGTCTGTAGCTAGAGCATTGCCCTTTGGGTGGCTGTGTAAGATTACAGTGTGTGGATACACCGAAATCTTTAATCCGTCCTCTGTCAGTGGATGTTTAGGTTTAACGAACCTTCTGCCATTTTGTTGTCATTTTTATTTCTTCCCTTTTATTTTTAGAGAATAATTAAGCAACATGGGAAACTAAATTACTCCTCATATATCCATATGTCTAGATTTCTGAGAGTCAGGAATGACCGATAAAAACCTGTCGTAGAAAACCCAGAAATCTCTTTTCCTTTCCAGCTTGGAGGAGCACAATTTCACACACTCTTGTTGAGTGATGACTTTTATGGTCCTCAACCTTGACTGGATGTGAGCACCACTTGGGGTGCTGCTAAAAAATACAGATGATGGGGCTTTACCCCAAATCATCTCCCGAGGAGGTATGGCCTTGGGAGACTTATTTTTAAGAAACCAACCCAGTGATTCTAGTAGGTAATTCAGATTGAGAGCCCCCAGACTATGTACCTTGAATTGTGTCAAGTGCCGGGAAGTTGGCGATAAATACAGTTCAGTCCTTGCCCTCAAGGAGCCCGTGGTTTCTTAAGGAAAACAGAACCTTGAGCAGATTGTTATGATCTAAATCAACACAAGGAGGCATCAACACAGCCCAGGTGTAGAGGCTGGACGGAATGCGAGGCAGGGAGGTGATGCCTTCGCTGAAAGTTGTAAGGTGAGTAGTAACGAGCTGAGCGAAAAAGTAGGAGAAGGGCGATCTAGGCAGAAGGTGCAGAGTGAGCAAAGGCACAGAGCAGAACAACATGTGAAGTGTTGGGAGAACCTCCAATCTGTGGGTGTCATTGAAACATGGTGAAGGAGGTGGGAAGGGAGGATGTGAGCGTAGGGAAGGCCGCCAATGTTACATCACAGTGGACTTCTGTATCCCTCCTGGTCCCCTCAAGGCTAAAATGCAGTAGCAAGTTGATACATGCTTGGACCCCAAAGGCCCCTCAGGGAAACCTGCTCCGCCAGCAAGGCAAACGTAGAAGTCTGAAGAGGCTGATAAAGTGTCTCTCAGTGGTACGTCTGGCAGCCTGAGCGCTGCGACCAAGATGGTGACAGAGGAGAAGCCGAGAGCCAGTAAACGTTAGTGCAGAAACAACAGAGGAGAGCAGAGGAGTGAACGTGGGAACAGCATCCCTTACAATCCCATCCTTGTATTTTAAGAAAACTGATGATGCAGGGCTTGGGAAGAGGCTGGGGGAAGGTGAGAAGAAATGGGAACCGTGGCTCTATGGAGCCTAGCCATCTGGAGCCGAATCTGCCTCATCAAACAATCCCTAATTGTTTTTAATAAGGTGCATAAGTTATGTTTGGCTTCCTTGGCTCTGCGCAGTCTCCCTGTTGAGACTGTTTTGTTTTTTTTTGTTTTTTGAAACAGTAAGGCCAATATAATTAAAAAGCAGTGAATGTATTCACCTCCCAGTGACTGGGGCAGGTAATTCCGAGCTCCTTCATGGAGGAAGGGTGGTTGTTTTTCTTCTTCGTGTTGCAATTTTTTTGTTTTGGCGGTACGCGGGCCTCTCACTGCCGTGGCCTCTCCCGTTGCGGAGCACAGGCTCCGGACGCGCAGGCTCAGCGGCCACGGCTCACGGGCCCAGCCGCTCCGCGGCACGTGGGATCCTCCCGGACCGGGGCACGAACCCGTGTCCCCTGCACCGGCAGGCGGACTCTCAACCACTGCGCCACCAGGGAAGCCCCACTGCTGTGCTGGTGAAGTTCCGGCTGGTGAAGTTCCAGTCTTCGTTTGTCCTTCCATTTACAGAAAAGAAACGTTTCAGACGCGAAGAGGGCAAGGACAGAAACACGTATCTCTCTGGCTCACTGTACCTCCCCACACCCGACACACTCCCTGGTACTTAGAGGACACTTGGTAAATAATTGTTGACTGACCAACCGCAAGAGAAGGAAGGACAGAAATATTCTTGGATTACCAACTCGGCAGCAGGAACCATAGAAAGATGGTCACAATCGTCCCGTTGAACTTCCTTCTGTAGAGTTGGGAACCTTTTATTAAATGACCGAGATCGGCAAGTGTGGAATGAAAAGAGGAGGGTTGGGTGTCCTGGGACAGCGTACTCAGGGTCGGCATCATGGTGTAAAGGAAGTAAAGAGATGATGCAAAAAATTTTAAATAGTACTTTTCAGGGAGAAACAAGGGAGCAATATAGCATACCAAGATGGAAGACTGACATTTCCAGACCTAGGAAGAGATGGAAAACAAATAAGCACCTGGAATATAATCCTCAGGACTAGGAGGACCGGTGACGTGGGGAGGGCGAGTGGGAATCATCTTGCACAGGATGTGGGATCTCAGACATTTTCCTCTGGCTGCTGCTTCCAGAACACATGCTTCTTGTCACGTAACGAGCGAAATGCTTCACATGTGCTGGAATGTCTACACCTCCTGGGCACCCTGTGAGATGTGTTCTAGAAACCCCAGTTTACCAATGAGGAAACAGATTTTGGAGGCTGAGAAACTGGCCCAAGATCCCACAACAGTGGCAAAGCCAGGCTCTAAACCCACACTGAGTTGGCTCCAAAGCCTGGCCCCTGATCTCTGCACTTTATTTACATCCCATTTTACCCACACTTCTCAGTTCGTCTTCAGATTCCGGCAAGATGGTTCCTTATAACTGATTCTGTGCCTTCTTCTCATGATTTCCATACTGGCAGCATAAAAACGGATCCGACTTTTAATAAAACAACAGCAAAATATCCATACATGATCGTATTCATTCAACAACATCTTTTTAGCGCTACAGGGAAATAAGGATGAATGGGATGTGGACCCTCGAGAGACTTAACGTTTAGCGGCTGGACCAAGGACTTGGCACAAAGAACCAAGTCGCCTGTGACTATGCTGGTAATGATAGCGTGTTCTCGACCGCTTGCTGAGGGCCTGCATGCTGCGTCACACTTTCCCTGTGCGGAGAGGCGTGTAGGCAACAAGCCGCAGGAGTTCAGGTGAGGGAGCCGTGGCGTTAAGCCGGTGGCAACACAGAAGACTTGATGGAAGGGGCGACACTGAGCGGAGACTGGAAGACTGGTGAGGACAGAGGGCAGATGGAACGGGCCACGAGGGGACTGGTGGGGGGATTCTGAGGGGGGTGCAGGATACCAACAGGGAGGGGTTGGGGAAAGATTGACCAAGGTGAGTCACACCGGGTTACTGCAAGCTTGAAACATCAGGCTAAGGAGATTGGGATTTAATAGATGACAAGAAGCTGTGGAAATCTTTAGCCGTCTTTTTTAGGAACCCAAAGAAAAGGATGTTTGGAAATGCACAGGGAATTTGGGGAACGGCAAATTGTTGATGATCACAGGAGCCCCGTGTCTCCTACACCCGCTGGGACCACTTCAGTTAACAGGGATAAGAGCTTACTCCAAACTGCCTTAACCGTAAAGGGATTAACTGGTTACAGTAAGTCAAGAATCCAGAATAAGGTTGATGGTTTAAGACAGAGCCAGATTGGAAACTCAAACCACGCTGTGGGGTCTGGGTCATGCTCCATCTCGTGGTTTCTGTCTCTCCTCTGTAGGTTTCTTAGGTGGCTCCCCTGGCCCGGCCCAGGCCCTGTCCTCTCAGCAGTATTCGTTTACAGGAGTCGATTTCTTTCAACAAAAACGCTGTCCTCCTGGAATCCAGCCTCTCGGCCCAGGTAGCCTCATTTGCCCATCTTGGAAGCAATCTCTGAGGCCGCAGAGCCGCACGGCTCTGCTGAGCTAACCCTGAATCCCACACCTGGGGTTGGGGGTGGAGTCAAGCCCACCTGCACCTCGAGGACTGAGAGTGGGAAGGAGGGGTTCCTTAGGAAGCAAAAAACCAGGGTGCTGTTACCAGAAGGAGGAGGAACGTTGGCCTGGCCGACGCAAACATCACATGTCCCTGACAACAGCTGTGAGGAAGCAGAAGGACCATTGGGAACGTATGGTGATGGGGTCAGTTCTCTGAGGCTCAAGGAGCAGAAGTACCCTCCAGGATCCCACACGGGCTGCTTGCTGTACTCTGGTGGCTGGGCCCACAGTGGGATTAGCAGCTGCTAAGCGGAGGCCTCAGGAGGAGGGAACGCGGGTCTCGGAGTGAGCTGGGGAAGCCGAAAAAGCGGATTGCAGGAAGGAGGAGTTCTGGTTTCTCCCTGGGTTTAGGAGCTGAGAACCAGAGGAAGCAGTTGATGTATTCACTTCTGTAGTGTTAGGCCTGCAGTTGCCAAATCAGGGTGAAATTTGCATGCCTGGGTTTCCACGCAGAATGCTTTCTCACGCAAATAGAGTTGCGGCAAACACACATCTGCCCAACTTATGAATAAATCCTGTATTTCAGCCAGTTTGCTGCTGAGGGCCAGGCACACCCAGGCCTTCTTTTGACAGGGGCACTGATGGGAGGAGGACGGGGCTTCTTTGCTTGACCCAAGTAATCTTTGAGGGCCAGGACTTTAAGGGAAAGGGGGTGGCCCTTCTTGATCACAGATGGATCCCGGTGAGCAGTTTTTCCCGAAAGGAGTCTAGAAGTCATCCACAGAGGCTCTGGGACGACGCGCAGCTCTTCAGAGGGTCTGGTCTAAAGTGCATCTCCCTAGAGATGCGTCCCTAGCCTGACCCTGGCCGCTTATAGATGCATCTGGGGAGTTTTCTTTAAAAAACAATACTGGGGGTGCTGGGAAGGGAAGGTTTGGGAGTTTGGGATTAGCAGATGCAAACTACTATATATAGGTTGGGTAAACAGTAAGGTTCTACTGTATGGCACAGGGAACTATATTCAATATCCTGTGATGAACCATAATGGAAAAGAATATGCAAAAGAATATATATGTGTGTGACTGAATCACTTTACTGTATAGCAGAAATTAACACAACATTGTAAATCAACTATACTTTAATTTAAAACAACAACAACAAAAAAAAACAATACCCAAACCTAGGCTGCTGTTAAATCGAGTACTTTGATTAGACAGTCCCCCTGTCTTGGGTCTCAATTTCCTATCTATATAATTGATGTGCCTGGGCCACTTAATTCCTCTTGGTACTGTCTGCGTGTAAGTACCCTGAAATTTGAATTTCTAGAACGTAGCCAGCCCATCTGGAGGATCCCAAGAAGTCATGGAATCATCACTTGAACATCAACTATGCAGATCTTCCTCGACTTCTGGTGGGGTTATGTCCCAGTAAACCCAGCACAGATTGAAAATGCTGTGAGTTGAAAATGCATTTAAGGGGCTTCCGTGGTGGCACAGTGGTTAAGAATCTGCCTGGCAGTGCAGGGGACACGGGTTTGAGCCCTGGTCCGGGAAGATCCCACATGCCACGGTGCAACTAAGACCGTGCGCCACAACAGTGCAACAAAGAGTAGCCCCCGCTCACCGCAACTAGAGAGAGCCCGTGAACAGCAACGAAGAGCCTACGCAGCCAAAAATAAATAAATAAATAAATCTATTTATTAAAAAAAAAAAAAGAAAATGCATTTAACACTCTTCACCTACCGAACATCACAGCTTAGCCTAGCCTCCCTTAAATGTGCTCAGAACACTTACGCTAGCCTACTGTTGGGCAAAAGCATCTAACACAAAGCCTATTTTATAATGAAGTGTTGAATATCATGTAATTTATTGGCTACTGTATCAAAAGTGAAAAACAGAATGGTTGTATGGGTACAGATTGATTCTATCAGTTGTTTACCCTAGTGACCAGGAGCTGCGGCCCCCGCCTCTGCCCAGCGTCACAAGAGAATATTGCTAGCCTGGAAAAAAGATCCAAATTCAGAATTCTAAGTTTCTACTGAATCAAGTATCACTTTTGCACCATCGGAGTGAAGAATCGTTAAGTGGAACCATCGTAAGTCGGGACAGTCTGTAATCCAAATTCATACCTGAAGTCAGAAGTTCTCACCTGGCAGTGATTTTGCTCCCAGGGGACACTTGACAACTCTGGAGACTTTTTCGGTTACCACGGATGCAGTGCTAGGGGTGTCTAGGGGGCAGAGGCCAGGGATGCTACGTGCAGCATATAGTATTGTGTATCCCCCTAAACAAAGCATGAGCCGCTGTGCTTTTTTGTACCGTCGAGGCTGAGAACATTTGCCTTGGGGAGTTCAAGTTTGTCTTCACGGTCAAAACCCCAACCCCTGTGTCTTGTTATCATCAATCTAATTCTCTAAGGTTCACACCTACTTGGTTCAGCTGAGAAGCTGCTAGAAGCTGTTTTTCATGATGCTCTTGAACTAGCTACATATTTTCTGGTTTTGCATTTTGACTTTCCCTTAATATATGAACCACTTTCTATACTGTGACACATGGTTACCAAAGCATTTCCCCCCCTTCCCTCTTGTGTTTCTTCACGCCACACCAGTTTGAAGTGGGGGCGACAGGGACATCTGTTTGGGCCTGAGCCTCTGGAGGAGGTCCTAAAAATGTCTTGAGAAGAACTGAGTTGGAGACCAAAGAGGCTGCTATGTGTGAAGGCCCTGGGCAGCCCTCTCAGCTCCAGAAAGATATGCTAAAAGAAGCGTTAAGCACTCCCATCTTGTGTTTATACTATTCCTATTTCATAAAGCGAAAAAAAAAAATTAAGAGGAGCTTACCAGCCTTTAGGAATCGGAGATTTTTTTGTAATTTTTCAGAGCCAGTTGGCCAACCCAGAGGGCTTTGGCATTTACGAGATGAACACAATGTACATGTGAAATGATGGTGTTTGAGGTACGAAACTATTTATTTCATTCAAGTCTTTCCCATTTTCCCCAGTTGATGAACTGTTCACGCATGACTTCTCTTGAGTTTGGTTTGACAAAGTCTGTGTGTTGCTGGAAAAGGAAGGAAGGAAGGAGAAAACTAATCAATAATACAGCAGGCTCCATCTACAAATGACCCATCTCCCAGCCTGTAATTTTTAGGAGGATTGTGTCTATAAAAAGAGTTGGTGACATGACGACTTTGGTTGAAATGCACTTTAGAGAGATTACATAAAGAGATTTTCCGTAATGGATAAATAGAAGTACCTTGAAATTTCAGTCTCGGGACTATTCAAGAAAAAAGATTTTCTAACAAGAAATATGTACGCTAAATCAAGCTCTCTATGGAGAGCTTGTTAGATAAATAACTAAAATTTTGAAGAACTCTAGAAGGAATATAGTTGCTGTAAGCCATTTTGAAATCAAGACACACATGTGAGAATTAGTTTCATGGTTTTTAGGGTAATGTACAGTCTCTGCGTCAAAAGGTACCTTAGTGTAACTTCAGTTTGCTGTCCTGGAGGAAGAAAGGAGGGAGTTTGGCCAGAAGCATCAAATCCCCTAGATGCTGAGCTTGTTCTAGATGAGTGAGGGATGATTCTCACTTGTTCATTTCCTTGAAACAAATAACCAACCAAGATGTCTCTGCTTTCCTCCCTGACAAAACACAAAGACAACAATCCCAGTGAGCTTATCTCGGGAAGCACTGGCTCTTTATCAGTGGGTTTCTTTCTACGCATCCTCTTGACAAACATTTTCTGATAAAACCCCGATTTTGAAAGTGTCTTATCCGACAACCACATGATTTCTAAGTCAGATGTTTTATGTGACGTCTGGCCTGATCAGTTTGCATAAGCAAATGACTTGTCCCAGACTGGCGACAATATTTGCTTAAGTATTTGAGAGGGCGTTCTCCAGAAGAAACCTAATAGGAAATGGAATTTTTTCTTTTTGAATTTTTTCTTTTAAAAAGAAAGGAGAAAAAAAAACGAAAGAAGTGAAAGAAATGAAGTGGATGGATAATTGCAGCTTGGCCAGTCGGCGGGCAAGCGGCATCAATTGAAGTGCTGAGTGTGTAGGAAGCGGTGTAGGAAGGTGCTTAAGACATCAGAGACGGGAAATAGTTGGGAGGTATTGAAACTGACCTTTAGGATCAGATCGGCCTGGATTCCAGCTCCCACTTAGGCAAATCTCACAGCCTCCCAGAACTGCAGTTTCCTCATCTGCAGAATCTGATGAACCTCGTTAGGGTTATAGGGAAATGCATGTAAAGCCCTTATGGCATGCTTGGCGTATTGTAGATGCTCAAGGAATGGGGGCTACTGCTGTTGCTGTAGTTATTTTTAATATCTCCATAATCCTGCTACCTGCGATATCATGCATTATGATTTTTAATAGTGTTTGTGACAGGAAGAAGAAAGCCCTTTTCCTAAATACGTCCACATGCTAATCCTGAAACCTGTGACTGTATTACTCTACCATGCAGAAAGGACTTTGCAGGTGTGATTAAGGCTTGTGGTTAGGGAGATTATCCTGGATTATCCCCGTGGGCCCAGTGTAATCACATGGGTCCTTTCGAGCAGTGAATCTTTCCTAGGTGAGATGAGAGAGAGGTGTGATGATAGGGAAAGGGTCAAAAATTCGAGGTTGGTGGCTTTGAAGGTGGAGGAAGCCGGTCACGGTCACGAGCCACGGAATGCGGGTGGCCTCTAGAAGCAGGGAAAGGGGTTCCGTCTAGAGCCTCCAGGTGTTGACGCCACAATTTTAGCCTAGAAAAAGCTGTGTTGAACCTGTAACCTACAGAACTGTAAGTTTTTTAGTTCATCTTGTTTTAAGCCACCAAGTTTGTGGAATTTGTTACAGCACCAATGGCAAACTAATACTCTGAAACTAACCTTTTATTAATACTACTTTTTTTTCTTATTTATTACTAAAATGCCTAGAGTTCAATGGAAAAGATGACTTTTCTGCTCTTCAGAGATGAAAGGGCAACCTAACCCTAGACACAATTTCCAAATAAAATAAATATAATCCAGCATCCTTAAGACCTCCAGAAAGAGATCATTTTTTATTGATTTGTTACATTATCATGTAAAATTACAAAATAACATCAGAAATGTAGAGAGACTAATATACCTATCACCTAAATTTGACAGTGTTATCTTTTAACCACATTTGTGCTTTTCTTTCCCTTTGTTTATTTGTTCCCTTTTAAAATTTTTGGTTCAAGTGTTTAAAAATAATTTACAGTCATTATCACACCGTAACCCTAAATATTTCATTAGGTATCCCTACAAATGATATAACTGCTATATTATTATCAAAGCTGACAGAATTAATAATTATATTAAAATTATTAATAATAACTAATTCTCTTATATTATCTGATACCCAGTTCATATTTAAATTTTTCAAATGTCCCCAAAAGTTGTTTTATAGCTGATGTGTTCAAACCACAATCCGGTCAAGAGCTGTGCATTGCACTAAGTCACTGTGTCTCCTGATTCTCTTTTAGTCCAGAACATTGACCCACTGAATCCCACCCCACAGCTTTATTTCATTGCATTGACTGTTGAAGAAAGTCAGTCTTCTTGCAGATGGCCTCACAGTCAAGATTTGTATAACTGAATTCTACTCGGTGATAATTTTTTAAGAAACAGTGCAAAGGAAAAATACTACACTCGAACTTCAGATTTTTTCTGACTCTGTATTATTTTTTTTATCCCTTCAACCATATACTCATTCATGAAAACAAATCAGCCAACATTTACTAAATACTCACTCTGCCCATTTCCTGAGCAGTTACATTGAAGAGACTCACTCCCCAGCCCCTAAAATAAGTAACTGAGTCTTAAGGGAAGGAATTTTCTGTTTCTCCTAATCCTTCCTTTGAAATATGAAGAGTCCCAGAATCCTGTTCCTTATCAAAGAATATCTAGGAAAGAAAACGTGTTGGGCAGGAAAGTTTGGAATATATATGATAGTGTTACTATTACCACCATTAGGACCACTGGCCTCATCATTATAGAGCTTCTATGAGGTGCCAGATACTTGACATATATTACTTTCAAACCTCAACATAAAACCTGCAGAATGGGTATCGTTATTTACTTAATAATATTGCCATTTTATAGATGATGCAACAGCTGCTCATAAGTCAAGTACTCAGCCTAATGCCTCCCAGCTAGTGGTGGCAGAGGTGGGATTCTAGCATAGGTGTTTCTGCTTCAGGTGCTTGGAGTGTCTTCCCAAAACCACGATTCTGCTGTTTCTTGGTTTGCTTAGTATTCAAATTGAGTATTCTGTTTTTGATGGCAAAATAATCGGTTTTGTGGTTTGTATGTGGTACAGACAGGCCAGTGAAAGTTGTTCCAGGCCCTTCCTTCTTCGCTGATTTAAAGGTGGCCAACTGATCTGTTGGAAAAGACCAGAGATCCTGGGAGGGTCCATCAATTTCAAGACCCTAAAGCAGGGGATCAGCAAACTTTTTCTGTAAAGGACCAGGTAGCAAATTTTTTAGACATTGTGGGCCATATGATTTCAAACATGCTAAAACTCACCTCTGCTGTTATTAGCATAAAAGCAGCAGAAGACAGTACACAAATGAGTGAGAGTGGTTCTGTTCCAATAAAGCTTTATTTACAAAAATGGGCAGGGGCTGGATTTAGCCTGAGGACTCTTGTTTGTCAAGCCCTGCCTTATAGCAGAGATAGCAAAGTGGTTGCCCATAAGTCAAACTTGGCCAAAGATGTCTATGATCAGCTTGCATCGTGTTCAGCTTTTCAAAAAGTTAAATGTCAGCGTTTAAAAATCAGGATATTGCGTGCAGTAAGCTAGATGTTTCTGACTCTGTTGAGAACGTGGAAGTCCTGGTGTTTAGGCCCTCAATCCCATAATGAGATAGAGTTGGGCAGCTGCTCCCTTGAAATGGTCATGGTCTGTCCAGCATGCCACAGTCCTCACTCTTCTCTTTTGTCTTCCCGATGCAGAATGTTTGTCGTCCTTGATCTTCTTGAGGCTGGTCCTCTTTTCTCGTTGCTCTCATCTGCCGGGTTTCTCTGGACACCTCCATTTTCAACCACCACTGCAATGGGAAAAGATAAAGAAAGGTGTTGATCGATGGTGAGAGGGTGTTTTCATAACAGTCTTGGAAAGTAAAGGCAGAATGATAAAACCTGCCTGTAATTTATGCTTGATTTTTTTTTTTTTTTTTTTTTTTGTTGTTGGGCCCTC
>NW_006772616.1:2740274-2750590 GCF_000442215.2 Lipotes vexillifer | reverse complement strand
GGGCCTCTCACTGTTGTGGCCTCTCCCGTTGTGGAGCACAGGCTCCGACGCGCAGGCTCAGCGGCCATGGCTCATGGGCCTAGCCGCTCCGCAGCATGTGGGATCTTCCTGGACCGGGGCACGAACCCGTGTCCCCTGCACCAGCAGGTGGACTCTCAACCGCTGTGCCACCAGGGAAGCCCTATGCTTGATTTTTTTTAAAGTACAATGACTTGTCCATTATTGGACAGTAAAAGATAATTTACAACTAGCATAGCTTCCATTAGAAGACGCAGATGATTTAGCCATTTGGCACCGAAATGATGGGAACAGGACTGGCTCTAGGCAGAAGTGTAGAGTGTTTCCGAGTGGTTTTGCATTGCCTCCAGCCAACCTCTTCCTCATGTTCCCTCCTTCCCTCTTTAATAGGTTAGTGTCCTTACTGCTTAATCGTCATCCACCCACCTTGGGTGTAACTGTTTTTCTTTAATGATCTTTCTCTAAATTTAAATGACACCATTAAAGAAAGATTTTTTTACTGGAAGGGATCTAATAATATCATTCATACTAAGAGAGACAAGACTTAAATCATTTCCTGTTGCCTCCATCCAAGGATATTAACATTTTAATTCAGAGGAGAAACTTGAAATGTATTGGGTGTATAGTTGTGGAATTTGGGGATTGGACAGAGGTTAAAGACCCTTTGGCCAGGGTGGTGGTGCCTTTCAAATATGTGAAACCCTACTGGTAGCCACCCATTCCTAAAGTTGGCCCAAAGTGTTACTTGAGCCAGAGCCTGGACCTGTACTGGACCAGTGTAGATTAATTACAGTGCATCTGAACTTGGGTCTTCGTCAGGGTTTCCCTCGACCAGTGGGGATGGTAAAAGCTTTGGTTTTCTGATCTGTAGTGTGTGTGTGTGGGGGGGGTGGGGTTTGGGTTAGTTACAGTAGTATGGATTGCGGGTGCTTGTGCCACTCACCTCCTATCATTTACCAGGTTTCCTTGCAAATCCCACCAGCTTTTTGTCAAAGACCTGAAGGCAGTCAATACCAATCCATCAGAGTGGGCAATTGTGATGCAGCCAATATTACACTCCCGTGAGATAAATACACAGGTCCCTATCTGCTCTCACATTCCATGAGTTCAAGGACCACATGTGGGTCATGTTGAATATTCAGTAGGCAAAACACATATTCAGTGAACATGTGTCTCCTTTTGGAGACTAGAGGAGTTTAAGCAGCGCTTTCCCCTGAACGCAGAGGAGGGATCTCTCGTCTCATGCAGGCTCTCAGTAGAATGAAGTGGTCATGTCATTTAGATGGGGTTATGCTCGCACGGTAGGCAACTTTAAGACAGGCTCTTTCTGACATCACCAGCCAACAATCTTGAAAATTGGGCAGAAACAGCCCCAAAGAGCTGGTTTGTATTTGGGGTTCTTTTTAAGGCTAATGTGAATTGTTTGGGACAGCAGTTGCCGTGAGAGATAGCAGAAAGGCAAAATCTTGAGGTGCACTAAGTCTTTGGTGCTTAGAGCCCCATCAGCTGTGGATTTCAGGGTGAATGAATTGAGGGGATGGGGGGCGTGGTCAGTGATAGAGCGGAAGTCAGTGAGTAACAACCGAGCTGAAATCTGACACCTGGAGCCTCCATTCTTGTGTTACTCGTCCAGATGTTTCTCCTCCGGGTCAGGGAATGGTTCTGCACAAACAGCCTTTTCAGATATCGGAAGCACTACTGGGTCCTCCTGAGAGCATTTTAAGCTAGACATACCCAGCTCTGTTCAGATTTCTCATATAATGCATTTGTGTTAATTGTTAGATAATGTCATTTATTTGCTCAAAACCCTGCAGAAGCTTCCATGTCACTCAGAGTGAAGCCAAAGGCTTTTCCAATGGCCCACGACGACGTGCTACGTGATCTAGCCATCACCTCCCTCTTACCTTGGCTGCACTCTTTATCTTTTTAAATTTCTATTTATTTTTACTTTTTATTTTTAAAATTAATTTATTATTTTATTACTATTACTTTTTAAATTGAAGCATAGTTGCTGTACAATATTATACAAGTTACAGGTGTGCAATATAGTGATTCTCAATTTTTAAAGGTTATACTCCATTTATAGTTATTATAAAATAATGGCTGTATTCCCCATGTTGTACAATATATCCTTGTACCCCTTCCCTCTCCCCACTGGTAACCACGAATTTGTGCTCTGCTTCTGTGAGTCTGGTTCTTTTCTGTTAGATTCACTAGTTTATTGTATTTTTCGTGTTCCTTCTGCTCCAGCTATACTCGTCTCTTGGCTGTACCTCTAACACAGCAGGCCAGCCTCAGGGCCTTTGTACTTGCTGTTCCCTCTGCCTAGGACGTTCCTTCCCGGGTATTTTCATGGCTTGTTCCCTTGACTACTTCCGTGAGGCCTTCCTTGGCCACCGCAGCCAAATATATTATGTTCCCCTCCCAGTGTATGTTTTTCTGTTTATTACTTTGTATCATAATATAGATTTTTCCTTGGTCTTCTTCATTCTCTGGCTCTCCTACTACAATATAAGCTTCATTACTGCAGGGATTTTTTTTTTTTTGGATGACTCACTGCTCTACTTCTGGCAGCTGGAACAGTGACTGACACGTAATAGGAGGCCAATAAGTATTTTTAGAATGAATGAATGATTTAGAATCCCTTCAGTATCTTTCTCACGGATTTTTATTAACTTTTTTTTTAAGTTGCAAGCAACAGAAACCTAATTCATACCAGTTTTAGACAAAAGTAGGAATTCATGGGCTTCTATAACCAAGCCGTGATAAAGGCCTTGATTTTTCTAGTACTGTGGATGGGCATTCTCCTTGGAGTATGGAGTATGTTTGCCAGTAACTCTGAGCTTACACCCCTAGAGTTTGTATCCAGAGGGAAGGAAGAGCCCATATTCCAGCCAGAAAGCAGTGGCAGGGAGACTTCTGTAGGTGGCTCAGCCAGAACCACGTGCATCCTTGGACCAGTCCCTTTGGCCAGTGAAACCTGAAGTAAGATGATGAGCCCAGTGTGGGCCTTGGGCTTCCCCTTACAGGCTGGATGTGAGGACTGGTTAACAGAAGACTGGAAGAAAGGAATGGCATACCTGTGATAACTGGGGAATTGTGAGCTGGGCACCCATTGGTGTTGGCTAGCGTCACTCTCTTCATAACTTGCTCTAAGTTGTGTACCTCCCTCCTAAAACAACTCAACATAGCCTTACGGAGATGGGCTAAAGGGTGCATTCTCTGTATGCATGGTCTCCAAAGTGTGGTGTACACACCCTACAGGAGATACAGTATAAACCATTGAGGTGTAGAAAGAAAATATTACAACTTACTCATATTTAATCTCTGTAAAATATTCATTTTTATGTATGGTTTATAATGGCAAATCAGCAGAGTTGTACCTATACTTACTAGTACATTAGTAAAGTAGTTCAAGTTCATATATATGTATATACACATATATAATTTATAAATAAGTAAAAACACACATTTGGGCAGGCTCAAAATATTTTCGTGTTGGGTGAACATAATCACAAAACTCTGGCCACTGTTCAGTATGATACAATTTTTAAAAATGGAGCCTGAGATCACAACATCTCCTTAAAGGCTGCAGTTTACTACTTTAAAAGCTTCATCTTAAAAAATTAGGTAATTTTATCTCCAAATATTTTTTAAGTGTTGCCAAATCCCTGCAGCAATATGTTGTCCAAACACCTGGCGACGGGTGTGGGGAACACGAGTTGATTGTTTCCTTTAGATTCTCAGGGATGACACTTGCATGATTTTTCTCCAAGTGTGAATGAGAACATCAGAAACGGCCTTTCCGGATTACACAGCGTATCTCTGATACTTGAAGTCCAGAAATGTTTGTAAAGGAGGCAAATATAATAATGTAGTGAAAGAGAAATTGTGGGTGAGAAGAACTGATGAAAAAGAAGAAAGGACGACTAATGAAGGCCCAAAGCAGAAAGCCAGAGATTATTCCAGAAGGACAGCAAATGTGGTTAGAGAATGAACCCATGTTCAAGTCAGGAACATCTTCTGAATTATTGAAATCCGGATGACTCTCATATTCTATTAAAGAGGAAAAATGGTATTAGAATAAATATTAAAAGGAGTCAAGATCTCGGAGGCATTAATCTTGCTTGAATATTATTAGCATCCTTCAAAATGTACGTATCCGTCCATCCTTTTCCACAAACTGTTTTATTAACCCCCCCACCCTACCAGTACTTTGCGCAGAGTAAACACCAATAAGTATTCTTAACAAACTGGTAATAAAAAATACACACACACACACACACACACACACACACTCACACTCACTCATGACTGAAGCTGTTTCTATAGCACAGCAGGACCATGGAGTGAAAAGTGAAAGTTAAGCTGATATTTTATTAAGCTTATTCTAATTTTATTTCAACCAATGTGATTTCAGCCCTTCTAAGTGCCAGGCCAACATTTGGCATTGGAAATAGGCGAGACCTAGTTCTTGTCTTCAAACAGCTGACTGTGGGAAACAGGCTGGAACATAACAGCGCCACAAGATGCTGAATTTTCCCCCAGAAAAATAATAGAAGAGCCAGGGGACTAGGGGGAGGGGCTGGGGGCAGTGAAAAAAATCTGCCTGGGAGCATCAGGGAAGATGACAGTTGAATAAGAGGATGCAAAGGATGTTTTCCAATGAAAAAGGAAAGCTAAGAGGAGGGAACAGCAGGAGAAAAGGCAGGGAAGTGAGGAAGGGCAAGTCTAACTGAAGAGATGTGAAGAGGTCACCATAGGAGGAAAATGGGGGCAGAGTTTGGACTTTATCATGGAGATGATGGCAAATCGTTAGAGGATTTTTTTTTTTTTTTAAGTAAAAGATTGACATGCACAGATCTAGTGACAATGCAGTGGACAAATTGAAATTGGGAGCAGGGAAACCATTTAGGAAGCTGCAAAAATAATCCAGACCACATCTCTTAAGGTATAGAACTGCGGACGGAAGTCACGGTGGATTTAGCAAGGAGAGAACCTCAAAAGACATTTCTGATTTTAAAATCAACAGAACTTGATGCTTCTATGCTGGGATGGTAGGAAAGAACAGGGACTCAAAGTTGCCTATCCGTTTGCATTATATAAATCATTGCAGAAGGGAGGGATAGAGGAATGGGCTGTCTATTGCTTTTGTTTTCCTTTGACAGTAGGCGTAGCTGTTAAGAGTTTTCCTTTGACAGTAGGCGTAGCTGTTAAGAACGTGATGGGTTTGGTTTATTTTTTTTCTAATTATCATTTCAGTAGTCATAAACCATACATTTGACTTCTGGGGGGTTAGATCATTCCATGAGTTTTAACACATGTATACATTCCTGTAACCACCTTCACCACAATCAGGATACGGACAGTTCCACCACCCCCAACAATCTCCTGTATTTTCTCTCTGTAGTCAGACGTTCCCCCCGACACCTAACCCCTGGTAACTAGTGACCTGTTCACCATCCTTGTGATTTTGCCTTTTCCAAAATGTCACGTAAAATAATCATATATTATGTAACCTTTTGAGGTTGGCTTCTTTCGGCATAATGCCTTTGAGGTTCACCCCAATCATGTGCATCAGTAGTTTGTTTTTATTGTGGCGCAGTAGTGTATGGGATGGATGTACCACAGGTAGTTTGGCCATTCACTTTTGAAGGACATTTGAATTGTTTTCACTTTGGGGGAATTTTGAATAGAGCTGTCATACATATTTATTTTTCCTCTCAGCTGAGATGTAGTTTTTCTCATTATTTTAAAAAGTTGAGGGCTTCCCTGGTGGCTCAGTGGTTGAGAGTCCGCCTGCCGATGCGGGGGACGCGGGTTCGTGCCCCGGTCCGCGAGGATCCCACATGCCGCGGAGCGGCTGGGCCCCTGAGCCATGGCCGCTGGGCCTGCGCGTCCGGAGCCTGTGCTCCGCAACGGGAGAGGCCACGACGGTGGGAGGCCTGCGTACCGCAAAAAAAAAAAAAAAAAAAAGTTGAGGTAAAATATGCATATAATAAAATTTTACCATTTTTAATAAAGTAAAATTTCACTAAGTGTACAGTTCAGTGACATTAAGTTATAAACATTTTTGCACAGGTCTTTATGTGAACATAAGTTTTCATTTATTTAGGGTAAATAAACAGGAGTGAAATCACTGGGTCATGTGAGTTAGTGTATCTTCAAATTTATAAGAAATTGATGCACTGTTTTCCACAGTGGCTGTACCATTTTGCATTCCCACCATCAATGCATGAGAGTTCCAGTTGCTCCATGTTCTTGCCAGCAGTTGGTACTGACAGTTTTTTCCCCATTCTAATAGGTGTGTAGTGATACCTCATTGTGGTTTTAGTTTGCATTTCTCTAATCGCCAGTGATGTTGAGCATCTATTCATGGTCTTATTTTTGCCGTCCAAACATCTTCTTTGTGAAATATCTGTTCAAATCTTCTGTTCACTTTAAGATTGCATTTTAAAATTTAAAATTTGTGTTCCTTCTGTTGATTTTTCAGAGACGTTATATATTTTGTCTACTAGTCTTTCATTGGCTATATGGTTTCCAAATATTTTTTCCCAGGTAGTAGCTTTACTTTTCATGTATCTTGCATAGCAGAAGTTTTAAATTTTGATCAAGGACAATTTATCAACTGTCCTTGTTTTTGGTGTCATAGCTAAGAATGCTACCTAACACAAGGCCTCAAAGATTCTCTCCTCTGTTTTTCTAAATTTATAATTTTACATTTAGACTTATGATCCATTTAAAATTAATTTTTGTATAAGGTGTGAGGTTTAAGTTCAGGTGTTTTTTTCTTTTTCCACGTATATACATTTGTTTCTTCCAACATCAGTTGTTGAAAAGACTATCTTTTCTCCAGTGAATTACCTCTGTACCTTTGTCAAAAATGAATTGGAAAGAAATGAACTATGTCTATTTCTGGATTATGTTCTCTTCTACTGATCAGTGCCTGTATCCCCCTGCCAATACAAAACTGTCTCAAATGTTGTAGTATTGCAATAAGTCTTAAAATTAGTAGTGAGTCTTCCAACTTTATTCTATTTTTCAAAATTGCTTTTGCTATTTAAGTCTTTTGCCTTTTTTATATAAATTTTAGAATCACCTGTCTATAAAAATAAAGCCTGCTGGGATTTTGATTGGAATTGTATTACATTTATAGATCAGTTTGTGGAGAATTGACATATTGACAATATTTAGTATTTCAATTCATCAACATGGTATGTCTCTTAGATTTTCTATGATTTCTCTGATCAGAATTTTGGGGTTATCACATATATATCCTATACATGTTTTACTAGATTTACAACTGAGTATTTTTGAATAATTGTAAAATGGGATTAAAATTTTGGGATTCCAGTTGTTCATTAATAGTTTATAGAAATACAGTTGATTTTTGTACATTGACCTTGAATCCTATGATCATACCAAACTCAATTATTCTAAGAGGGTTTTTTTTGGTTGTTGTTAATTTCTTGGGATTTTCTATGATCATATCATCTGTGAATACGCACAGCTTTATTTCTTACCTTCTGATCTGGATGTCTTTTATTTCTACTTGTTGCTTTATTTCAGTATTTAGAACTTCTAGGATGGTGTTGAACAGGAGTGGTAAAACATCTTCACCTTGTTCCCATTCTTAGGGGGAAAACATTCAGTCTGTTACCAGACTAAATATATCCTTTATCAGGTCGATGAAGTTCCCATTCTATTACTAATTTGTTGTCGTTGTTGTTCTATCATGAATAAATACTGAGTTCTATCAAATATTCCTGCATCAGTTATATAATCATGTAGGTTTCTTCTGTAGACCTTTGTTATGCTAAATTACATTGATTGTTGTTTGACTCTTAAACAGGCTTATCTTCTTGGGATAAGCCCATTTGGTTGCAATGTAGAATTCTTATTATGCATTGCTGAATTTGATTTTGTGAATATTTTGTTGAGAATTTTGCAGCTATATTCCTGAGAGATATTGGTCTGTAATTTTCTTATGTGTACTGTCTTTTGTTTGGTTTTGGCATTAGAGTAATGATGGCCTCATATAACGGGTTGGGAAGTATTTTTGGAAAAGATGCTCTTCTGTTTTTTGGAAAAG
Organism: Lipotes vexillifer; assembly: GCF_000442215.2. Lineage (NCBI taxonomy): Eukaryota > Metazoa > Chordata > Mammalia > Artiodactyla > Lipotidae > Lipotes > Lipotes vexillifer. The sequence continues at coordinate 2,742,480 of NW_006772616.1, read as the reverse complement.
ATTGTTGAGAATTAGTTTCATTTCGTCTTTAAATGTTTGGTAGAATTTGTTATTGAAACAATCTGACTGGAAGAGATTTTTGTCTGTTTGCTTGTTTGTTTTTTTTCAGGGAAGAGAGATTTTTAATCATGAATTCAATTTCTAAAAGTAAATAAGATTACTCAGTTTATTTCTACCTTCTTGGGTAAATTTTGATAGTTTGTTGCTTTTAAGAAATTGGTCCACTACTTCTAAGTTTTTGAATTTATGTGCATACAGTTGTTCATAGTTTTCCTTATTATCATTTAAATATCTGTGGGGTCTGTAGTGACATCTCTTCCATTCTTGATGTTGGTAATTTATGTCTTTTTTCTGATTTTTTTTTTTTTAAATCAGTCTGGCCAGTCATTTATCAATTTTACTGATCTTTTCAAAGAACCTGCTTTTTGTTTCATTGATTTTTTTCTATTATTTTTGTTTTTAATTTATTAATTATTGCATTTATTTCTTCTGCTTGATTTGGGATTATTTGCCCTTATTTTTGTTGTTTCTTAAATTGGAGGCTTCAATTATTGGTTTGAGGCCTTTCTTTCTGAAAAGCATTTCATGCTGTAAACTTCCATCTAAAGCACTGCTTTAGCTGTATCCTACACATTTTGATGTGTTGCACTTTATTTTTATTCGATTCAAAATATTTTCTAATTTCCCTTGGGACACAGTTACAATAACTTTTAATGTCTTTGCCTGATGATCCCAACATTATCAGCTGTTGTATCAGTTCTGGGTTGGTTTTGATTGACTTTTCTCCTCATTATGGATCATATTTTCCTACTTCTTTACATACCTGGTAATTTCTGATAGGTTACCAGACATTTTGAATTTTTTTTTGTTTGATTTTTCGCGGTATGCGGGCCTCTCACTGTGACGGCCTCTCCTGTTGCGGAGCCCAGGCTCCGGACGCGCAGGCTCAGCGGCCATGGCTCACGGGCGCAGCCGGTCCGCAGCATGTGGGATCTTCCCGGACCGGGGCTCGAACCTGTGTCCCCTGCATCGGCAGACGGACTCTCAACCACTGCGCCACCAGGGAAGCCCGACATTTTGAGTTTTACCTTGTTGGGTGCTGGATAATTTTGTATTCCTATAAACATTCTTGCGCTTTGTTCTGAAACAGGTATAACTTAATTGGAAACAGTTTATCCTTTATGGGTCTTGCTTTTAATCTTTGTGGGGTGGGACCAGATCAGCATTTAGTTAGGGCTACTTGTTCCCCCATTCTTGAGGAAAGACTCTTCTGAGTAGTCCACTTGATGCCCTGTGAATCATGAGGTTTTCCACCCTGGCTAACAGGAATCACCCATTATTTCTGCTGGGCTGTGAGCTCTAGGAATTGTTCCTTCTAATCCTTTTGAGTGGTTCTCTCCCCCAGGTTTTGGGTGATTTCTTCATATGCCTGTAAGATCAGTTCTCAGCTGAATAATCCTTCTCTGGAGTATGCTCTCCGTGTAGCTCTCTCCTCTAGTACCTTAACTACCTTCACCTTCCTGGACTTCCACCTCTGTGCCCTCAACTCAGGGAGTCTGCCAGGCTCTGCCTCAGCTCCCCCTTCCTCCGTCAGTGGCCTGGTATATTTCTGCAGAGGGTAGGCTGGGGTGATGATAAGGCTTATCATTATTTTCTGGGTGATGATAACATACAGGTTATTGCCCTGTAGGTGTTTGAAGAATTGTCGGAAGAGGTCATCTGTGTACAGGAGAACAAGGATCTGCTAGGTTAGCTCATCAGTAAGGGATTTGCAGCTTCAGAGCATGATAACAGCACATGAGTGGATGAAAACTGTGCGTCACATTCCAAGAAGCTCAGTAAAACCGAGAGAGTAATATCATCATTGTCATCATCTTTACCACTACTACCTTATAGAGCTCTTTCTCCGAGATGCAGATGAGAGCTTCCTATGCGTTACTGCATTTAAGCCTGGTGGTGGCCATGAAGAATCTTCTCTCAGATCCGCAGCCTAGGGAAGCGTAATTGAATAACCGTCTCACCTTCTGCCCTGGGGTCCACTGTGTTTGCTGCACTTCCCACAGACTTTTCCCAACCAGTGACCCAGTGCAGCAGGAACACTAATACAGGCCCGTTGCTATGAGACACAAGTGACTTTGGCTCCAGGGCTTTTCATTGACCTTGCTGAAACTTCCTTAGAACTGTACCATCATCTAAGACTTTCCCT
>NW_006772616.1:2737791-2740230 GCF_000442215.2 Lipotes vexillifer | reverse complement strand
GTCCGGCACCATCATCTAAGACTTTCCCTACTCTAGGTGCCGTCTTTCCCTTTTGCCCCCCACAGTGTCAGTCAGACCTGCCTTCTGGTCTGACAGCTCTTTCGGTCTCCTTTAGCCCCTCAGTTTCCCTCACACGTGGTTTCCCCAGTCAGTCACTGGTACCATCTTGGCCTCTGCTTCTCAGGGGATCCGAACTAGCACATTCCTTAAATAACTCTAGGAGGCAAGGATACTCTTGGTTACAGACTAAATTGTGTGCCCCTAAAATTCCTATACTGAAGTCCTAATCCCCAATTTGACTGTATTTGAAGATATGGCCCTTTCGGGAGGTAATTAAGGTAAAATGAGGTCATAAGGGTGGGGCCCTAGTCTTATAGGGCTGGTTTCCTTATACGAAGAGGAAGAGAAAGCAGAGATCCTCCTCTCACCGCATGTAGAGCAAAGACCATGTGAGGATACAGTGAGAAGGTGGCCATCTGCAAGTCAGAAAGAGAGTCTCACCAGAAACCAACCCTGCTGGCACCTTGATCTTGGACTTCTGGCCTCCCAAACTGTGAGAAAACAAATGTCTTTTGTTTCAGCCACCCAGTATGTGGTATTAGTCCAAGCAGCCTAATGTACTATCGTTGCATCCAGTCTACAGATGTGGAAACTTAAGATTGGGGAGGGAGGGAGTAACCTCCCTGAGGTCACACAAGTCATCATTGGCTGACCCAGTATTAGATCCCAGGGCAGTGTGACTATGAATGCAGCCTGTCATAACCAAGCTGTCCTGTCACTCCCTGAGCCTGGGAGGATGGGAGATGGCTTCCTTGTGGGTGGAGACTCCAAATAAGGATGAATTATAGAGGAAGGCTTGGGAAGAGGTGGAAGGGAATTTGGAGAATTCTAACTCTGGCTGTGAAAGATATGGGACTTGAGGAAGGAGCAGCCTTTACTTACAAGTGAAGCCATTTCTCTAGGTTAAGGTGGGAGGAGCATTTGGAGGGAAAGGAAGGAGTACGGTTACCCAGGTGATTCTTCTTCTTAGCTCTTCCTCATGGGAGAGTCATAGTCTTTGAAGGGAAAAAAAATATTTTGCAAAATTCAGAACATTTCCAGAGTGGGAGGTTGAGGTTAGCAGATGTAAGCTATTATATACGGAATGGATAAACATCAAGGTCCTACTGTATAGCGCAGAGAAGTATATTCAGTATCCTTTGATAAACCATAATGGAAAAGAATATTAAAAAAATATATGTATGTATAACTGAATCACTTTGCTGTATAGCAGAAATTAATGCAACCCTGTAAATCAATTAGACTTCAATTTAAAAAAAAAAAGAACGTTCCTAGAGATAAGAATTTGGCTCTATCCACGTACACCATTAGCAGTCAACATGTGAGGCCAAGGACAGCCCAACAGAAGTCAGTTACCACGTGTGGCTGCGTGGAGACCACATCAAATTGTAGCAAGGAGCTTGCGAAGGACAGGGGAGTGTGAGCCCACAGAGGGAAGTGTGGGAGAAACCCTCTTAGGGAAATTCTAAAACTGCTTAGCGAGAGAGCCAGTGTTGAGGAAATTCCAGCTGTTGGTGACTAGACATAATATCTGAGCAGTTACTGACTTTGACTTTTCATCACAATGTTTTGGTGCTTGTAGACACAGCTAAGATGTGGCGACTGTAAATACTGTAGTGTATGTTGTCATTTCTTGCCGAGTTGCCTTAAGCTCGACGTTAGCAAAATTCACCTGAAGTAGAGTTTTCAGTACTTATTTGCTCTTGTGTCACAGAGATGGATTATTTTGCTTGTAGGATGATTTGATTTAAAAAATTAGCTTGTTTCATGAGAAAAAATTATGTGTTAGATATTGTTTTATGTCCGTATGTCTCAGAATCTTTTAGGCAGATAGAAATGTGATCCTACAGCATCAGTTTTCCACTCCTGTAATAAAAACTACACCAGTTCATCCATCCATCAGTGATAGAGGTGGTTTAGGAAGAAATTACATTCCTTTGACTAAAGGAGTCCAAATGTTGTTTTATTTAAATATCTAACTTCCTGGAAAACTTGATGTGGGTGGTGTGCGTGTGTGTGCGCCTGCACGTATGTTGCTCTTGTTAGTAAACAGGAAGACTTTGAAACAACACACTTCAAGGATTTAAATCCAGCTTTTCTTGTACTTTCCTTCTGAGTGGGTTTTATTTTGTTAATTTTCTTCCCTCTTCTTTAAAGAGTCCTAAATTAATTACCCCACTGTCTTTTTTTATAACGGTATTCTGAAGTGGTACCCCACAGAAATAATGTTATGACAATGGAATTTCAGTTTTTTGGTTGACTGCTTGCAGAGAGGTTTTATTTGGACGGCAATGCAGGACATTGGCTTTTTTTTTTTTTTTTTTAACACAGAGTATAGCTTTTCTTTCTTTCCTTTTTTTTTTTTTTTTTTTTTTTTTT
>NW_006772616.1:2734663-2737765 GCF_000442215.2 Lipotes vexillifer | reverse complement strand
TTTTTTTTTTTTTTTTTTTTTTTTTTTTTTTTTTTTTTTTTTTTTTTAAAGAAATTGCTTGTGGGAAAATAGTTCAGAGTATCTTCTTAATGATTTTCCTCTTGAATTTTTGTTTATTTCCCACCCCATCCTTCAACTCTTTGTAACTAAAAACGAGCTTCAGTTCCTCATCTTGGTTACAGTGGTTTAGATGTTTGTTGGTATATGACTTTGTTTAGTAAAGTTTGTGTGATTCCTCTTCTTTTTTTTTCCCCCAGTGATCTCAGTTTGCTAAACATTGCATACTTTTAAAAAAATGTAGTAGATTATTATTTGGCCTCTCTAAAATGTATAGTCATTGCTGTTTTTTACTTCAGTCACTCAGAGTATTTTATGAAATCAGTCCAACCCCCAAAGTTGTTTATTCTTGGCTTTGACTCTGGGTGGAGGTGTGCTGTGATTTTCATGAACTTTGATGTTTTCTGTCTTATGTAGGCTAGGACCTGAGAGTTTTCAGCAGTTTCCCTGCAACCAGGGAAAACTGTGTATTCAGTAAGGCCCTTGCCATAGGCCACTTAGTCCTCAGTTCTCTTTGATGTACACAGCTCTGCAAATGGATCTTGGCCAAGAATTAATGCTGTCCATGGCAGGGGAGGGGTAGAAAACATAGGAACATAGGTGACTGACTCTTGGGAAGATCTTAAATAATATCATCTAGTCCCAAGATATCAAATATGTGGCACGAATACCACTACTCTTCCCTCCCACTTCCATAACAGACATCAATAATCGATCACGGCTCTCTTTCTGTTGAGTCATCCATGGCCACATGGTCTTTCAACATGGTATCCCAGGACTTCTGCTAAAATGCCAATGGGGTTGGCATATGAGATGGAATCTCTATCAGCAGATCATAATATACCTTTATAAACACCTGGCAACACGGGGAAGTTCCAAGCAAGGCTGAAGAGCGTTGGAGTTTAAGGACAAAGGCTCGAGAGTGAAATGATGTGAGCCACAGCACTTGCTGGCTGTGTGATTTGGGGCAAAGTTCTTCATCCTCATGAGCCTGTTGTCTTGCCAATAGTGTGGATGATAATAGAGGCTACATCATAGAACTTTTGGTAAGGTTAAACCAAAATAGTTCCCATGAAGCATTTAGCACTGGGTTGGCAGCAGTGCTCAATAAATGTGAACTGTCATCACCATTACCATTCTTAGGGACTGTGACTTGTTTATGATTACAAAGCTAGTTAGGACGAGGCAGGGTTTCTCAACTTCAGCATTACTGATATTTAAATGGCCAGATACTTATTTGTTATAGTGGCTATCCTGTGCATTGTAGGATAATGTTCAGCATCCCTGACCTTTACCCACTAGATGCCAGTAACCCCGCCCCCCAAATTGTGACAAATGTCTCTAGACATTGACAGATGTCCCTTGGGGGCAGAATTGTCCTGGTTAAGAACCACTGGACTAGACGTAAGTTCACCTATAGATTTTGTGTGTGTGCGTGTGTGTGTATGTGTTTATATTTTGTCCAGCTTTATTGACATGATTGACATACAACATTGTGTAAGTTTAAGGTATCAATGTAATGATTTTATGTGTGCATATATTGCAAAATGATTACCGTATAAAGATTAGCTGACACATTTATCACTTCACATAGTTACAATTTGTGTGTGTGTGTGTGTGTGTGTGTGTGGTGACATCTTTCAAAATCCACTCTCCTCGCTACTTTAAAATATACAATACTGTATTGTTAACTGTAGTCACCCTGCTGTGTATTACCTCCCCAGAACTTACTCATCTTATAAATGGAAGTTTGTACACTTTGACCCCACCTTCACCCATTTCTCCCACCCCTGGAAACCACCCATCTGTTCTCTGTTTCTATGAGTTTGGTTTTCTTTTCGATCCCACATGTAAGTGAGATGATAGTGTTTATCTTTCTTTGTTTGACTTCTTTCATTTAGCATAATGCCCTCAGGATTCATCCATGTTGTCACTAATAGCAGGATTTCTTTCCTTTTTTAGGTTGAATAATATTCCACTGTGTGTGTCTGCTTGTGTGTCTGTGTGTGTGTTTACTATATTTTCTTTACTCATTCCTCTGTTGATGGACACTGAAGTTGTTCCTGTGTCTTGGCTATTGTAAATAATGCTGCAATGAACATATGGGTGCAGATATCTCTCAGAGATAGTGATTCTGTTTCCTTTGGATGTATACCCAGAAGTGGAATTGCTGGATTTTATAGTAGTTCTTTTAATTTTTTGAGGAAACTCCATACTGTTTTCCATAGGGGCTATAGTTGGTTTTTTGTGGGTTTTTTTGATGTTAATATATTTGTGCCTGAATCCATTGTCAGGGGTGCTAATTCTGTTGGTTTTGACACTAAGCTCGAGGGACTCTTTTTTTTTAAATTTTTTCCAGTGGCTTTGACATCTCTGGCTTTGTATCAGGCTACAACTTTTTCTATTTATCAACCTGGGCACAGTTTTGAATAACAGATTAATTAGCTCCAAGTTTTAATTATGTTTTTTGCAATAGAATTTAAAGTAATGTCAAGGAAAATGTTGACAAGATACTTTTCAGTGATAACAGCTATATTCTAAATTATATAATGATAATAGTATGGGTATAATTAATTCGAGTACCTACTATGTGTTAGATGGTAGGCTATGACCTTAATGTTCCTCCTGTCATTTAATTGTTATGATGCACAAGGCAAGCATTATTATTGCCATTTTACAGATGATGGAACAGAGGCACAGACTACTTTACCCAAGGTCCCAAAGCTCCTAAGTGGCAGAATATGTCACCCATGCTAGGCTTTTTGTCTCCAGTACACACAAAAACACACATGCTAGAGAAAGATCTGGAAGGATATATACCCAGGTGTTTACCTTGATTATTTAGAGATGATAGGAGTATGGGTGTTTGTTACTTTATACTTCGTGTTTTCCAAATTTTCTGCTTTGAGCATTCATTATTTCTTTTAATAAGAAGAAAGCAAAGTTATAATTATGCAGTCCTGTGACTTTTATAAAACAAGCGATTATGTTTACAGCAGTTTAGCTCCTATTTATTTGATCTTGGTTATGACTGATTGAAGAGCA
>NW_006772616.1:2730817-2734653 GCF_000442215.2 Lipotes vexillifer | reverse complement strand
GCAGGAATTACATTTGAATTTTTCATTTTGGATACCAGAATAGCAACATACAGCTCCTTAATATAACACATAGCTGTTTAGAAGTGGAGGCTTTACATATTTGTAAGCTGCTCTTCCCCTTTCAGTTTGTTCTGTAAGTAATCATATGGAATTTACAATAAACATATTACACGTTACAGATCCAAAAGAATGTTGTCCTTCAAGATTTCCACCCCTAGGAAATTAACACGCTGCTTCAAAGATGCTACCAGTGAAACCTCTTCGCTTGAATTTCACTTTTGATTATTGCCTTTAAAGCTACTTTCTGAACCAGACAAGAAAACCAGGCTTCATTATTTCAGCAAAAAGCCAGGAATTACCTGCTTGATTGCCCCCCAAGGCATGGTCTGAATTTCTGTTAGGTCATTTAAAAAAATCAAACACAGCCACATGGATAAAATTTACCGTAAGAGGCAATGTTTTAACCAATGTCTTGTTTTCTCATGGAAATTCCAAAAAGGGAAATCCAAATGGGGTTTGATGAATGGAATCATTGTTGGAATAAGAGCAGATCCTCACGGTGACTACTTTCACTTGTGCTACATTCATTTGAAGCATAAATTCAGGCGTGTGTGTGTGTTCATTTGCATTATTTTATAGTTCTCCATCATGGGTTTCAATTCTGAGTATGATATTTGCCTGGCTTTATTCACGATGGCATACGTTTCCAATTTTAAATAACTTTGAAAGATTCCCGTGTGTCTGCTCTTACAATTGAGAAGTCTTGCTGATTCTGGGATCCGGGGGAAACTAAGTCTAAAAGAACACGTGTAAACACGTATGTCGAGCTAGGAGACCTAACGGTCACCAGAGGCCCAGGGTTTTACTTTGTCTGTTAGGTCTGACATGTAGGATTGGGCACTGGTGAAATCCCAGGTGGGTGGAGATCCCAAGGGTGGGTGGCTCCCCCTCAAGGGACTCCCTCCCAGCTCTCTCCGGGGCGTCTGTGAGCTCTGGGTCAGCACATCCACATTCTTGTCTTTGGAGTTCCAGTAAAGGGCAAATTCATTTCTATCTGAATCTCTCATTTCTGAGTTGGGTGTCATTATCTTCATTTTACAGTGGAGGAAGGAAAGGCCGAAAGAGCTGGGGTCTTCCGAAGACAGGGTGATCTTGTCACTTGATCATTGATTCGTTTGGTCATTCATTCATTCAGATATTTAAGTGCCCACTCGATGCCACTGAGGAATCTGTAGTGTGCAAAACAGACAGATCTCTGTCTTCATGGAGCTTATTTCTAAGGAGGGAGACAGATAGTACATGAGTAAATAAATCAAGAAACAAGTCAGAATTGTACCTAATAATTTTGGGAGGAGGGAGAGGGTTCTCTCTGGAAGAGGTCAGGGAAGGTTTCTCTGAGGAGGTGACATTTCAACTGAGACCCAAAGGCTAGAAAGATCTAGCCGTGCAAAGAGCTTGAGGAAGGAGATCATGCCAGGCAGGTTGAAGGCTCCAGCTCCTACCGCATCATAAAAGGCATGGAATAATCGACCCATCAATACATAAAATGGGCATAAAGTAATACTATCCTAAATCAAGCAATCCTGGCATAGGTGAATTTCAGAGAGAAGAATTTGTAAGGACATGAGACAGGATGGAGCTCTAAAGTATATTTTCTTTCGTGATGAACCAGAAAAGTTAGTTTTGACATGGACACTTCACTAAGAGCTGTTTTAAGTTTACAAAATATATCACTGTGCTCATGATGAGATAGAACTGTGCGAGAAGCCAGGGTCTTGTACTTTAAGATTCTTTTTGCCCTAGAAAAATCTGGCTTTATCGGATACTGGAGCAGAGCATTTTTGAGAGTGTGTTTGTGTGTTTGCTCTGCTCACATGATTTCTCTTCCCCAGAAGGAGACCAAACTGTTTATAGAGAGGAGAGCAACAAACAAACAACTGGGTAATACACTTCCAAACGTTCAGAAACATGTGACCTTTCAGCCAGCACAGAGATCCAGTGGGCACACAGCAGGCCAGCCATGCTTGATTCTTTTGGAGCACACATGTTTCTGCTTCCTTGGGGATGACAATATAAATTGTACAGACCATTATCGTCTCTTCTCCAGAATTCTAACTTCTGAATACTGACCCAGAAAATGCACAGTTTGTTCCCCTGGAGCCTAAGATTCATGCTTCCCCGGCACCTGCTGGAGGGATGAAAGATTTCATTGGCCTCGTCTACCTTCTGCTGTTCTGTGTCCTAAGACAAGCATCCAGAAGAGGCTATTTTCTGTTGCCTGGAGGAGGGACTGGCTGTGCTGTGCCAATTGGAGTCTTGTAGGTATGCCAGAATCACAATCTTCCCTCCGCCATTTCTCCCCGGGCCTCGAACTCTTTCCAATGGAATGCTACAGCTTACTTGGAGCTAAGGGATGAGTTCTCGCTCTCTCATTCTCTCTCTCTCTCTCTCTCTCTCTCTTTCTCCCCGCCCCAAAACAAAAATTTTGGCGTCATTTGGTTTTTTGACTCTTTTTAGGACATGTGTCCTTCTAAGCTAAGCTGGGACCCCAGATACATATAGAGAGTGGCCTGATCTTTCCACTGTTGGTAAATCAACCTTCAGGTTCCTTTGTGGTAGGTTCTTAATGACCATCTTACCATTATTATACGTTTATTTCTCTCTTTTTACCCACTGCTTCAAAACCTACAGTTGTTTTGTTTTTTTTTTTTTTTTAAACCTACAGTTTTATTTGGCGTTTTCTTATGGTTTAAATAATAACTCTAACAGAAGACATCCTCTTTGCTGACTTGGTCAGTTTATATTGGTAGCTACCACGTTTAGTTTCTTCTAAAAAAATGTTCAATTGAAAAATTACACATCATTCATGGAGAAAGTCACTGGAATGTAAGCTCCACGAGGGCAAGGATTTTCAGCTTTTGTTTACTTCTCTTCCCCCATGTCTCCTGTAGTGCCTGGTACACAGTATAGCAAGCAGTGAATATCTGTTGTGTGACTGACTGAATGAAATTGACATCAGGCTTATGTGTGTGAGGGAGGGGCCCTGGCAGATGCCCACTTCTGCTTCTCATAAGAGGGTTCCTCCAAAGTCAGAATGAATCCTTAGAGCCACGTTAGATGTAAACTATCAGGATGCCAAGGTTAGCCAAAGTCTGGGAAATGAATACTTGTTTTTCCAAACTGTTCAATGAATCTAGTAATCATTCAGACATATTGACCATTAAAACCACAAGCTGGGCTACATGAGCTGTTCAGGAGCCATGGAGACAGTGGATATTAGTACTGGGAAGGAGGACTTAGTTACAGGCCCTGGCCCCTCCACATAATAAACTGGTTCATTCCGTAGCTTCCTACACATGAGATGCAAATGCCCCTGGACTTCCCAGAAGGTGAATTTTAATTAGAACATCCAGATGAAGCTTCTGCCTAATTTAAATCCCATGCATCATCTTATGAGACGCAGTAACCTGGAGTTCTGATTCTATTTGTTGTCGCTTCCTTTATTACGTTTTGTTTTTAGACTGAGAGCTAGGAGGCTGACCACACATCTGACATTGTTTATGCAGTCGTGGACTCTGTTAATTCAAGTCCGCTTAATCACGATGGGACGAGGTTTGCTGCCAACAGCTTTGTCAGAAACTGGAAGGAGGTAGGTGGTGACTTAGCATGGCTGTGGAGCCCACCTGGAGCTCTCTTGGAGTTACCAACAGCCTCCTCTTGAGGCCCCTCTGTTTTTTGTTTTTTGTTTTTTGCGGTACGCGGGCCTCTCACTGTTGTGGCCTCTCCCGTTGCGGAGCACAGGCTCCGGACGCGCAGGCTCAGCGGCCACGGCTCAC
>NW_006772616.1:2718330-2728683 GCF_000442215.2 Lipotes vexillifer | reverse complement strand
GGTACGCGGGCCTCTCACTGTTGTGGCCTCTCCCGTTGCGGAGCACAGGCTCCGGACGCGCAGGCTCAGCGGCCACGGCTCACGGGCCCAGCCGCTCCGTGGCATGTGGGACCTTCCCGGACCGGGGCACGAACCCTTGTCCCCTGCATCAGCAGGCGGACTCTCAACCACTGCGCCACCAGGGAAGCCCGCCCCCCTCTGTTTTGAAAAGAAAATGATTTCGTTACTCAGTTACCCAGAGAAATAAGACTGATGTCTGCTTTTCCTTGTGGGGGAGGTTCTCAGATAAATAGCGGTGGCTAGGAGAGGAATGTTGGTGACCCAGAGGGAGTCCTGCCTTCTGCCCTGAGGGTACCTGGAGTAGCGATTCTCATCCCAGGGCGGGCAGTTTTGCCTCCCAGGGGACATTGGGCCAAGTCTGGGGACATTTTTGGCTGTCTTGACTGGGGAGTGATGGGTTCCACTGGCATCTAGTAGGCGGAGGCCCGGGATGCTGCTAAACTTCCTACAATGCATAGGACAGTTCCCTGCCCCAAAAGTCAATCGCGCCCAGGTTGAGAAACCCCGCTCACTTTCGTGAGAATGTCCCTGCCTGGGGAGGCGATTCTTCTGTTGTTGCTTTCCTGTTCTGACTTGAAAAAATGATCGCCATTTTTTAGTGGATTGAAGGCCAGACCTGATTTCAGCCATGGGTGGGATAGGCAGCCTAAGTAGAGTGATTTGAAAGACACTGAGAAAATCCGGACTTCAAATGTTCCTCCACGTGAGAGCTCCAAGACCTAGAATTCCTTCAGTTGAAACCTGGAGAGCCCCCCCCACAGGAAGTCAGGATTCCTGGGTCTTGAAGCGAGCTCTGCTACTTTCAAACGCTTTGTTGAGTATTTACTACAATGTGCCCAGCCCAGGGCTAAGTGCTGTGCACCTATTCTTTTTTTTTTTTAACATCTTTATTGGAGTATAATTGCCTTACAATGTTGTGTTAGTTGCTGCTTTATAACAAAGTGAATCAGCTGTATGTATACATATATCCCCATATCTCCTCCCTCCTGCGTCTCCCTCCCACCCTCCCTGTCCCACCCCTCTAGGTGGACACAAAGCACCGAGCTGATCACCCTGTGCTATGCGGCTGCTTCCCACTATCTGTTTTACATTTGATAGTGTGTATATGTCCATGCCACTCTCTCACTTCATCCCAGCTTACCCTTCCCCCTCCCCGTGTCCTCAAGTCCATTCTCTATGTCTGCTTCTTTATTCCTGTCCTGCTCCTAGGTCCTAGAGTCTGTCATACAAAGTGAAGCATGTGTTCTCTTGTTCCACCCTCAGCAACCCTGTAAGATGTGTGCCATTCCTACTGCTAAGGAGTGCATGTCGGTTACTCCGGAACCTTCGCAGAGTGACACGCTGGTAGGCGTGGTGCTGGGATTTTACAAGCAGCTGTGACTGATGCCCAGGCCTTTGCCAGGAAGCAAGACCTTACCTTCCTGAGCTCTGAGGCATCTCAGCTGACCGTTCTATGACTGCTTTCACCTGTGAAAATTGAATTCCATGACTTTTAGGAATCTTTTTAAGGCTATATGTCCTAATTTGTTCCTTTGTTTTATATCTTGCCCTCTTTAAATGTTCCCTTTTAAAATGGAAACAGTCCCAGGATAGGTAACCATTGGAAATCCCCATGGAGGGATTCAAAACCTCCCTGCATATCATTAATCAGGTGGTGAGCTTCTAAAAACGCCTGTTTCCACAGTCCCTCACCAACACTCTGCTTTAGCAGGTTTGAAGTGGGCTCCAGGAACCCTTGTATTAACCTCGCCCTCCCTCAATCCTTGTATTAATCACCCCCAGGTGATTCTGATGCATGAGGTCTAAAGATCACAGTGAAGAGTATTTTAGCCCCTTTTGGGGAATTAGCTTAATCAACTGGTTTCCTTTAAGATAAGGACGCTGGCCACAGTGGAAGTTTAGTGTTATAAGTGAATTGTGGTCCCCAGATGCCTTACGCTGGCAGGGCTGGCTGTGACTCCTGTCTTCAGACTCATCCCAGGTCAAGGGTTCCCAAACATAGCTGCTTAGAGTCACCTGGGAAGCTCTTAAAACTCCCCATGCCAAAGTCCTACTCTAGGTCAATTAAATCCCAATGTCTGGGACTGGGAACTGGCCTCAGTATTTTTTTTTTTTTTCTTTTTTAAGCTCTCCAGATAACTTCCATGCACAGCAGTTTGAGAACCACTGTTGTGGGTGTTACAGATTCCACACCTTTGCTGCTGCTGAATTTTTACCTGGAAGGCAATTCTGCTCTCCCAGCTCCATATATAGAAATCTCACCTATCTAGTGAGACACATGGGTAACCCACTCTTTTCTCTGTTGTCTTTCCAGTTGCCCCCTGCTCACTCCTCTGCTTTTTAAGCTAGTTTTTTTTTTTTTTTTTTTTTTTTTTTTTTTTTTTGCGGTACGCGGGCCTCTCACTGTTGTGGCCTCTCCCGTTGCGGAGCACAGGCTCCGGACGCGCAGGCTCAGCGGCCATGGCTCACGGGTCCAGCCGCTCCGCGGCACGTGGGATCTTCCCGGACCGGGGCACAAACCTGTGTCCCCTGCATTGGCAGGCGGACTCTCAACCACTGCGCCGCCAGGGAAGCCCTAAGCTACTTTTACAGTATTTATCTTACCACCTTGTTTGTATTTACTACGTGTCTTCCATGAGCTAGATGGCATCTTCCTTAAGGGAAGGGGCTGTAATGTATGTCGCTCTGGGCTGATGGGAGCAGAAAGAGTAGGAGAGGGTGGATGCAGAAGAGACAAGACACCCCCAGTTGAACTTTCTGCCCTGGCTTTCTTCATGACAGCAGAGGGAGAGTAATAACAATGGCTGTAGGAGGTCACCGTGGCACTAGACTCCTTGAATAAAATAACCTAGTAAAACGTTTGAACTCAGTTTTCTGGGGAGGAACAAAGAATGCTAAATATAGCACCTTCTAAATAATGACGTTTGACTATTTGATATTTTGAATTGTGACTTTTGCTGACAAATGGAGGAACAATTCAGAATGCAAACCAGCTTTCCTCACCAGGATGTTTGGAGTGACTAGTTAATGCTTGGGAAGGAATTTAAGAATACGTAAAAGCACTCTCCGAGCTTCCCTTCGTCTCTGTTGGTTGTTTCCACCCTGCTCACTTAAGAAACAAACCCTGGACTTCCCTGGTGGCGCAGTGGTTAAGAATCCGCCTGCCAGTGCAGGGGACACGGGTTCGAGCCCTGGTCCGGGAAGATCCCACATGCCGTGGAGCAACTAAGCCCACGTGCCACAACTACTGAGCCCACACACCACAACTACTGAAGCCTGCGAGCCTAGAGCCCATGCTCTGCAACAAGAGAAGCCACCGCAATGGGAAGTCCGTGCACTGCAACCAAGAGTAGCCCCTGCTCGCCACAACTAGAGAAAGCCCATACACAGCAATGAAGACCCAATGCAGCCAAAAATAAATAAAAATAGAATAAAATTTAAGAAGTACTTTCCTTAAAAAAAAAAAAAAAAAGGAAAGAAACAAACCCTATCATCCTGAACTGACATGGTGGCTCAGTTTTCCCAAAGATGGGAGTCACATAGGAGCTGCCTGTGGCCTTGATGTTCCCTGAAGCTGTGCTTTGATTGGCTCACCTAGTATTTTAAAATTGATGACTATTTGGGGAAAGATCTGATTTTTTTTTTTGCCTCACTTGAAAATTCAAAAGCTCTTTCGGTCCTGAGCCTGCTTTTTGGGGGACAGCAATCGGGCTCTGCCCCTTTCAGTTGAGACCTGTGTGCTCAAACTGCCACAGTCCCCAAACCTCCCTAATGACACACAACCCACTTCAATAATTTAAGTAGCCTGGTTGAGTTCTCTAGGTTGTGGTATTAGCATCACCTGTTAAAACGTAAAACACTAATTGCTGGGCCCCACCCATCTTCTGTAAGGAAGAGTTGTCACTTCCCCCTATATTTATATGTGTAGATGTATATATATCTACACACATATGTATGTGAATATATATATGTACACACACACGTATGTGTGTAAATGTGTGTATATATATGTCAGTATGGACTCATGCATATTTATATACATGAGTTATAACCCAATACTATTGTTATTTCTTTGGGTTATAATCCAATACTGTTGTTATTTCTTTTCTTGCTCACGATGTCTCAACTTTGGGCATTGGGGAGCTCTTTCAGATTGGCTCCTATGCCTTTTCAATGAGTCTCTTTTCCCCCACCCCATCTGGGTTTTTTTAAGCACTTCATATAGAAGTTTCTGGCACAAGATGCTCCAGGCTTATCTTGTTTTTTCCCTCCCCACCCCTAGCATTAACTAGTTCTGAAAAGATTTCTGATTTGTTTTATTGGAGAAAGGTATTTAGAAACCAAGATCTGAGTACCAGGTGTGCTCATTGCTACTGGGGTATCACTACTTCTAGCCTTTCTCAATGGACAGAGCTGGGAAATATATGTATGTATACTAACTCAGGCATACAAACATATGGATTTATTTCTGTATTTATCTGTAAATATATGTGTTTATATTTTTATAATAAGAAATTTATATTTTTATATAAATATATCCTCCATTATTATTACTCTCCCTCTGCTGTCATGAAGAAAACCAGGGCAGGAAGTTCAATTGGGGGTGTCTTGTCTCTTCTGCACCCACCCTCTCCTACTCTTTCTGCTCCCATCAGCCCAGAGCCATATAAATTAGAGCCCCTGTCCATATAGAAACCTTCAACTCCAATCCATTACCATAGGATTCATACTAACTTTGCAGATATCAGATTTTAAATCTTTTTAAGGCTTTTTAATTTTAACAGTGGCTCATGAACATCCTTGGCGGGGCGGGGGGTTGAAGAGTAAGCCTCGCTTGATAGCTATTTTATAGATACTACTAAAAAACAAACAAATCCCAAGTTTAGCATAACAGAAATGTCAGCATATCCCCATGTTTAGTATCCTGCAGTCCCTTCAAAAAATCTTCTCTAATTTAGAACTCACAGCCGCCCTGTTCCTGAAGGTGGGTAGACCTGCCTCATTTCCCTTCTCATACAAACACAGTTTGTCTCCAGCCCTACAGAACAATGCCTATTGTAACACTGAGCTGGCACTTGTGGATTCTAAATATAAGCCAAGACACTTCTCAGAGCTTATAATCAGAACTTTGCTTTACATGTGAAATCTTATTTTGAATTCAGGTACACAATTACTCAGAGACTGAATTATAATGCCTTAGGATAGTATAAAAACAATAGTTTTAATTATTTTGGGGGGAAGGGGGTTACAAAAGTAACATTGTTTTCTGAGGAAGGTGAGGTGACTGCACTCTTTGAGAACTTCACAGATACAGATTAACCATCAGCCGTGAAGTTCCCCTATGGTTCCTTCATGTTTATTCATGAAGCAACCATACTTGGATGAGGTCTCCCTTCCTCTCATTATACTTAATGTAAATCTAGTGGTGCTTGGATGTATTTTTAAAAACTGTAGAGAGCTGGAAAGAGAATCCAACCAGGATGGCTGATGGGCCATTCGAGGTGTGGCCCCCTCAGTGGTTTGGAAGACAGTCTGGGTTTTGAACAGCAAAACTTATAATTAGGGAGGTGTCATCCTTTGCATAAAAAAGAAAACAAAACCAAGAAAGCAAAGCCCTTCTTCCAACAAGGTGTAGTCACAGCATGTGTTCAGCCTTCCCAAAACCTGTCTTGGCATTTGTTTCTGGCCTGGTGGGGAATATCTTTCATCTTGTTCTGAGCACTCATAAAACAACACAAAGGTAAACAATTGGAGGGCAATTAACAGTCTCTTTGGAGTAACAGAAGAGAGAAGCCACCCTGCTATTCATGTCAGAGGAATTAATCATGGTTTACAGAGGTGACTTAGTGGCTTAACTTTGCAAGTGGTTGAAACACAAGAACCCAACAAAGTTTATAAAAGACGCCAGCTTGGAGAACCAGGTATGGAGGACAGCTTACAGGACTATCTGTCAGGTAGTTGAAGGCATTAAAGGTTATTGAGATGGTGCCTGTTGCATAAGAGGCCACACGCACTTCCGATCTGTGTATCTCAAATTTGAGTGTGTGTGAGACACAGCTTGGAAGTTTTCTTAAAATGCAGATGTTGGTTCAGTAGGTCTAGGGAGTGGGCTGTGATTCTGCCTTATAAACACGCTGTCAGGTGTGGTGCCTGTGCTTCAGGCCAGCACATCTCATGTTGCATAGCCAGGCTGTAGATTGTTCTTGTACCTGTGGCAGGTAGTATCGAGCTGCGCATACTCCCTTTAAGTATCTCCAAATTATGAACATGTTGCACTCTGAATGTTCAGGGGTTTAGGGACCAGAATAGCTTGTTGGAGTGGAGGTACTTGGCCAAATACTTTATTGTGCATTGTGCATATCAACAACCTCTTTCACAGGCACCAATTTAGAAAAACATAAAAACATGTGCAGGCCATGTTTATTTACATTTATAGAGCTGTGCCCTTAAAAGAAAACAGGAAATGCAATCCCTGTAACTAAGGCCCCCCCGCCCCCCGTGGTTAAAACCTCAGAAAGTGCATTATTGTCTCTAGTTTTAATGCTAAGCCTCTGAACAAGTTTTGGCATTGGGGAAAACCCTTTGAGAGCTGGGATCTTTTACCATTCCCTGACTAGCTTTTCAAGCCTCTCAGTTATCAAATGTGGTTTGTCTCAGAGTCCTTGATAATATTGTATACAGTTGTCCCTCAGTGTACGAGGGGATTGGTTCCAGGACCTCCCTTGGATACCAGAATTTGCGGATGCTCAAGTCCCTTAGAGTACATCCCGCGTATCTGCTGGTTCTGCATCTGCGGATTCAACCCACCAAATAGTCTAAACAGTGGGTTGAATCCGTGGATGGCAGAACCAGTGGTTACCGAGTGCTGACCACACTTTACAACAGGGGAGCCTCTGTTGTTTTCGGATGTGGGCATATCGTCACATCACAACACAGGACACACTTCTCTTGCCACTTACTGTGAAACACGTGATTTTCATTAGCCAGTTTTCTCTCCTAGGAAGGACACTCAGGAGTGGAAGCTTTCATTTAGAGCATTCTGACCACTTTTACTAACCGCTCCCTTCCCCCCACTCTCCCCTCCGCCCCTTCTCTCCTGCTCACCCCTTTCCTCCTTTCTTCACTGTGTTTATCCACACCTGGATATCTGCCACACCTGGGGGAGAGGAGAGGGTGAGCAGGGGGTGGACCTTGATCTTTACCCTCTGTGGCCTCAGCTTCTCTCCTGTCTGTAAAGGGGCATGTGGGTTGGCTGTTTCTGAGAAACTAGGCAGGCCGAATAATTTCTGAGGACGGGTGGCACATCACTTTGGTGAAGTGGAGAGTGTGAGATGGAAATACATAACGGTGCTGAGTCAGGACACCTGAATTCGAATCCTTGTCTAGCCACTAATTATTTGGCCCTGGAGGACAATTTAACCTCCCTGGGCCTCAGCTTGTTAATCTGTAATTTGATATACATACTTGGGTTTTGCCTGTTTCTCAGAGTGTAGGAGTCTTGCCACGGGGATGGCATTAGATAACATTGAATTACATATTGAGAACTAGACTCCCTTTGCAATCATTTTCTATCCTTCTGGTTGCTCAAACAACAACAACAAAAACAACAGAGAAAACAATTTTCTGTTGACATACATGTCGTTAACACTTTTCAGGGCTTGCCCCTCTTCCTTTTTAAAAAAGTTTTTCATTTTTCATTTTAGTTTTTCAGCCACTCTTTCTAACAAAGAGAAATCAGTAACTTTGTTTTTACTGTGATTGTTTTTAATTTATGGAAGGTGATATGATTTCCCATTTAATATAGTAACAGAAAAATAAATGTGGGTGCTTTACAGGAAAATATTTAGTACAATTACCATAATAACTGTACTGCAATGAGTGCAGTATATTAATTTTTCAAGAACTATTATGTTACGTAGATATGGTGAAAGTTAGGAAGATGGTAACTGTAGTTAAAGAAACACTGACTTAAGCGATTTTAAAGTTTCTGTTTAAACTTATAAGAGATTCAGGTATCTCATTAAGTGGCAAATGTCCACTCCACTTTCTGTCCCCCCAAGATGTGCATATGTTCATTGACACAGTATTTGCAGAACAAAGTTGGTGTTACATATAATTAACAGTATGTGACAGAGACCTCAAATGCTCTGATACCTTTGGGGAAATTTTGGCCGCAATTAACTATAGTTTGCTAATTTTGAATTTACAGTTTTTTCCTATTACTTAAACTATAACGAAATGGGGACAAGCACCTTTGCCTCGGTGTGATTAAAAATGAAATTATGTCAGGAGCATGTGTTTAGAAAAGGGACTTCTGTTTGTTTTACCACCAAAAGGTGGCGTCCTACCCCCATGCCCTTTATTTAAAAACCCTTCTTGCTTTAATTTAACAAAAAGAAACTTCCAGTTGATTACTGATAAAGAAATGAAAATGTGCTCCCTATGAATGTAACATGACAGTGTTGAAAATGAACTATATGTTAAACTGTAGTTAAGTTTCCCTCTAATGTAAACCAAGTGGACATGGAATTCTTTAATAAGGCGGCACATTAGACAGTATTATATACAAAATTGGGTACAATATATCATGGGATTTACAACCAGGATTTCCTTTTGTCTGCAAAACTTGTTGCCAATCTGATTTTGGTCCCCCCGCTTTCAAGTGAATGTAGAATTGAAGGCAGTTAAAATGCAGAATAAGATCAGTGGCAGATCTTTCTAGTATGGCAACACTAATAATTTTTTTAAAACTCACCGTTCGATCTGAAAAGCCAGATCAAAGCATGAATTGTTCTTTACAGACGACGCATAAATTTGTCACGTTGAAATAAATTGCTGTTCCCCTGAGTTATAATTCTGCAACCCGACATATACCATAACATGTTATATCTGGCTTAAACGTTGTAGAAATGAAAAACAACCACCCCCTGGCACCCCATAGACTGGCTACTTTGTAGATTTCAATTCAATTCCATGTGAATTCAGCATATGGAATTGCCAGCGATGTTAAAGGGTTGTTGGGAGTATTAACTGAGTTGCCATAAAGCTTCTACATCATTGTCTAGTTCATGGTAAGCTTTCAATAAATATTAGATGTTATTACTGACAGCTGTAGCCAGTGAGCTTCTCAAGGGCAGTAATTTTCTTTCTTCACCCCTCAGTGCCTACTGTATGGTCTAGAACATAGTAGGTGTGTCATGTCTTAATTAACATCTTGAATCAAAGACAACACAACCCTAGCCTCTAGGAAGCTAGGAAGTGCTACAGGAAGTAAAATGCATTTTTTTAATGTGGATTCTAGTCTCAGTGATCTGATGGATGGCTTTGCCTGGATAGCCTGGAATCTTACACGGCATGCATTTACATGAATTCTACTATGTTGTAATTACCTTAGCGCAGTCTCCCTGTCTCTGGCTTTATTCAGCAGCATGAGTGAATTTTTTTTTTTTTTTTTTTTTTTTTACTTGCAAAACAGAATTTTAGAGTGGTAGTCCTATGATATTATTGAACTTGAGATTTAGAATTCTTCTGTAAATGAATGTTTAAAAATATTTGTATAAAGACATTACCCAGAAGAATTTATAATAACTTTTTCAGGATATTGATTATCTACAACTGCTCTGGTCTCAAGACCAAGGGGTCAGTACTAGTGTCCCCCTCCCATCGCCACCCCCTTCCGTTGTCTCCCTCTCTCCAGGTACTTCATAGGAATCCACAGGAGTGGCTTTCAATATATTCCCATAAAGAGTTGCCCTGGTACACCACCTAGCCAGTAACTGGAAATGCTGGGAGGTTGAGGTGATGGGTCTGAAAAAAAATTATTTCCGTTAACAACTACAAGCCCTAGAGCCCTATATCTTTCCAAGTCACACCTTGGAAACAGAAAGCCTTCTTCCTCCTCTATTTGTGTTGATAATAGTGAAAGAAATGCGTGTGTCTCTTGTTTTATACATGTATATGTATATTCCAAAACATTTCATTCAGGCTCCTAATTCACTCCTTCAAATTTCTAAATTCCACCGAACTTCAAAGCAGCAAAAAGAAAAAAAAAGTCACCTTTTCAAAGAATTGGACAAAGCTTTCTGCATGTGACTGATCTCTGGGAGAGCAGGTAATTTGTGTTAAACAACTGATTGACATGCTAGCCCCCTGGGCGTTTTCCTAAGAGAAACCATGGCAAGAACACAGCTCCCGACGCAGCCACTTTCGCCTAAAGTGGATCTAACTACACATTCCTGCAGTGACTCTGACAAGGAAGTGGGGGGGAAGCGTCCCACATTACACTGTCCTGAT
>NW_006772616.1:2714746-2718320 GCF_000442215.2 Lipotes vexillifer | reverse complement strand
AGGGGGGGGGGGGAAACCCTCACTGGCGGGTTTCTATTTCTTGCAAACAGGGGTTTGTCCTTCTGTTGAACTTTCACCTCCCGAACTCGCCTTCTTTCATTGGACAAAGTGCAGAAAGAAAGAGGAGAGACCGAGGGAGGACGGGAGAGAAGGAGAAAGGGGGTTGAAAACACCACCCTACCTCCCCCTCCTTCAACTGTCACCGATGGCAAAACACTTTCACTTTTAACTGGAGGAAACTCACATGCTTGTCTTTCCTCTCCCCTTCCTTCTGTATTTTTAGCTCAGAAACCAAGCAAATAGCCATCGCATTCCCATCTTCGTCCCTAGTTGTTAACACTCTCCCTCTCGTTTCTTTCCGGTGTCTGAACGGGCGCCCCTTTCCCCATCTTCTGAGGAATCCCCCTCCCCCATGCCCCTCATTTTCCAGGTCTTTCTTGCCTGATCCCTCTTCTGCCAGGGACTGCTCTGGCGTTGCCTTCCTCTCTCTGGTCTGCGGGACTCTGCCTCCTTCTCCTCGTCCCCATCTAGCCTGGACACCCCTCACTCCCACCTCCCTGTTCCCCTTGCTCTCAATCCCCGCCCCACCCCCTTGGCAACTGCGATTTTTTTTTCTTTCTTTTTTTTTTTTTTGCTGCGAGCCTTGTTGTTTACCCAGCAGGTGGATGTGACGTCAGGGACGCACAACAGCAAAAAATAACAACATCTCCCTCCGCGACGTGTTGGCCTCTCGCGCGCCTTATTTATTTATTTGTTCCGGGAGGCCGGGGGAGGGGGTTGGGTGCCAGCGCCCGAGTGGCTCGGGGAAGGGGGGCGAGCCGGTTCGCGCTCCGGGGGTGGCTTAGGGGTGCGTAAAATGGAGAAGGGGCCCCGGCCGCAGCCCAGGGGGCGGGCGGGGTAGCGCCCCCGGCCCGACGTCGTCCGCGCCTCTGCCGCCGCCGCCGCTGCTGGCTGGGCTCCGGAAAGCTAGTCCGGAGCGGAGGAATCTATTGTTATTTATTGTGTGGCGGTTGCATGCTGTACTCGCGGCGGCCCGGCCCTCGCCCGGGAGTGCGTGTGTGTGCGCGCGTGTGTGCGCGAGTGAGTGTGTGCGCGGGGGTGCGCGCGCGGGCGGGAGTGGGCGCGCGCGGGGAAAGGCCCGAAAACACCTTAGTTTGCACCGAGAGACCATTTGCAGCGGGTGAGTTTGTATTTTTCCATTTCTGCTCCACTTTTTCCCAAGCCGCCTCCTGCCTTGTTTCCGACCACTTTAAACAACAACACCACCAAAAAAAAAAGAGAAAGAAAGAAAAAAAAAGAAAAGAAAAAGAAAAAAGGAAAAAAAAAAAACTTCTTCCCATCTCCCGGCTCCACGTGCATCTCCCCCAGCCCTCCCCAGAGGCAGCCTCTCTCTCCCCCGGGTCGGGGCCCGGGCTCCCGGGTGGCTGGGGGTTGCGGGCTGGCGCTGGGGGCGGTGGAGGGGACTCCGGCGGCGCCCGCACTCTTGGGTGCATTTCCATAAGTCAAATGGAGGGGGGGGCTACGGCGGCTGCAGTGGCGAGGAGGCGATCTCTCCTTCACCTTGGCCCCTTCACGCGTCGCTCTGCGCTCTCCACGGTTGCAGCGGGGAGAGGAATCGAGAATCCCAGGCCGCCTGGCGCAACTTTCGGTGTCCGGCGTCGGGGTGCCTGCCCAGAAGCCGGGCGGGCGCGGGGCCCGGGGTCGGGTCCGCGGCGGGAGGGGGCGCGCGCCGGGTGCCTCTGGAGCCCAAACTTTGGACTTGGAGCAAACTTTTTCCCTCCGCTCTCCACGAGTGTTTTCCCCCTCGGTGCCCCGGGGCTGCTCCGCGGGCCTCAGCGGAATGACTGGGAACGTCTGCGCCCTAGGCCCCGCGGCTGGGGACGTCTCCAGTGCCACGCACGCCGTGCCCCGAACTCGGCGGCGGGGGCACTCCTCTGCCGCACCCCGGAGCCCAGAAAACTCACACACCCGCGCACCTTCAGCTAGACACGTACCCTCTCGCGCGCTCGGCCCGGCGAACCCAGCCTCCCCGCGAGGGATCCGAGGCCGCCGTGGCCAGCTCGGCGGGTGGGAGTGGGAGCAGGGTGCGCTGCGGGGAGTCGCCGCGCCCGGATTCCTCTCCGCTGCACCACACGCACTTTCTGGGTATACGTCCCTCTTAAGCCTGGGGAACAGGGGGAATTTCCCAAGTCCTGATATGTCCTGAGACGTGCGCGAGTCGCCGAGACCCTTCGGCCCTGTCCCGGCGGCCGATGGCTCTCCGTTCCTCTGCTGCGCGCCGCCTTCCTCCCGGGCTCCCCGCGCTCCATTCCTGCCCGGCAGAGAGGATTCAGCTGAGGCAGCCGGCGAGCCGGGCGGGTGTGCGCTTCGGGTGGGGACCGCGGTGGCGGCGCCGGGAGCCGGAGGAGTTTGCCAGTTGCCGCGGGGTCGCGGTCATTCGCTGCCTCCGCCTCCCCTCGCCTCCGCCTCCCGCCCCCCTCCTCCCCAGATACGGCCGCGCTCGGAAACTTTGATTCCTTCTTCTTTTTGGCCCTCGGCTAGTCCCCCTCCCCACCTGTTGTGAGCTCCGTCTTGGTCCCCGGAGACTGGCGGTGACACACGCGGGCGCCGGGGAGCTTCGCGCCCAGAAACAAAGTCTCAGGCCCCCCTCCCAAGTGTTTGCCTCGAAATCGCTGCCTGCAACCCGCCCCCCCCCCCGCCCCCGATTGCGGCGCAGCTCCCGCCCCCTGTGAGAATAAGGACTAAATAAACAGTTGTAACTCCAAACCTTGCGTCTGCAATCGTATCCCTATTCCGCCCCCTCCCCCTTTCCTCCCCCCCTCCTTTTTTGTTGTTGCAACTTTGTAAGATCCCGGGGAAGGTGCTGAGACTTCGGCTCGGGCCGATTTCCCGGTCTCGGGATCCTTGCAGGGAATCCCTGGGCCACATCCTCTCTTCCCTCCACGCGCGCTCGCGGGTCCTTCGAGCCCGCCGCACTCTCGGTCTTGGCCCCCCAGGCTACTCATTTATCCCGCCCCACTCAGTTCCCCCCAACCTGCACCGGGAAGATTTGCTGAGGGTCGCCCCGGTTTCTTGTCGACCGCAGAATCCGAAAGTTTGTAAGAAGAGGATAGCGCGCGGCGAGCAAGCGGGCCAAGGGGCAGCGGCTGCGGCGCCGGGGACCATGGTGCTGCCGGCGCCTCCTCCGCGGGCGTGAAGGCTGCACTCCCACTCCCTCCCCGGACTCCGCGGGTAAGTCGAGGCGGCCGCGGGCGGGGGCGCGAGGGCCGGTGACACTCTAGAGCTTCGGGCTGTACCCGGGGGCTCTCTGCGCCCAAGGCCCCAGCATGGGCGGCGCGAGCGCAGCGATCTGGCGCCGGAGCCAGGAAATGTGCCCATCCTTAAGCCGGTAGGTGCTTTGAAATACTGGACTTTCTCCTTTTTTCCTCTTTTCTTTCCGAAATCCGAAAATCTGGAGATCAAAGTTTAGCATGGAGTGTAAAGTGCTCTGATAAAATATGATGACATCGCTCCCCTTCCTTCTCACCCCACTCCCCCCACCCCCTTTTATCTCTTTTTATTTTTCCAGTCATTT
>NW_006772616.1:2714275-2714613 GCF_000442215.2 Lipotes vexillifer | reverse complement strand
CCCCCCCCAGCCCTCATCTGTGAGGCTTGGGCAGAATAATGGAATTAATATAAACATTTCATTTGGTTGCATTTAAGCTTTTCCAGCCCATTTGTGAGGGGCTGGTGTTGCTCTCATGTCCAGTCACAGGTATTTTCCAAGTTCGGGTTTCCCTTTTTGTTACTGCTCTTTAGACAGGAATGTTGGAGGGCCATTCTGTATTCACCCTGAAAGGAGTCTACACATTGAAGCCGTCTACACTTTACCTTTGGTTGTCCGTAGGCTTCAGGATTTAGGGCTGGCACACTAGCTGAGTTGAGAAAACCTGAGGGATAGTTAAGAGATTTTTCTCCTGCTAA
>NW_006772616.1:2713710-2714265 GCF_000442215.2 Lipotes vexillifer | reverse complement strand
CCTGCTGAAAATACATTGAAGAATATTTCCAAATTTTTTACCTTTCATCTCCCTTCCCCTCGTTTTTTCCAGTGAGAATCAATTTAGGGGGAGATGTCTTAACTAGAATTTGAAGAGAAATGGTAAGAGTTCAGGTGTTTTCTACCAAGGGTTATCCTGTATAATTGAGACCCAGGAGTTCCTATTATTTTTGGTTCCAGAGAGAAATGTATTGAATCTTTTTGAGAATTCCACTAGAGTTTTGATTCTCAAAGTGAAAATACCCATCTCTTTAAGGCCAGTTAAAGAAAATTGGGCTCACAGTTTCAGAGATCTGGAATGAGTCTTTTCCATCTCTGACTTCCCTGCTTGAAAGGTCTCATAATTAAAGAGTATTAAAAATATTAAAAGGAACTCAACTAGTTACCATTCAAACGGTGTTGGCTAAAATCTCACTGCAAAGGGGGGAAAAAGGTTTAACATCTTGTCACTGGCTGCACCCCACTTCACCCCCCCTTAGTCTTTGGATTAGTCATTGTATGAGAGGGAGAAAAAAAATCAGTTTTTTTTTTTTTT
>NW_006772616.1:2713157-2713694 GCF_000442215.2 Lipotes vexillifer | reverse complement strand
TGCTGAACCTTGACAACCCAAATTAAGGAAGCAGGAGAGATCAAACAGAACTGCTGCTGGGTTGTTGTCAGGAGCTCTACACGGAGAACCCTGGACTATTCGATCAAGCAGCAAAGCTATATATTCACTAATGCAGAAATGGACCATTGCAAATGCTGATCTTTGTTGTGCAAGCGGAGGCTTGCTTGGAAGGAAATATTCAGCCCCTCTCCAGGCAGCATTTGAGTTCCTTATAGATGCTGAGTAGCTAAACAAGTTATTTTTATAATGCGTTCTTATTTATGAAGAGAATGTACCCAAAAGGGCGTTAAAAGGATAGTAAGTCTTCTAGAGGTTGTCTTGCTACCCAGAACTGTGCAGTGGAATTCTTTTTTACCAACATTAGACTCCTACACTAGAGTTAGATAACGTTTTCTCACATCAAGTTTAGAAGATCTGCCTTGTCAGGGAAGCCAAGGTTTTGTATGGAGGGTTGAAAATCTGATGTGAAGCTCAAAAAAAAAAAAAAAAAAAAAATAAAAAAAAAAATTCCCTGGG
>NW_006772616.1:2675386-2712753 GCF_000442215.2 Lipotes vexillifer | reverse complement strand
CAAAAAAAAAAAAAAAAAAAAAATCAAAAAAAAAATTCCCTGGTGATGGAAGTTTTGTGTCAGCCCACTCTTGGAATTTAAAAAGGCGAGAGGGAGCATTCTCCAGATTAGACATAACCTCTTTTTTTAGATTGACATTCAGCATGACCACGTTGCTACTTTTATTCAAGTTCTCTGTAACTTGTCCTTGCTTGTTGTCTAGGAAAATTTAACTGCTTTACATTTTTAAAGGGAGTAGTAACAGTAATTACTTTAGCTGTTTGTTTTCACAGGTTTATCAAAGTATAATGAAAGAAACATCAGCTTTTCAAATTAACTGCCTCAAATTAAGGGGGTTGTATTGCTGGAGACCTGTGAAAGATTTTGTGTTTATATTTAAATGCTGGAGTATAAACTGTGTAACACTTTTTTTTTAAGCTATAAACTATCCCCAAATTAAATGTCATTTCAAATTAAGTAGAACAAAGTAGGAAAAGGGACAACTAAACACAGAGAAGAATAATTGTCATTGAAGGATTGCATTTGTAAGGAACAAATGTCAATCACATAGTAAGCACTTTGTGTTTTTTTAAGTCAGAGTTTCATAACCAGAGTGCCCAACATGTTTCAAAGTCTGTAGCTTTTATTGGATATACCTTTTATTGTATCATTAAACAATGTGAGTTAAACATACACATGGATGCTATTAGGCAATTTTCTGCAATATGTAATGTTTTTTAAAAAGCTGTAAATACTTTCTAGTTAAATCATTTGTACCAACAATAACAAAAGTTAACTGGGTTAATGTTGAGCCTGGGCATGGTTTTCTGTTACTAAGTTTTTCCTTGCTTCCTTGCTTCTCTTAAGACGCTAGCCCCGGCCTTTGCATTCGGAGGCTCTACTGAAGGATAGGTCTGTTCTCAGCAGTTGTTTAAATTAACAGAAGAATTGTGATATTTCCTCACCAAATATGTTTATACCCCCCACGTCCAATGCCAACATAAAGGAAGAGAAGCGAGTATAGAGCCGATGTGACAACTTATTTTGAACCCAGCTTCCTCTTTGCAGCCAACCTTATTGTGCTGTTGATTTGGTTTTCAGGTTTTACTTAAGATGCAAACTCACTTTTGAAATGTTATCTTGTAAAGAGTCTGCATCCCACAAACGTGTGTGTGTTCAATTTAGGTGTTATAAAGTACCGATTAGTTTTCGGTGGGGATGCCACGAATATTTACAGGGCATTGCAAGGATTCTGTCTTTTAAAAATAATCTTAGGTACCCGTTAATAAAATTTAAATAGATTGCAGGCTGTCAGAAAATAGTATAAATTTTGTTTATGATTCAGTTACTTTAAGGTACTTACATTAAAGAAACTCATTTAACCCCTGACTGAAGAGCATTAAGTGGGGAGGCAAGCCCTCCAAAGAGCTCCTACTGCCCTTTGCTCTCCCGATAATCTTAAATTACTACAATTTAATTGCAGCTTCAAGGCACCGAGCAGGAGCTGGTTCTCTATGGCTGGAAAGGGGTTTCCGGCGCATAGCTAGATTTGCACAGGTGGTATTTTTGTTTCTCAAAGAAATTTTTTTGCTTAGGGCTTTTTCTTTGCCTTTCTTATCCTGTTAGGTGTCATACTCCTTTTATAGAATTCCGTCATAGTAAATGTCATTTTTGCTAAGCCAGCAGTATTGTTCTTGTATTTTAAGTATGTTTTTTGGACCTAGAGTATATAAAGGTCTCCAGCAAGTAGGGGTTTGTCTTCTAAAGAAAATAACCTTAAGAGAGTCATCTGCTGAATAGACAGGTGAACTTTATACACCAGCCAACATGGACTTTTACTATTTGTAGGGGATTTTTTTTTTTCTTTAGTTGATGGTAGTAATCCCACCAGGTGATCAAACACTGAGTTTGTAAATCAAGCCACCAAGCCAAGTAAGTTGGGCTGGTGTGATTGCTAAACGATCTTTCCTGTGCCTTGTTACACTGGTCTGTGAGTCACTTTGCCATACGTGTGCCATCCAAGGAACCATCTTAAACTGATTTTTAAAAATCTTTCTCTTCTTGGTGCTTGGCTGAATTAAGGTTAGAGGTTCCGAAGCTAGAACGTCAGCGGGCCATGAGATGAGACAGATTCCTGAAACAGGGAAACCTGGCCAAATATGGGGTGTCTTATACACGACACTTGTTTTTTTTCCCCCTGGGACCCACATAGTTTATTTTGATGTGCATGTGACGATGTGGTTAATGGAAATTAAGCAGATTTGGCTTGTGCTGCCAACCTAAAAATAAATGTTGTGAGGAACATTTGATTTCAAGAAGTGCTTTGGTTTTGCATCCCATAGATAATGTTCTTGCAATAATGGCTGCCAAGGCTGGTATTCTGGAAACAGGAAGTACGGTGGGGTAAAGCGCATGGCAGTCAGGGAGGACAATTTGACAGTGTTCTTTGTTTCTTTAATATATTACTTTTATTAATTACGGTCAGTTGGGGCTAAGGCATTTTTCGGGCCTTATTTAGAAGTCAGCTCCCATTCACAAGAAGGTTGTGCCAGGAGCTGCATCCTTTTCCTCGTACTGTTTTACCCAGTCATGAAAATCTCTTGACCGAATTAGCTTGAGGATGTCTCTGCAAGACTTGTGTTTCTTTTTGAAATCCCCCGACACCAGTTTTTAATTCATGCCCTGCCTTGTGTACAACAGGTGTTTGGTAGTGATTTTATGGGATCGAAAGTGAGAAAAACATTTCCTCCCTAGCCAGCCACTGGGAGAACTGGCTGCCTGAAAGAAAGAATCTGGAACTTGAACATGCATATAGATGGGTTTTTCCGTACGACCCTCCCCAAGCGGTTTGCTTTTAAAAAAGTGGGGGAGGGGCTCCATTTTATGCCTTGATATTTGCCGTTAAGTTGTAATAATTTAAGACTATTGGAAGAGTGCAAAGGGCAGTGGAAGCTTTTTAGTGGTCTTGACGCTTGAAGCTGCTCACGTGTGGGGTTAAATTAGTTTCTTCAGTCTGAGTACTTAAAGTAACTAAATCGTAAACAAAATTTATATTAGATCCTGACAACTAATAATCTATTTAAATTACATTAGAATATCTGGACAAAAATTTAATTAAAGACAGAAGTTCTGTCAAGCCCTGTAAATATCTTGACAGGTCTATTCAATTGGAACTGATATCACGAAATATTTACATATGTCTGGTGTGTTCAGGAACATCTCGGCAGGGCCTGTGCAAAGCTAATTGCACTTTCTTTCCAAATCACATTTTCAGTAAAATAGGTTCTTTTTTTTTTTTTTTTTTTTTTTTAAATGAAGGAGCATGAACACATGCAAAATTGTGTTCAAGTGTTCTGTTTACTATTTAGTTCTCTGTACTCAGGACCCCTCTCAGATGGGTTTATTTCCTCTAACTGCTGCTAATTCAGACACAAAGCTAGAATGGAGGAATCACTGGTTAGAAAGCTCCTGTCCTTCTGTTTTATTTCAACAGTTTGAAAATACCTGGGGCTAGCATGTTAGAGGACAGTTTGCTCAGGGGAGAAAAATGGACCTGAACCTGGCATTATTGGGTCCCTGTTTGTATTAAATAGAAGATACTCACTTAGGATGGGACAAAGATGTTTTCCTGAAATTTATTTTTGGATACAGACTTACTTATTAGTAGTAATTCACGTGGACATTCACAGTTTGCCAGATTCTCTGGTTTTAGCTAATTCTGTGATCAGCTTTATTGGCTAGGACACTGAATAACAGTTCTAGCATCAACTCAAAAGCAGAATTTCCGAGGTTTCCTTTTCTCCCTCCTGGCTCTGCAGTTGAATCATAATGTGACTTTTCTTGCTTCTGGTTCCTTGTCTTCGAATTAGGGGGAGTGTTGAAGGTATGTTCTTCGAGCTTAAAGATCTAAGGGCACCGGGGCTGTGTAGTTACTCAGACTTTTAAAGACGTTCTTGGTGCTCTCAGGACAGTGACTGCAGCTCCTGGGGGGAGGTAGTGATGTGAGTTTGGCATGAGTTTCTCCTGTCCCAGAGCCTCTCCCCTGAGTTGGTGATGCCCCATCAGAGGAGCTGGAGGCTTCCTCTCCCGGGGACAGGTAAGCACAGAGGTGGAGGCGGATCCTCCTATGCGAAGTGCAAGAGGGTTGTTGTTGGTCCGAGTTCAACATGTTTCAAAGCGAGTTCCCATGCTCACCTGCTTCCAGGTCGTTGTGTGTCTGTGCGTGTGTACATGTTAGGGGGGATTTATTAAAACACAGATGGTTCGATCAGAACTTTTGCAGACAGACGTGCGAATGTGCATTGTTCACAAATCTCCCCTGGGGTAATTCTGATGCACACTAAACAGAGACCCATGGACCAAGTGATTTCTGCTCCTAAAGATTGTGGAACTGAAATATTGATCTTCACTTGGATTTTACCAACTAATTTTTTGTTTTATCTTGAGACCTGTGTTCTTTTTAATCAAAGCTGGTGGTTTTTAAGTATGCACGAGGATTGGAATCGCAGCAGAGCTGTCATTCCAAACACAGACATAGTCGCAGTGTGCCTGGATGTGCCATATCGGGGCAGTGCGGGGCGGGGGGGGCAGCCTTTGCATTTCTGAATAGCTCCCCGTGTGATTCTGATGCCCACCGAAGTGGGAGAACTGGACTCCTCAAAGATCAGCATTGGAGGAATCTTATAACTCTTCTTAAGGGTTTAACTTTACTGTTTGGACTTCATGAAACCTAAGAAAGGAATACGGGTTCCCTTTCCAGAGTCAAGCACCAAAAGAAACATTAGATACTTAGAGAAATAGAGGCAGAACAAGAGCCTCACAGTTCAGGTGAGTGGTAGAAACAACGTGGCACATCGGTCGTTCTCACCAAGTACCAGACATTTCTTTTCAAATTATGCCTCGCTTGCCTCCATGTTTCCGATGGGCGTTGTCATGTTGTAGCTACCAATTAGTGTCAGATGGCTTGCTGGAATTTTTTTTTTCTCCAAGTATTTCATCTTAATTTAAAAATCTGAACTGTTTACCCATTAGATTAACCCTGCTGGCATAAGTACGTTGACTTTCCTAGGCATCTTGAGAAATTCTCATTGTATGTGATGGGGCCTGCAGGAATATT
Source organism: Lipotes vexillifer (assembly GCF_000442215.2). Classification (NCBI taxonomy): domain Eukaryota; kingdom Metazoa; phylum Chordata; class Mammalia; order Artiodactyla; family Lipotidae; genus Lipotes; species Lipotes vexillifer. The sequence goes on along the minus strand of NW_006772616.1, from coordinate 2,707,658 downwards.
GATGGAAGTAGCCTCGTCAAGGATGCCACACAAATAAAGCAAGCAGAATCCTAAGACAAATGCGTCCTCCAAGATTATGAGATAAAGGAAGATAAAATGCTAAGGAGGCTTGTTTAACTATTCAGGGCTTCAGCTAAAGATCTCTCCACTAAGATCAAAAGAGTTATTTAAATAAAAGTTGTATAGATGTTTTTCGTCTGTATTAGTAATGTACCTTTTGAAGTTACCCAGCAATTAAGTGCTGGTCCAAAATGCCATCACCTAAACTAAAACATAAAAAATTGCCACTTGACTTTGGGTGTGGCTTCATTTTAATAGATAACCAAAAAGTTGGCAATTGTTTCTATGTCTCAGACTTCACAGTTGCTTGGGCTCTGGGTTTGGGTGGCATTTGGAATATCCCTGTAATACAAAGTTCTTTTATTTCTGTTCAGACTCTGAAGGGCTTAAAAAACAATCTCTGATGGGCCAAATTTTAAAACTAGAGTGTCTCTAACTTTGCATGGAGGGTTTCTATAAAAGATGAAAAACCGGACTGGTTGAAAAAATAGAAAGTGCATCGTCGAGGCCGCATGGTCTTACTACAACTGTCAGCAGTGGATGAAATCTACAGCGTGACGTTAAATCACTCTGCCTTGTTTGTTGAAAAGATGCTAATCATTTCATTAAGAAAGATTAAGTAATTAACTGATTTATCGTTAGGGTATCAATGACAGACCCTTTCTAGTGACGTATTACAGAAATTTTCTAATAGAAAGTTTGCTGCATTTAATAATTTGGAAGAAAGGTAGTTGAACCTTGAGAAGGGGGGATTGGGTGGGACCTCTTTAGAGAATATCGCTGTCCACATCCAACTGTCAATAATTTTGGAGAAGATAGTCTGTTAAGTGGAAAATGGTTCAATCTCGGGTTTTCTCTTAGGGGCTTCGTCAGGCGTGTTGTTGCAGACCCGCTGTTTTGCATGCCTTCTCTGGGCTTAGGGAAGGGTTCAGTCACTTAAATGTGTTCATCTTATTTTCTGAATAATGGCTTTTGTTGCAGTATGATGGCCTGTTGACAGTAAACGCGCCGTCCTAACTTGGGTAAGCTTACAACAAATTCTTATACTTGTAGGAGCAAGTTATCCTCACTGCTGACTGGGGATGCTCCTCCCTTTTGTCTTGCTGTCCTTAAGGCAACAGCAGCACAAGGTTTAAATATTGTGGGATGGGGATGTTGTTGTGGATAGGGTGTGTGTGTGCGGGGGAGGAATTAACTCCCCATCTGGCAAAACATTTACCTTAGACCCCTTTGTCCCCAGATCATACATAAGTTGTGTTTCTAGCTTATTCGTCCTGTGTGTGTATTTGCGTCCACTCAGAATTAAAAAGATACTTCAAGAGAGATGTCGTTTCTGTGTTTGTTTTTGTTTATTTCAATTAGGAAGCAGGACAGTGGCTTTTACTAGCTACAGAAATCATCTCTGTGTCAGAGAGGACTTTTCCCTGGCAGAATACTGGGGTGGGAAACTTCCTCAAGGTAGTTGTGAGACTTTTGAAAATGGTGCAAATGGATTTTATATGGGGGTTTTGGTATTGTAACACGTGCCCCAGTTGTTGAATAAAATGCGATGCCTTGGCCTCAAGCACTTTGATCTGTGAGTTGAGAGAGACTTTTGAGGAAAGAAATCTGGCAGATATTTGCAAAGCAATTTCTCTTAAAACTATGCGCTTACAGCTTTCGATTTTTGTTATGAAATGTGTAAGACACCAAAAAAGTGTAATTCAGAGAACAATTCAATGGGCCCCCATGTACCTGCTGCTCAGCTTCAGAAAGAATGTATTTCTGATCCAGGTTGGAGAGGCTCCTGGCATATCTTAGCCCAGTCCTTCTACCCTGGAGGTGACCTCTGCTCTCAGCTGGCTGTTTTCCACCCCATGGCTTTCATTATACTTTTAATACATATGATTGTGTTCCCCCAAATATAGGGTCTTCTTTTGCATGTTCAAGATGTGTTTTGATGGTATCCCCCTATATGTGTTCTTTAGTAACTTGATTTTTTTTGTTCAGTACCATTAGTAAAATTCATTCGTATGAATACATGTGGCTGTATATTAATTTTTCTGTGTGAACCTTTTAAAGTGCTGAATATTAATTCAAGACGAGCTCTTCACGCTTGAATTTAAAACCCAGCAGCGTTCTGCAGTCCTGTACATTGAAAATGTAGGATAGACGTGAAACTGTCAGTCCTGGCCACGTCTTCATAATATGCTCGTTTACCCGTGTTTTTTTGTTTGTTTGTTTGTTTTGTTTTGTGGGGGGAGGGAAAAACTTTAAAGTCAAACATTTACCAGGGAATTTGCTTTCAAAAAAATAATAAATCAAGTGGCTGATCTCTTACATTGAAGGAGGAAAAAACAAAACAAAACAGACGAGGCATTCATTTGAAGGATCCTAGCCGTTTTCTCATTCTAATTTTAAAGACTTGGTTTAGAACTTCACAGTTACATATGCAGGGTAGCAAGTTAAAAAGCGATGTTTAATTAACAGGCACTTTATACTTCTGTATTCTTGTTATGATATAAGCACCTTGTTCTTCAGAGTAGAAAGTGATTTCTACATATTTTCAAGGACTGGCATCTTTATGGTAAGAAAGCCACATAAATAAAGATATACTTAGATGAAAATCGGAACATGTTTTTAAAATAGTGTGTGTCTCCTTTCAGCTCTGTTATCAAACTTGCTGCCTAAGCTGGAGCTGGTGCTCTGTCATTATGCTAATGACCAAAAGAATCGATGATGCGGAACTAGATGAAATCAGTGGTATAATCGGAGAGAGTTATCAGGTTTTTTTTGTCATTAAATTTAGTGATAAATAATACACTGTTAATTTTGAGCAGAGAGAACATATTTAATTCTGATGTGTACAGAGTATCGATTTAGTTAGGCTTATGGCTGAGTAAAACGATCATCTTTTGTAATTTCAGAGGAAAGATGAAAGGCATTTGTGTCAGCCTGGCTGACTGACTCGGGCTATAGAATTGTTTACCTTGACCAGCCAGGGAAGGGTGGGAAAACTTTTTTTTTTCCTCCTCCTAGGCAACTTGGATATTTGTACTGACGTTTTATTAGGAATATCAGGCACTCAGTAAATAGCATAAATGACTGGGGAGGTTAAACAGAATGAGTGTAAAGGTAGATAGTGTTTCCCTCAAGAATGGAGAAAAATATAACAAAGGGGAAATGTTTGGACAACGCTCTTTTTAAAAGACGGGTGTGTGTTAAACAGGGCCCATTAGAGTCAGTGTTGCCCATTAATAAAACAATGGCTTTAATTTAAAAATTTTTTTGAGTTTCTCATAACAAATAAAGTTATACTTGGTAACGGTTTATTTAAGGAGAAGTCATCCTTGTAACTTAGCATCTTTTTCCAGGTTCCTGAAACCTTGGGGGGAAACACTGGCGCCGCCTCCTTTGTTGCAAAGGGGTTTCTAATGCCCTTCTCCCTAAAAGACATGCTTCCCTGGGTAGAGTCAGCAGTCCTTTTACTACTGTACAGCAGTACCAAGTGATAAGAGAGAAAATAAAAGAGTAATTAGCTATGTTTTATAGGACGTAAAGAAAGGGTGATGGAAGTCTATAAAAGAAGAAAATCATATCAAAGGCCGCTGTCATGTTATTTTTTGAAAACGCAGCGTAAAAACCGTTCTCTTAATAGCAGAGACCCCCATCCTGGCTTGGCCAGCTGTGTTCTGCCATTTCCCTTTCCACAGTCCTGTCCATCCTTGGTTGGGTCTTACCAGCCATACCATCTGCCATTCCAGCGGCGGCCTTTTCGGTGGGAAAGCAGGCCAATTGGGTCGACTTTTGTGATCTGGCGTATGTCCACTGGGAGCTCAGATCAGGTCAGGCTCATTTTTAGGTGTGTCCAAAGCCAAGATTTCAACTTGGTGAAAGGCTGTGGAATTTATTTCCCAAAATGCTGCCCAAACTCTGTTCTTTTTTTTCTTCAGCTGCCTCCTTGGGCTGAGATGATTGCTTAATGCTCTCAATTATGCTGGATCCCTCTGTATTTTCAAACACCTGTGCGTAATTCAGATCATGGGTGGTCACAGAGCCTGGCTCACTGGACAGCTTCGCCTTCGGAATGGGGAAATCCCAAGGAACCTGACCATGGACCGTGTGTGAGGGGGCTGAGTAGCGGCTTAAAAGGATGGAATGTTTCCCTTGAACTTCCATTGTGCCATGTGAAAGATCCTTAGTCACTGGGTTGGGGCGAGTCTTAGAATGAATACCTCAGAAACAATGTTTTAAAAAATAAACTCTCATTCATTGCTGGCGGGAATGCAAAATAGTAAGTCACTTTAGAAGACTGTTTGGTGGTTTCTTATAAAACCAAGCTTACTCTTCCCAGGAGATCCAGCAATCCTGGATCCTTAGTGTTTATTCAAAGCAGTTAAAATCTTAATGTCCACTCAGAAACCTGCACGTGAGTATTTATACCAGCTTTGTTCATAATTGCCAAAACTTGGAAGCAGCCATGGTGTCCTTCAGTACGTGAATGGATAAATACTATGGTACATCCAGACAATGGAATGTTATTCAGCACTAAAAAGAAATGAGCAGTTAAGCCACAAAAAGACATGGAGGGCCCTTAAATGCATATTACTAAGTGAAATCAGCCAATCTGAAAGGGCTATATACTGTATGATCCAAATTACATGATATTCTGGAAAAGGCAAAGCTGTGGAGATAATGCAAAGATCAGTGGTTGCAGGGTTGGGGGAGGGAGAGATAAACAGGCAGAGCTCAGAGGATTTTTAGGGTAGTGAAAATACTCTGTATGATACCATGATAGTGGATGCATGTCATTATACATTTGTCCAAACTCATAGAACGTACACCACCACGAGTGCAATTGCACACTAGACTACAGTCTAGTGTAGACATCACTTTGATATGCACTGGGAAACTGAAAAATTTATGTGATTTGCTTTATTGTGATACTCGCTTTACTTTGGTGGTCTGGAACTGATCCTGAAATGTCTCTGAGGTGTACCTGTACTTGGTCTTCCAGTGTATGCATTTAAATTTTCTTCCTCTGCAAAGAAACCCCATTTGAGGACAGCACCATCAGGACCAACCTGTGTCTCTGATGTTTGTAACATATATGAGACCCAGGGGTACATACAGGCCCTCTGGAGCTGTAAGATTTTTCTCTGGATACACGTGTTATACCTGTGTGTGTATACACTTGCGTGTGTACATGTTTGGGAGGTGTATACTGTGAACGAAATAAGATAAGGTTGAGGATCTGGAATTGAGTTTTAGTGAGTGGTTCAGATTTTCTCAATCCTTCAAGGTTAGAAGTGCATGGGTCCCATTATTTCTCCATGAAACCCACTAGTGACGTCTTTCCTTTTCCATGGGCTCTGATGGTCATACTAAGCACATTTTGGTTTGCAGGTTGGAGCATGGATTAGGTGTGAGGTGAAGACACGCTTGCTGTATGTATTAAATACCAACTTTTGAGAATCTGTGACAACCAAGCCAGGCTACCTAGAGTGTAAATAACCCGTGAAACACGTTATCTGTAAAAAAAAGTAGAAGTAAAATCCAAGTCTCGTGAAACTTTTGAAAATTCAAACATCAAACTAAAAGTGAGAGTGGACCAGCTATGGGATCTGTGGGCCCGGTGCAAAATTAAAATGGGGGGGGGGTTCCTTGTGAAATACTGTGAAATATTAAGAATTTCAAGATGGTGACAGCAAAACGTTAAACCAAGTTGGGGCCCTTCAGAGCACGGGGCCCTGTGTGACTGCACAGGTCACACCCCCATGAAGCTGGCCCTGCTTGGGATTCATACACTGTCTTGAAGGGCTTTGCTTTTTTGTACCAAGGTTTCCTCTCCTGCAAGACAGGAGGACAGGGCTGGGACAGACATGGCAGGCTGAGCCCCTCCTATGCTGCTCACTCAGCAATCTTGGCTTTCTCTCTATTACAGAACCCAGACTGGGTTGCAAATCCCTGTGAAAGCACATTCCTCTTCCTGGGTTGTAAGATCCATTGAGTGCAAAATATTGGTCATCCTGTGCACGAGGTGTTCTCTGCAGGCATTTTGCAAGGTCCTATGAGGGAAGCCAGTCCTGTTCATGCTGTCCTTTTCCTTCTTTGTCTTTTTCTTCTCTAGCCCTTCTCCCAGTGTCTTGATCCTTTGACTGTATCTTTGCTCCCTGTCACCTTCATTGCTTTTCGTTGTCACCTGCCCTTGGCTTCATCCTGGGAGAGGTCTGCTGGACCTAAAATCTGAAGGCAGCCTCAGAAAAGAGTTTTTGCTCTTGTTAATGTTTTTTTAAAATTTATTTATTTTTGGCTGCATTGGGTCATTGTTGTGTGCGTGGGCTTTCTCTAGTTGCGGTGAGCGGGGTCTACTCTTCGTGGCGGTGCGCGGGCTTCTCATTGCGGTGGCTTCTCTTTGTTGCGGAGCATGGGCTCTAGAGGCACAGGCTTCAGTAGTTGTGGCACGTAGGCTTAAGTAGTTGTGGCATGCGGGCTTCAGTAGTTGTAGCTCGTGGGCTCTAGAGCGCAGGCTCAGTAGTTGTGGTTCACGGGCTTAGTTGCTCCACAGCATGCGGGATCTTCCCGGACCAGGGCTCGAACCCGTGTGCCCTGCATTGGCAGGCAGATTCTTAACCACTGCGCCACCAGGGAAGCCCTAAAGTGTTAATTATTAAACAAGCAGATTCTGTCTGGTGGTGCATGGGTTGATCGCCTTCAGGAACCACAGTGAACCAGGCCCTGTGTCATGGAGATGTGATTGGCTCAAGCTGCACAAAATGCAAAATTCATTTTGTGGCCTGTTGTACTTCTGCTTCGGATGGTCAGGACACCCTTACTGATGAAGATTAAATGCACTTCTCTTAAGGTGGTTCAACAGGCTTTGAAAAAAAGAAGGTTTTTTTTTTTTTTTTTTCCCTGCCGTACCAACTTGTAGAATTTCAGCATAATGGGATGGCTCTGGAATGTTTTACCTTGGGCCAAGTGGTTTTTGTTCTCTGCTGAAATTCGCAGGGATCCTCTGCCCCTCGGTAGCTTCCGTGTCCTGAGCGAGTGACTGAGTCTTTGGGACTCAGTGTGTGTTAGTGGCAGTGACGGTGCTGGGGCTTGGAGCAACAGGAGGCATAAATCAGCAAATGTATGCAGAGCACTTAACAGAGCTTTCGGCTTGTCATAAACACTTGGATTTTGGGGGATGGTTTATTATTAATAAGAGTGATTCCTGTTATCTAAATTTGTGGTTTTTTAGAACCTGGTCTTGGCAGCTCACTCCCTCCTTTAAAAGGTATGATAACAAAAGTTGGGAAGATTTTAAAACTTCCCCTCCCACGCTTTCTTGCTTCCCTCCAACATTCCCCACGTTTCTCTCCCCACCGGCCTCTTCTGCCCTGGCCTCTTCTGCCCTTCCCTCTTCTGTCGGGCACAATAGCTGTTCCTGACACAATGGCACGCGACGGTTTGAGAAGGCTGTGAATGCTGGGAGGATGTCGTTTGAGCTGACACGGGGGCCGTTTCTGGGAGCCCAGGGAGAAGGGCCTGCACGTGTTTTTCTGGGGAGGGGTATGATGAGTTTGTTAGGAGCCCCCAGGGGGCCAGGCTGGGGGAGGGACTCTCCATGTCTCTGTGGCCTTCTTAGGAAGCCAAAGGTTGCCGGAAGCAGGGTGGCACCAGTGTCTGTACGCCGCCTTCGAGAGGTTGCTCTTTGACTCTACTTATGTTTTGTAAATAAGTTCATTTGTACCCTTTTCTTTTTAGATTCCACATATAAGCGATATCATATGATATTTGTCTTTTCTGAGTCACAGATGTAGAAAACAAACTTACGGTTACCGGGGGATAAGGAGGGGAGGGATAAATAGGGAGATTGGGATTGACATATACACACTATTATATATAAAATAGGTAACTAATAAGGACCTGCTGTATAGCGCAGGGGTCCTACTCAGTACTCTGTAATGGCTTATATGGGAAAAGAATCTTAAAAAAAACAAAAAAGACTGGATATATGTATCTGTATAACTGATTCACTTTGTTGTATACCTGAAACATTATACACAACATTATAAATCAACTATACTCCAATAAAAATTAAAAAAAAGAAAAGGCTGCTCTTTTAGAAGCATTTGAGGGCCTAGGGCTTCCCCCCCCCCCCATAGAGAAGAACATCAGCTTCCCCACCTGTAGGTCGGGTAGGGAAGGAGGAAAGGACGGGAAAATAAGTTCCTGTGAGTGATTCCCTGTCTGGCTTCTGCCCCACTGACAGTCCGAGGCTGTGGACATCAGAGCCTTCCTATCTGGCCATTTCCCAGATTGCCTGTTGAATTTTCTCAGCAACCTTAATTTTCACACTAAAGGGACTGGAAATGATACTTTAGTTGGGTCAAACGTTAGACTACACAAGGGTTTTATAGTCAGGTTTGGGATTTGAATATGTTTACGTAGTCTGTCTGTTTTATTTTTCCCTGGCAAGGTGTCTGGTGTTTAGTTCCTAGGGGAACAGCAGAGCTGCTCAGGACAGCTCACCACGTGCACACCGGTTATGAACTTGTAATCCACGCACCCTTTTCGATGTCTCTATTTCTCCACCTCTGCCAGGGTGGCTGGAGCATGAGCTAGCTGTGCGCTTAGCAGGTGGGGAAGGGGGGCCGCACATTTGCCAACTAATTCCCCACGGTGGTCGTGAACCATGTTAACAGAGCTGTTTCCTATTCGTTCAGCCACACCTGTATGCAGACGGGCTTGGTCAGAACTTTTAACCGCCTCCATCGTGGTGGATGAGGGACGTGCGTGTTTGTGTATTTCTTAGTGACTGTGTAACATACACTGGAGAAGTAAGTTATTATTTTTTTTTTTATTTTTATTTTTTATTTTTCTTGCGTTATGCGGGCCTCTCACTGCTGTGGCCTCTCCCATTTGCGGAGCACAGAGAAGTAAGTTATTTTACTGAACATCATGGAATTAACACATGGATTCCTCCACTTACTCATTCACGCGTTCACTCGTTGATTTACATATTCCTCACTTGTTGTTTTATTGACCTGACATTACTACCGGGTGAGAAAGCCTCACTTCTTGATCCCCGGTCTCCCCAGCTTATTTGTGCACATTCTCAGTTAGGTGTTCTAACACAGCATCATTTAGACTCCCGAAGGTCATTATTCACAGAGGTCTTTGTCAACAAGCTTATGGGTTTCATCTAGTTCCACCTTTTATTTACTAAATATATGCCCGCCCAGAAGCAAATGAGTCATCTATACACATAGTTACCATTCCCGTAACAAATAGGGCTTTTGGTCCCATTTTCACTATGAACACTCCACTAGGTAGTATACCAAGTATAAGCAGCCGCCTTTTCTTTCTAGCCTGAGCACTTAATTAAAACCCGACAGATTGATTTTTCCATTAGGCCAGGAGGCAGGTGTCATCTTGAACAATTGTTGATTTGAATTTCTTATTGAGTCTGTTTAGCTTCTTGTGGGCACACAACCCCCCCTGCCCGCCCCAAATATATGTATTTGGTGGGGACTGTTTTACACAGTGAATTTTACACAATGCATTGGTAAAAAAACAGAAGAAAATATCTTAATAGTAAGTTCCTGTTAAAAAGGTGCTGATAGGGAATTGTTTTAATGCCTGCTGTAGTCTTGGCCTCTCCAGGGAATGCTGCCTGTGGAGTGATGTTGAATGGCAGTCTGAAGTCCAGGAAGCTGTCATTTCTTATCCTGTTTTTACCCCTAATGCTCCACGAGGGACAGAGTGACAAAGACATTGATGTCCACAACCCCTAACCCCTTGGTGGATGATTTGATTTCTTTCCTTGCCTGTTTTCAGCGTCCATCCTCCCAAAATGGCACGGAACTAACTGTCCAAAAGGATTGTTGGTCTGTTCACTGAAATATAAATCCCCACTTACAAATGTGAAAAAACAGAAGAAAAACACCTCTGCAAAAGCCATTTAACTCTAGTGATGAAGAGTTTCCTTAATTCTAAGGACACTGACGAGGCATGTGGCTCTAGTTAAGGGTGTATCCAAGTCCCCATCAATGCCGTATGGGTGTCGGTCATATTGTGGCTTGGTGGTTAAGGGCAGGGACTCTGGAGTTTAGCAGACTTGGGTTTAAAGAGGCTTTTTAACACTTGCTGGGTGACTTAAAGCCTGTTGACCTTTCTAAGTTGCCTTCATCTTTCATAAATATGTGTGTGTGTGTGTAAGAGGATGTAATAATAGAAATTACCCCATCCGTTTGTCCTGTGGATTAATGAGATAACCCATGTAGAATGTGATGCGTGGTGCCTGATAAGTATAGGAAGGAGCTGTATGCACGTTAGCTCTTACGATTGTGATTATTCTACGTATTGGTTAAAAGTCACGTTAAACAGCTAGGATGGATACGAGATGCGGAACTTTGCAGAGATCACAAAATCCCGAAGGAGGCCTACTTTACCCGCGTGGAGTGAGTCTGAACGTCAGGTTAATCACCTTGTTGGTGTGTTTTGGAGTTTGCGTGGATTGCGCTGGTTTGATCGCTTGGCTTTTGAACAAGCTCCCAAGATACGGTTTTGTCTGGTGTTTTTCTCTGCTTCCGAAATTGGTGCAGGTGCAGAAAACAGGAAGCGAAACCTTAGGCGGCCCAAGGGAGCCTCATTCAAATCGTGCCAGGCAGGTATAATATACAAGTGTTATCACCTTACTGATAATCTGGCGTGCTGTGAGTATTCCACGTGCCACGGGGATTACGGGGAGTGAAGTCATACGGCAGTTTGGCACCAACTTGCCCGGCTCCTTAGGAAGGGTGAGAGAGAGGAAAGCCCTCATTCTCAGAGATGGTGTTCAACACAGCGTCACTCGTCCAGAGGCGCAGGCTAGCAGTTGCCATTTTGCCTGTTGGCACTTCACATTATCTTGGAGGCTGTACCTCTTGAGAGCAGGGAAGGTATCTTTCATAAATGAACTGGTACCATGTCTCTGCAGTTTAAAAGTCTACTCTGAGTTTGAGACTACATTGCATATTGCTCCATGTTCTGACGTGTAGAAAAATTTGAAAGTTGAAGACCCATGGCTAGAATACAGAGCTTTCCAAACGTTTAAGTGTTTGGGTAGCCCAATGGTTATATCTAAAGAAAGTGTTGTCTTTAAGGTTTAATTTGGTTCTTTGTCCTGGAGGGTTTAGGGAGAGACCATGGCTGCCTTGCCTGTGTGGCCAGGAAGGTCTGTCTCTCTTTGTCTTTGGCCAAATGATCATCTTTGCATGTAGTGAGCCCTTGGACGTGCATGGAATTGTATAAAATTTGCCCAGCATGGCCCACTGTTCTGGAGGAGCTACTGCACATGTATTTCTTTGTTGAACTCAGAAGCGGGTCGCCAGGTACTATGTGTGAGATGCCCATCCATTTCCTGCTTTTGGTAAGAGGGCATCTGAAATAATTTCTCTAGTTCCATGGAACAGCCGGAGCCTTTAGAGCTCTGCCCCCGTCCTCCACTTGGCCACAACTTTGTTTCTTCTTGTTTAGCTTGACTCTTCACAGCCACTCTTTGGCCACAATCACACACACACACACACACACACGCACACACACACAAACACACACACCTCCCTCTCTGGTTTGTTCCCACCTTTTCTCGCACGGCCAGCCTGTCTGCTTCATTCACTTCCCGAGCCTCACTCTGCTCACGTCCCATATTTTCCAGATAAAGGCATCTGCCAGAGCCACAATTCTTCTCTTGCCTTTGCTCCTAAAGGAAGGGATGGGATTGGGGCTGGGGCAGGGGGACTACTTGGTTGGGAGGAAAGTACCAGTGAAAGGAGAATTAAAGATAAAGGAGTGTGTTCTGGAGGGCCACGTCACATATCTGTGGGGCCCCAAGTCATTGTTCAACTTCCTGTTTGAGGAAGACCCAACTCCACCAACAGAAAAAAACAAATTATTCCCATACTGACGTGCATCGTCTCTGAACCAGGCAGAACCAGATCGAGTCTCAGTGTGGTCTCTTAGTGTTTGGTGATCTTGGGTAGGTTTCTTACCCTCAGTTTGCACTTGTGTAAAATGGTTCGATGGTGATTATTTGAACCAATTAGGGATGTTGTGATGATAATTCACATTACGCCAATGTCTAGCACGTCCTAAACCTTCAACAAAAGAAAGATAATACGAGCCCCTATTATTCTAATGCCTGGAGGTAGCAGTTTCATTGTGCCTAGTCGAGAATCTAATAACCCAACATGTAATACAGTGGATACAGTGGATACTGAATCAGGCTGGTTCACATCCCCAGACTGGCACTTATCAGCCATGTGACCTTGGACAAGTTATTAACATTTCTGTGGTTCAGTTTTTTTACCCACAAAATGGTATGATAGTACCTACCACATAAAGCTAGTGGTGAGACTTAGATAACTTAATGCATGTAATTCGCTTGGAACAGGGCAGAGAGTCTAGAAGATGGTGAGCCCTCAGTAAATCATAGGAGCTACTGTGGTTGCCTTGATTACGCCCATATTGATTATTATTACTCCTTCCCTATCCAAGCAGAAACAACCATTGAGAGGACTCACGTAGAACTCTTTCAAATCCTTCCATCTCTTGACAGCCTGGGCGCAGACACCCAAAACTGAGACTTGGTTGGAGAGTCTTGGTTTTAAACCCAAACTCCTATCATCAGGCCTGAACATTTGGCCCTTTTTCCTTTCCGCCTCGGATGGAGACACATGGAAATAGTTTGTAGCAGTTGGGTATAGGGCGTTGGCTTTGCAAGTGGAGGATGAAAAGAACTTGCTTGCTACTTGCCGTAATTTATTTGCATTTTCATTCTTTCTTTCTCCACCCTCCAGGAGAAAGAAAAAGTGAAACTGATGTGGAATTGTAATTTCCTAAGTTAGAGGGGTAGTGAATGAAAATACTTCACAAGGTACACACTGGTGCTTGATGATGATGACTTTCATGGAATAGAATTTGACTTGCCTTGAGTGTGTCTGAGGCCACGTGTAAGGGGCTAGTCAGCAAATGCCAGAGCATGCAAAATGCTTAGTGTGTGCAGGTACAGTTGTAATGCTTTTTTTTTGTTTTTTGCGGTACGCAGGCCTCTCACTGTTGTGGCCTCTCCCGTTGCGGTGCACAGGCTGCAGACGCACCGGCTCAGCGGCCATGGCTCACGGGCCCAGCCGCTCCGCGGCATGTGGCATATTCCTGGACCGGGTCACGAACCCGTGTCCCCTGCATCGGCAGGCGGACTCTCAACCACTGCGACGCCAGGGAAGCCCAGTAATGCTTTTATATGTAGTTCATTCTATCCTCACAACAACCTTACCAGGAGGGTACTTTATAGATAAGAAAATTGACTTACAGAGAGCTTGAGAGCTTGCCCAGAGTCACATAGCTAGATCTTTACTACTTTGCCTAAAATACTGTAGCAGGTCCTGGTGGCAAGGACCTTGGTTACCATCTGATTCAACTCACTCTTTTTTTTGGTAAAAAGTTTGAGATATAATTCATAAATTCACCAATTTACAGTGTACTGACTTGTGGTTTTTAGTATATTCGCAGTTATATAACCATTACCACCATCGACTTTTCACCTCCTACAAAAGAAATCCCATACCCTTTAGCATTCATAACCCCTCCCCCCATTTCCTCCTCACCCCCTCAGCACGGGGCAACAACTAATCTATTTTTTATTTCTATAGATTTAGATATTCTGAACATTTCGTGTAGATAGAATCATACAATATGTGACCTTTTGTGTCTAGCTTCTTTCACTTAGCACAGTGTTTCTTAAGGTTTATCTGTGTTGTAGCATAATCAGTAAGTCATTCTTTTTCATGGCGGAACAATATTCCACTGTGTAGCAATACCATTCGTCCTTTTTTTTTTTTTTACATGTTTATTGGAGTATAATTGCTTCACAATGGTGTGCTAGTTTCTGCTTTATAACAAAATGAACCAGTTATACATATACATATGTTCCCATATCTCTTCCCTCTTGCGTCTCCCTCCCTCCCACCCTCCCTATCCCACCCCTCCAGGCGGTCAGAAAGCAGCGAGGTGATCTCCCTGTGCTATGCGGCTGCTTCCCACTAGCTGTCTACCTTACGTTTGGTAGTGTATATATGTCCATGCCTCTCTCTCGCTTTGTCACAGCTTACCTTTCCCGCTCCCCATATCCTCAAGTCCATTCTCTAGTAGGTCTGTGTCTTTATTCCTGTCTTACCCCTAGGTTCTTCATGACATTTTTTTTCTTAAATTCCATATATACGTGTTAGCATATATATTTGTATTTGTCTTTCTCTTTCTGACTTACTTCACTCTGTATGACAGACTCCAGGTCCATCCACCTCATTAAAAATAGCTCAATTTTGTTTCTTTTTATGGCTGAGTAATATTCCATAGTATATATGTGCCACATCTTCTTTATCCATTCATCCGATGATGGGCATTTAGGTTGTCTCCATCTCTGGGCTATTGTAAATAGAGCTGCAGTGAACATTTTGGTACATGACTCTTTGTGAATTATGGTTTTCTCAGGGTATATGCCCAGTAGTAGGATTGCTGGATCATATGGTAGTTTTATTTGTAGTTTTTTAAGGAACCTCCATACTGTTCTCTGTAGTGGCTGTACCAATTCACATTCCCACCAGCAGTGCAAGAGTGTTCCCTTTTCTCCACACCCTCTCCAGCATTTATTGTTTCTAGATTTTTTGATGATGGCCATTCTGACTGGTGTGAGATGATACCTCATTGTAGTTTTGATTTGCGTTTCTCTAATGATTAATGACGTTGAGCATTCTTTCACGTGTTTGTTGGCAGTCTGTATATCTTCTTTGGAGAAATGTCTGTTTAGGTCTTCTGCCCATTTTTGGATTGGGTTGTTTGTTTTTATCTTATTGCGCTGCATGAGCTGCTTATAAATTTTGGAGATTAATCCTTTGTCAGTTGTTTCATTTGCAAATATTTTCTCCCATTCTGAGGGTTGTCTTTTGGTCTTGTTTATGGTTTCCTTTGCTATGCAAAAGCTTTGAAGTTTCATTACATCCCATTTGTTTATTTTTGTTTTTATTTCCATTTCTCTAGGAAGTGGGTCAAAAAGGATCTTGCTGTGATTTATGTCATAGAGTGTTCTGCTTTAGTTTTCCTCTAAGAGTTTGATAGTTTCTGCCCTTACATTTAGGTCTTTAATCCATTTTGAGCTTATTTTTGTGTATGGTGTTAGGGAGTGATCTAATCTCATACTTTTACATGTACCTGTCCAATTTTCCCAGCACCACTTATTGAAGAGGCTGTCCTTTCTCCACTGTATATTCCTGCCACCTTTATCAAAGATAAGGTGACCATATGTGCATGGGTTTATCTCTGGGCTTTCTATCCTATTCCATTGATCTATCTTTCTGTTTTTGTGCCAGTACCATACTGTCTTGATTACTGTAGCTTTGTAGTATAGTCTGAAGTCAGGCAGCCTGATTCCTCCAGCTCCATTTTTTGTTCTCAAGATTGCTTTGGCTATTCGGGGTCTTTTGTGTTTCCATACAAATTGTGAAATTTTTTGTTCTAGTTCTGTGAAAAATGCCAGTGGTAGTTTGATAGGGATTGCATTGAATCTATAGATTGCTTTGGGAAGTAGAGTCATTTTCACAATGTTGATTCTTCCAATCCAAGAACATGGTATATCTCTCCATCTGTTTGTATCATCTTTAATTTCTTTCATCAGTGTCTTATAATTTTCTGCATACAGGTCTTTTGTCTCCTTAGGTAGGTTTATTCCTAGATATTTTATTCTTTTTGTTGCAATGGTAAATGGGAGTGTTTTCTTGATTTCACTTTCAGATTTTTCATCGTTAGTATATAGGAATGCCAGAGATTTCTGTGCATTAATTTTGTATCCTGCTACTTTACCAAATTCATTGATTAGCTCTAGTAGTTTTCTGGTAGCATCTTTAGGATTCTCTATGTATAGTATCATGTCATCTGCAAACAGTGACAGCTTTACTTCTTCTTTTCCGATTTGGATTCCTTTTATTTCCTTTTCTTCTCTGATTGCTGTGGCTAAAACTTCCAAAACTATGTTGAATAAGAGTGGTGAGAGTGGGCAACGTTGTCTTGTTCCTGATCTTAGTGGAAATGCTTTCAGTTTTTCACCATTGAGGACAATTTAGGCTGTGGGTTTGTCATATATGGACTTTATTATGTTGAGGAAAGTTCCCTCTATGCCTGCTTCCTGGAGGGTTTTTATCATAAATGGGTGTTAAATTTTGTCAAAAGCTTTCTCTGCATCTGTTGAGATGATCGTATGGTTTTTCTCCTTCAATTTGTCAATATGGTGTATCACATTGATTGATTTGCGTATACTGAAGAATCCTTGCATTCCTGGAATAAACCCCACTTGATCATGGTGTGTGATCCTTTTAATGCGCTGTTGGATTCTGTTTGCTAGTATTTTGTTGAGGATTTTTGCATCTATGTTCATCAGTGATATTGGCCTGTAGTTTTCTTTCTTTGTGACATCCTTGTCTGGTTTTGGTATCAAGGTGATGGTGGCCTCGTAGAATGAGTTTGGGAGTGTTCCTCCCTCTGCTATATTTTGGAAGAGTTTGAGAAGAATAGGTGTTAGCTCTTCTCTAAATGTTTGATAGAATTCGCCTGTGAAGCCATCTGGTCCTGGGCTTTTGTTTGTTGGAAGATTTTTAATCACAGTTTCAATTTCAGTGTTTGTGATTGGTCTGTTCATATTTTCTATTTCTTCCTGATTCAGTCTTGGCAGTTTGTGCATTTCTAAGAATTTGTCCATTTCTTCCAGATTGTCCATTTTATTGGCATAGAGTTGCTTGTAGTAATCCCTCATGATTTTTTTTATTTCTGCAGTGTCAGTTGTTACTTCTCCTTTTTCATTTCTAATTCTATTGATTTGAGTCTTCTCCCTTTTTTTCTTGATGAGTCTGGCTCATGGTTTATCAATTTTGTTTATCTTCTCAGAGAGCCAGCTTTTAGTTTTATTGATCTTTGCTATCGTTTCCTTCATTTCTTTTTCATTTATTTGTGATCTGATCTTTATGATTTCTTTCCTTCTGCTAACTTTGAGGGTTTTTGTTCTTCTTTCTCTAATTGCTTTAGGCGCAAGTTTAGGTTGTTTATTCGAGATGTTTCCTGTTTCTTAAGGTAGGATTGTATTGCTATAAACTTCCCTCTTAGAACTGCTTTTGCTGCATCCCATAGGTTTTGGGTCGTCGTGTCTCCATTGTCATTTGTTTCTAGGTATTTTTTGATTTCCTCTTTGATTTCTTCAGTGATCACTTTGTTATTAAGTAGTGTATTGTTTAGCCTCCATGTCTTTGTATTTTTTACTGACCTTTTCGTGTACATTCATCCATTGATGAACACTTGACTCGTTTCCCTTTTGGCTTTTGTGATTATAGGGGTACTATGAACATGCATACACAAGTTTTTGTGTTGACACACGTTTTTAATTCTCTTGGGGATATACTCTGGTGTGGAATTGTTGCATCCCATCGTACCTTTTTTGCTTAACCTTTTGAGGAGCTGCCAAACTGTTTCTAAAAGCAGCTGCACCACTTTACATTCCCACTGGCAACATATGGGGCTTCCGATTTCTCCACATTCTCACCAACACTTGTTTTTTCTTTGTGATTAACCATCTTGTTTTTCAAAATAGGAAAATGAAGCTGGGTGGATTTTAACGATTTGCTTCAAGTACCATACCCCGTGGT
This sequence comes from Lipotes vexillifer, assembly GCF_000442215.2. Lineage (NCBI taxonomy): Eukaryota > Metazoa > Chordata > Mammalia > Artiodactyla > Lipotidae > Lipotes > Lipotes vexillifer. The sequence goes on along the minus strand of NW_006772616.1, from coordinate 2,689,908 downwards.
AAGAGCCAGGTTCTTCTCTAGGTATGGAAGATAAAGGATGAAAAGCATGATCTTTATTGCAGAAGCTCACTGTGTATGGGGGAGTCAGACTTACAGTCACAGTGCATGGCTCTTTAGTGGCTTACAGTGACTTACAGTCACAGTGCATGGCTCTTTAGTGGCTCTTTGGTGACAAGGTATGGGGGGACTTGGACCAGAAGATTATCTCAGACTTTAAGAAACAGAAGATTATTTAGTGGCCTGTGTAACTGAAAAGTCTGGTAGTGATTAATTTCAGGTACAGATGGATCCAGGTGCTAAAACCATGTTGTCAGAGAGCTGGCTGTCTCCGTCTCTTGTCCTTGCTCTCCCATTGATTCCTATATTCTTAGCCGTCTCATTTCTCTTTTGGGAAAGATGGCCACCAGCAGACCTAGGCTTATATTCTACCATGGAAGCATCTCCAACGGAACAGGAGTTTTTCTTTCCCCATGCTTCTAGCAGGAGGCTTACATAGATCCCTCACTGGCCCAGTAGGTTAATGTAACAGCCTTCCAATCAGTTAGACCCAGTGTTCTGACTGGCCATATTTGCTTTGCTGCCTAACCTGGACCTTAGAGTGGGGAGGGGTCATTCCCACCTAGACCATGGGAACTGAGAGTGGGTGAGGCGTGATTCCTAAAGGGAAAACCAAGGTTCTGTTTATGGACGAATAAGTAATGATGTTTGCTTGGAGAATTGTCCATTCTACAAGTTAGGAAGTGTGCATTCACACGTGACAGAAATCCTTAGTCATTCTGGCTCAAACGGTAAGGGGAAGCATTAGCTCTTTTAACTGGAAGTTCAGAGGTCGGGTAGCCTTTAGGCTTAGCTGAATCCAGTGATTTAGTTCTCAGTCATTCCCTGTCATTACCTTGGAGGCAAGATGGCTGAAGCAAGTTCTGACTGCCACAATATCCAGAGGAAGAGAGAGGCTGTCTGGTCCAGGTACCATCTTTCGCGAGTGAGAAACTGCCTTCTAAGCAGCGTCCCAGCAGACTTCTTACGTGCTGTCTTAGGTGGAATTGCCCATTCCTGTGACCAGACAGATGTCATTCCTTTATTGCCTTTGGCCTAGGCTTCTAAACCAATCATGGTCATCATTCATGCCCCCCTCTGGGTAAGGGTGGGGCCAGCTTTCCTTGGGGCTTATGGGTCCTGTGGGAGAAGGGTGCATGTCTGAATCATGTGAAGATTGCCTGCAGGAGGAAGATGGGAATGGACAGTGAAAATCTGGTTGGCAACGCCAGGACTGCTTTGCCTACGAGAATACAGGTGTCTAAGGAGATGCTGTGGAAAGGGGAAACAGACATTTCAGGCTAAAGGAGTAGCATGGGCAAAGCCATTGTTTCCTAATTTTTCCTGTAAAACTGAAGGTATCTTGGTTATCTGTACCTTTTCTTGTTTGAATAAAGAGCTTGAAGAGCAGAAAGTGAGAAGCAGGATTGGCGCTAGAACCTTGTCATCCTCTCCTCACTCTTCCGTGGAGGTGGCACGGGCAGTTGAATGTGAGTGGTCAGCCTCAGAGCTGCCTCCCTACTGTGTGTCTTACAGCAGAATAAGCCAAGCAGAAGGATTTCTTCTTTGTTTCCTTAGCTTTTGGTTCACAGCTTTTTGCATAGTTTTAAGAACTGTAGGTGTGGGGTTGATCTGTTGGGCTGTGCACAATAATTTGGGGACATAATGGACTTTTTGCTTTTTTTAAAATAATCAGTTGTTTTTCAGGGAAAGTTATAAGTTGACTCTTTCAGAGGTGGAAGGTAATATGGAGACATGCCAGCATTTAGTTATTTTTCCCCCAGACGTACATCTTACAAATTCCAGTTTTTCCTCTCCCATCCATGTGGTAATAAGCTAGTAATTCTCCAGTTACATGTTCAGAAAGGTATTCTTGTGATATGCCCAACTTGGAGAATTGTGATTTTATGAAACTTCCTGGTATAGCCCTCACCCATAAGAAAAGAGTTTAAATGGCCAAGATATAGAAACAACCTAGTGCCTATCAGTGGATGAATGGATCAAGAAGATGTGGTATGTGTGTATATATATATATATGTATATGAATACTACTCAGCTATAAAAAAGATGAAATCTTGCCGTTTGCAACAGCATGGGTGGACCTTGAGGGTATTAATGCTCTGTGAAATAAGTCAGATGGAAAAACACATACTGTATGATTTCACACATATGTGGAATATAAAAAAAAAAAATGACCAAAATAATGAATCAAATGAAACTAAAATGAACACTTAGATACAGAGAATAGAGTAGTTGTTACCAGAAGGCTAGGGAGGGACGGGGCAGGCGAGAGGGTAAAATGGGTAAAGGGAATCAGCAGTATGGTGACAGATGGAAACTAAATTTTTGGTGGTGAGCTCACATTAGGGTATACAGAAATATAATTTTGTACACAGGAAACTTACACAAGTGTATAAACGAATGGTACCTCAATAAAATAAATCTTAAAAAATGTACAGGATATAAACAAATCAGTTGTATAAATATAAAAATACCATTTTAGATTGAGGTCCAGTGGTACATGTTTCTAAAAAAAAAAGAAAAAGTTTATATTAATATCTTTAGCATATTTAAACCTAATCTTTTTTCCAGTTGTAATAACAAATACATGCAGGTGAGATTGAACACTTTCATTTTCTGCTTATATATTAACATATCATGAACATTTCTTGGTATCATTAAATATTCTTTGTAAGCCTGAGTTTTTATGCTGTGCCATAATTTATTTAACTTTTCTCTTTTTGTTGGATGTTTACATTGTTTCCAGGCTTTTGGTACTATAAATAATGCTGCAGTTAACATTCTAGTACATAAATTTATTTGCATCTCTCATTATTTCCTTTGGATAAATTCTGTAAGTGGATTTACTGTATCAAAGGGTGGTGAACATTGACATTCTCCTGGCTGTGTCACCAATTTGTTTGACATAAGAAGCTTTGGCAGTTTCTACTTCATAGCACCAGGGCCAACATTGAATAAACTAATCCTCCACCCCTTTTAGTATAGACAATTGGTTTTCTAGGCGAAAGATGGTATAGAATTCTGGTAATATGCTATTCTTTCAAAACTAATAAAATGGCACTTTCTACATCCTTTGGGTTTTGGCTATTTGTAGCACTTCTGTGATTTACCTATTTGTATTATATACTGAGTTAAAAAATATGTTTGTATTAATATTATTGGCTTACAAGATATCTTTTTACATTATGGATTTTAATATTTTTCCAAAATTTTCTTTTCCTTTTAAATATTCTATATAAAGTATTTTCAGGGTAATTAATCTCATCTTTGTTCTTCATCATTTTATGTCTGTTTTCTAACTTTCTGTAAAACTTAGATTTTTCCACCCAACACATATTTTTTTCCTTATCATTGCTTTATGGTTTCTTCCAGTTTTTCCTTCTCTTCCTTCCCTTTTTTCTTTTTCTCTCCTTTTTAAAAAAAACAACTCTCAATCTGTCTTAATTTATTTCAGTGTATGGTGTGAGACAGGGGTTTGATTTGACTGTTAAAAAATTAACTTATGGTTCCAGAATTATTTATTGAGTAATACTTACACATTATTGATTTAAAAAATGCTTTAGTGTATGCTAAGTTGTAATTTAAAATAAGGCTTGTTTCTATGCTTCCTATTCTATTTTGCAGAGAAGTGGTGTTATATAGTAGTTGCGTGTTTGGATTCTGGTTATTAGGTTCCACCAATATAAGGTTTATGGCCCTGGATAAGTTACTCTACAGCTGTAAACGTGGTTTTCTTATCTGAAAACGGAAGGAGTAATGGAACTATCTAATGGGGATGCTCTAGGGGGCAAATAAGGTAATGATATAAAGGGGTGACCATTTATATCAGTTTGTTAGGGATACTTCTAATTTTATATCTACTGTATCTTCTGTTCAAGAATCCTATCTAGCTTAACATTTGTCTCAAATTTTTCATTTTTTAACAAAGCTTTATTACAAGTAGACCTTTACTTCATGTGCTTTTTCTCCCTCTGTGTGGTCTTACCTTGTAATGTGGGAGATGCCTGTGTAGTGACCTCTGAAAGATGATCAGCGATAATCCCTTTTCTTTTCTCTTAACCCTTTCTGGGTGCACCATCATATTAACCACTGTGTTTCAAGGAACGTGTGCGCAGGGATGAGTGGCTGGGGACCTATAATTCCATCTGGTTTGGGTCAGGGGAAACATGGGAAATTTCAGGTTAGTTTACATGAAATATATGGGAAATAGAGTCTGAGAAATCATGTTGCAGAGTGTAAGGAAGTAGTTGGAGTGTTCTTATTTGCAACAGTAGCTGTTTTGGGTTTTTCATTTATTAAATGGTATGAATCTACAGTTATTTATTTTTAATAGCTGGTAAATTAAAAAAATATATTTTGTAAACAAACACTTTGGGCAGCAAAGAGCTTTTTTTTTTTTTTTTTGCAGTACGCGGGCCTCTCACTGTTGCGGCCCCTCCCGTTGCGGAGCACAGGCTCCAGACGCGCAGGCTCAGAGGCTATGGCTCACGGGCCCAGCTGCTCCGCGGCACGTGGGATCTTCCCGGACCGGGGCATGAACCCATGTCCCCTGCGTCGGCAGGCGGACTCTCAACCACTGCGCCACCAGGGAAGCCCAGCAAAGAGCTTTAAGAAGCCCGCCCTTGGACTTCCTTGGTGACCCGGTGGTTAAAACACCACACTTCCACCGCAGAGGGCATGGGTTCGATCCCTGGTCGGGGAAGTTCTGTGTGCCCCGCGATGGGACCAAAAAAAAAAAAAGGAGGCATCATGATGTCACAGGGCTTCCAGAAATTATCAAAACAAAAACAAACAGAACTTGTTTAATGAAATAGTCCCTGACTGATTTTCTATTTTCAAGAAAGTTGACCATGAGTATTTACTTCCATAAAATGTTTTTGACATACATCATCTACTGGGTGTCACAGTGAAATCACTGAACTTAGTAAAATAAGGAGATATATTTTTTCAAAAAAACACTGCACATTTTTCCAAGTTAGTACTTATTTTAAGAAGACCTTGGCCTCACACAGCTGCAGAATGTGCATTTATATTTCACTCTGTGAAGCATGACTTTTCATTTAGATCAAATGACTATTTTCCTCAATTAATTTCATTCGTGTTTTCCTTAGCATGTACAAGAAGTGAATTGATAACTGTTAATATTGTTGTAGTGTGTACACAAATACTTTATAAACAGTAAATGATAGTCTCATATCAGTATCATTGGATGCTTGAAATAGGAAATCAGTTAGGGTAATTTTCATAGTAATTAGATTTTTTTTTCTTATCCAATTTAGGGATTCAAAGTAAGGCTCTTGAAATTTCATTCTGTTGAAGGTAAAACCTCTAACATTATTATGGATGATATTAGAATTTCTGTTAAAGAGTTTAACACTGAAGATAAAATTATTTGTTTTTGTGGGGATGATATAAATATCAGTTTTGGTGGAGAATATATGGTGGTAAAACTATTTTTACTAAATAAACCTCTGGAAGAGATATGTGCTTGGAAGTGATTGTGGTGAACCCATATTTCATAATCATGTTCAATTTGAAATATATATCGCTTGAATAGAAGCTATAGATACCAACAGTCAGAAATATTTTTATATATACACGATAACCAAATTACAAAAATTTTGAGTTGAGGCTAATGTTGGATACAAACAAATACTTTAGATTTCAGAATTGTTTGAAACTTTGAGAAACTATTTTGTAAATCAGTGTAAGAGTTCCAAGATTGTATTAAACTTTTATAAATGAGTGCTCTAACTTTTGGTTACATTTTGTTTAAAATCAGTTGGATATACTAATAACTCAAAGCGTGGAGGGTTGGGCTTCCCTGGTGGCGCAGTGTTTGAGAGTCCGCCTGCCGATGCAGGCGACGCGGGTTCGTGCCCCGGTCTGGGAAGATCCCGCATGTCGCGGAGCGGCTGGGCCCGTGGGCCACGGACGCTGAGCCTGCACGTCCGGAGCCTGTGCGTCCGGAGCCTGTGCTCCGCAACGGGGGAGGCCACAGCAGTGAGAGGCCCGCATACCGCAAAAAAAAAAAAAAAAAAAAAATGGTGGAGGGTACGCACACGCACACATACACACACACAGAACTTTTTGGGAAACTGTTAGCAAATTACAATTATTGGGAAAAAGTGTTGCAAATGGAACAGCATTATAATTCTTATCCCTACAAACGCAAGGGGATAACTTAACAAATTACATAATGAGAGCTCAAAAGTGAATAAGTTTTAATTTTAAAAATCTGTAGCTTTGTAATATTTCACCAGTGGGAGATGAAGCTTCTATTTCAAATCGGATAATGTGACTTCTATACAGAAATGAAATGAAATTGGTAAGGCTTGCGATTTTACAGTATCTATAGTTGGCCACACGTGTCAAGGAATCATAAGCCAAATTTATTTATTTGTTTCGTAAAAACATTTGTCAAAGGTGCTCAGAATGGAACTAAAAAAATGTCCTTTGAAGATATTTGGGCTACAGTCTTTACACATTGCAATACAAAATCATATTGAGAGTATTCTGCATTTAATGGAATTTGCTGTAGCTAATAGGTACTTCAGTGCCTGTAGAGAGTGTATTTTCTCAGTATTATGGACCAGAGATACCGAGAGTTGAAGGTATCAGAAATTCATATTTATTGATCATAAAGTACAACTTTGAAGAAGAATATTGCAGGCAGTATTATGAAAGAAGGAAAAATATTAGGACTAACATTTTTCCTAATTTATTGGTGATGTGGTAAAAGAGTTAAAACCAAGAAGCTGATTAAAATATAGGAACATCTATTAAGAAAATTATTCTGCTTATGTTATTGTTAATGTTACTCAATTATAAATGAATCTGAATTTGGATGATAAATTAGTTGTTAATTCTAAATATAAAACACTTGGCATATAGCTGTTATTGTAACTACTATAACTGTCATCAATATTCTTATTATATTTTCATTGATTTTTCTGTCTACTTCTTTCCCAATCCCATGCTGTTTTAGTTACCTGGCTTTATAAATACGTTTAATGTTAAATGTTGCATAATCCTAAGTACACTTAAAAATTTTATTTTTGCTTTTTTAAAAAATTTTTCTGAACTCTTTAAAAATTTTTTAACAATAATTTTCTTATGTATTTTGATTGAAATTCAGAATAACTGAGTTGTCTCAAAAGAATTGGTATCTTTTCGTGTAGGAAATAGTTTTATAAATTTAATTATCTTTTTATTCAAATATTCCTTTTTGTTATGAAAATTTTGTAGTTACATATCTGTACCTGGAAAAGTAGAACATACTTCATATAATTTTACTGATTATTTTTGGTATGTAAATAGCTCTGTATTTTATATTTGATTACCTCATTGGACTCTCATTAGGGCTTATTTTTTTTATTGTTACATTTCAAAAAACAACATTTGACATCTCATAGATAACAATGTTACCTCCTTTTTCGATACTTACTTTTCCTGCTTTATTGCATTGGTTTTGTTTTACAGAAAAGTGATCAATAATAGCGGTGGTAATAATTCATACTTTATGTGATTCTCTTTTGGGCTAGACTTAACTCTCTCCAGGGCAGGACTTTTGTCTTATTTCTCTCTGTATCTCCATGCCTTCTTCACACAGAGATAGACATTTAGTAAAGGATGAATACATGTTTTGTAGAATACTGTTGCAGAGTTAAGAGTAAAATGAACGTACTAAATGCTGAGTACTTAAACACTTCTGAGATGGAATGGTTTAGAGGTGATATATTTGATAGGATTCAGTAATATGGAAGAACTTCAGGGGATATGCCTTAACAGTATATCCTGTCCTTTGAATTATTTCCACCTGAATTGTACTAGAAGCCTAGTCATTGATGGTAGAGATCAAAAGATTAAAGGTTTTATATCTGAGGCAGTTTCATTACATCACAGTTTATAATTGGCTCTTCATATTTTTGCATATTTCTCCCCCAAAACAGTTATAATTGATTTTTGAATGGAAATGCAAAATTCCATTCAAACAAATAACTAAAGATAGAATATTTCTTTCTTAGGAATATATATATATATATATATATATATATATATGTGTGTATATATATATATATATATATATAATCTAAACTATAACTTGAGGATCCTGGAATATTATGCATGTGAATTGTGGCTGTAACCTTTGTCATGTTTCTGTGCAGGTCACTGCCACATTTATTACTTTGGTTTCTATTTAGCTTCTAAGATTTTCTTTTGACCCAGGAAACACCACTCACCAAAGAGGAAAATAATTCTTTATGCCCTACCCTTGAATTTGAGTAATCCCAGTAGTATTTTTGGGGAAAGATAGTTATATGTCGTTGTGTTCGGATCAACAAATAAAAATATACTGTAATTTATGTCATTTTGTTTTATAGCACACTTTACTCCTATAACTGACTTGACATTTTATAGAATGTTGTTGTGGATAGAGCCTGATAGTTTTATGCTGTAGCAGTTGTTTCCATTGGAAAAATTCATATTTACTCCTTTGAGAGTTTAAGCTGGAACACGTACGCCAAACAACACTGAAGCTGTCCATTTCAGCCATTATTCTTCTCAGAATCTCATTCTGAAGTGCATAAATATTAGAGAAAACAACTTTTTCAGTGTTTGTTGGTAATATTTTTGAAGTGAGCCGGAGTTTTTGTGTCTCTAGTTATATAATTTGTCTCTTGAGAAAAATCCAAGGATCTAAAAAAACTCTGGGAGGAAACACACCGACAATGGCAGCTCATCTTGTTTATTGAGGAGCTGCAAACAGAGTACATTCTGTTCGAAGGGGTGTCTAGAGTCTGTAGCTGCATAGCAAGCCCCCTGCTTTTACCTCAACTGTGTGCTATAGAGTGGTAACAATACAGTGAGTACAGAAAGCTAGAAAAATGCACTTCTTTACCTGGTCTTCGAATGTATGAGCTGATCTGGGACTGGTCATTATAATTTGAACCAAAAATCCAAGATGGAGACTAATAAAATTGGACTCTGTGTACCCATAATTGGGATAATTGTAGATTTCTAGAAGCAGAATCTGTTTTCCTCTCTTCCTAATAGTTTTCTTATTTTCATAAATTAAGTTGCCTGAACACTTTTAGGCACATGCTTCTATGGTGTTGCTTTTTATTCACTGGATATTAATTTATTTAAAAAATATACTTAGGGCTTCCCTGGTGGCGCAGTGGTTGGGAGTCCGTCTGCCGATGCAGGGGACGCGGGTTCGTGCCCTGGTCCGGGAGGATCCCACATGCCGCGGAGGGGCTGGGCCGGTGAGCCATGGCCGCTGGGCCTGCGCGTGCGGACCGCAAACCAAAAAAAAAAAAAAAAAAAAAAAAAAAAAAATATATATATATATATATATATATATACTTAAAAGACAGCAAACAGAGCTTGTGGGCCTGCCCTTGTTCCAATTGTTTTATAAGTATTAGCTCAGGTAATTAATTTACCTGTCTACCCTGACTCAGTGAGGTAAGTACTGCTGTCATCCTTACTTTACACACGTCGAAACTGAGGCCCGGAGAGGCTATGTAACTTACTCGTTCAAGGTCCAACAGCTAGTAAGTGGAGAAGATAGGATTCAAACCCAGACAGTCTTGTTCAAGGGTTTGTGCTCTCAGATCAGCTGCCTGTGTGATTTACAATCTTTTTACTTTGGTGGGTGTCGGGGGTGAGGGTAGGTAGTGGGATTCCGGAGAGCTCAGGTTATGCAGCCCCTCCCCCGCTTTGTGCCATCACTGACACTAAGGATGTGGCCGCTGTTGAGAATAAACTGTGTTAAGGGCTGGGGGAGGAGGAGCCCTCTTGCTTTTCTTTTTTTTTTTTTTTTTTGCGGTACGCGGGCCTCTTACTGTTGTGGCCTCTCCCGTCGCGGAGCACAGGCTCCGGACGCGCAGGCTCAGCGGCCATGGCTCACGGGCCCAGCCGCTCCGCGGCACGTGGGATCTTCCCAGACCAGGGCACGAACCCGTGTCCCCCGCATCGGCGGACTCAACCACTGCGCCACCAGGGAAGCCCAGCACTCTTGCTTTTGATTCATGTATGCTCTACTGTTTGAAACACTTTCATACAATGAACTTACATTGGTAAGTATATTACATTGGTAGTATAGTTTTTAAAGTAAAAGGTGTCTTTGAGAAAATGTTTATTTTGTTTTTGCAGTTACAGAGATCCTGTGGAGATGCAGACACTTTATTATTTATTTAATTATTTTTAAAAATTTATTTCGTTGAAGTATAGTTGATTTACAGTGTTGGGTTAATTTCTGCTGTACAGCAAAGCGATTCAGTTATACATATATATGTATCTACATTCTTTTTCATATTCTTTTCCATTATGGTTTTTCACAGGATATGGAATATCGTTTCCTGTGCTGTACAGTAGGACCTTGTTATGTATCCATTCTGTATAAAATAGTTTGCATCTGCTAATCCCAAAATCCCAATCGATCCCACTCCCACCCTCTTCCCCCAAAATCTTTTTATATGCAATTAGCTTCCAACTTTAGAAAGGTGTGTTCTAAATACAAAGAGGCGTAAAATGTTTAGAAGTTTACCAGGGAGCATTGGGTGGGGAGCAGTGTGCAACTTCGGAATTGGAGCATTCTGTAATATAATTTACCATTTCTTCCATCTTAAAGGGCTGTTAGTAAGGTTCAGTTCATCTGAAGATTAAAAGGTAGAGTCCAACCTGAGAAGCGATTTCATTCCCATTATCGTATCTCATCTGTGAAAGAAAATATCCTGGATATAGATTATTAAAACCCATTTGTTGGGCTTCCCTGGTGGCGCAGTGGTTGAGAGCCCGCCTGCCGATGCAGGGGACACGGGTTCGTGCCCCGGTCTGGGAAGGTCCCACATGCCGCGGAGCGGCTGGGCCCGTGAGCCATGGCCGCTGAGCCTGCGCGTCCGGAGCCTGTGCTCCGCAACGGGAGAGGCCACAACAGTGAGAGGCCCGCGTACCGCAAAAAAAAAAAAAAACAAAAAAAAAGACCATTTGTTGTAGGATCTAAAAATATCCATTTTCAGTTAGTACAGAAGTCGGAGATGAGACAGAAGACTAGTGCTGAGGTGTTGCCGTGGAAGAAACACTAGCTGGGAGAGGACACTTAATTTGTTATTCTTTCCCTTGTTAGCTGTAAGTGGTGGAAGCTTGGTATGTTGCTAAGGTTTGCGTCGTATCATGTATAAAGTCAGTGCATAAATCTCACAAAGTTAACATTAACCTTGGGAATCCAATGTATAACTAACTTATGGACCCTTAGTAACTCAAAAGTCAAAAATTAACTTTTTCGGTTAATACATCTTTGAGGCAGTATATAGTGCAGTGGTGTTAACTTGCTTGGGTTTGAATTCCGGCCCTGCTTCTTACTGACTTTGTGACCTTGGATAAGTTACTTAAACACTTTGCCTTCGTTTCTAAATCTGTAAAACGGGACGATTCCTCTCATTATGATCTCGTACTAATGAAAGGAGTCAGTGTAATACAAATTAAACATTAGTAATAGTATGAGTATTTTTACATAGCAAGTGCTGGTTAAATGTGCGTGATTATTGTTAGTGCTCGCTTCGGCTTTTTGTTTTGACTTTTGTCTCATTTCTCGCGGGCCAATAGAGGCCAAGTCTACTTTGAGGGGAGTAGGGAATATAGAGTAAGGAATAAGTAAAAAAGAATTGGAGGAGAGGGTCAAGTAGCTGTATTGAATTATTATAGCCTGTTACTTTCGTGATGCTCTCGGGGAGGAAAATAATTTCGTATCTCAGAATGAAAACTTCTGGTGTGTGTGTGCACATGTGTGTGTGTGTGAGTTTTAAACTAGAGGTAGGATCTTGCCCTCACTGCTTATTTAACCTGCACTCGCATGAGCCTTTAACTTAATAGGGCTAATTTTCTTTTTAAACATGCACACTAGTGGTGGTGATCAGTGGTCTAATCTGCACATCAGTCACATTTTCCAGTGTGTGTTTACCCACGGGTGTGCCCTCTGTGCTGGAATTCAGATCTCTTCCAAACAAAGAAGGGAGCCACACTGAGAGGCCCCGGCAGACAAGGAACTGCAGGGTTGCCTCATCCTCTCTCCCTGTTCACTTTTCCAGGCCGCCCTTTGGCCTCGTACGAAATTGGCTGTTTTTCCTGGCCCCTCCCCTGGGACTGGATAAGTCCATTTGGTCGAAGAGGCCTTTTCTGATTTGAAGAGGAAACCTTAGATCTTTTCTTCCAGTTACTATAGATGAATACAACAGGGGGTCAAACGTGTGTTGCCAGAAGACCTTGTAAATATGGGAGGTGATGACGACCAGCCAGGGGTTGAAAAGTCCAGCAGCTGTCTGCTGTCTCTCTCTGGACCTTGCTGGAATGTGCTAGAATACTTCGTATGCTACTGATAAGCAGCCAGCCAGGTGTTTGGTTGAGGAGGGTGTTGGGTACTTGGTTCAGAAATAACAATCCTCCTCAAGAACTTCTTGTGTCTTTAATCTATATTCATCTCTGTCTCATGCCCTAAGAGCAGCAACTTGCCTTTTTGATGTGGCAAAAGGAAGAAAATACATGTGTTGCTCCTTAATTGTGGCTCTGAGTGGCCCTTGCTGGGTAATTGGACTTCCTCGGTGGCTTTCAGAGCCATTTAAAGAAAAGGATGTTGACCTGGGTGCATAGGAACACAGGGGCCCACGGGGCTCGTCTGGACCTCGCCCTTGCCCCACCCCAGCCATGCACCTGGATAAGGCCTGAAATGTTTGTCTACCTGCCAACCTCTTCTTTCCTCAAATAAAGAGCGTTTTCTCTGGGTTTCCACAAACCTGCTCTCCAGCCCTGTGCCTTGTGTGCTTTGAGCTGATCGCTTGCGGCTGCTCTGGTTCCATCCTGGAATCCTCACAGTGTCAAAAATGCAGAGGGAAGGGGGTAAAAACCTAAACTGCTGGGGAGAGGAGCGTTGCCCGATCCAAATGGTTGTAGAAACCTGTAATTTTTAGTTTATGTAAAGCCCAGCTATATTCAATTCCCCTTGAACCTTTTTGCCTTTGATAAGAGTTTTATTTCCTCAAACTGACAGCAAAAACCAGTTGTGTTGGAATCCAGCCACGAGTATTTATTTCTAGATTTCACAATTTGTTTTGTCTTCATGTCGAGCAGTTTCCTTCCTCCCGCCTCATCTCCTGTCTCTCCCCCACAGCAGCCTCTCCGTCCCTTTCTCTCTCCATCTCTCTCTCCATCTTTCCATCTCTGTCTCTTCCTTGTTTTCTCCTTCCTCCCTCCCTCCCTTTCTTCCTTCTTTCCTTCCTTCCTTTCTTCCTTCCGTCCCTGAGCTCCTGATGAAAATGGACCCTGAAATTTTCTCTTTAGTTGAAAGCTAAGAGGACGAGCCCGTGCTGGGCCCTGGTGGTACCTGGGTGGTGCTCGCAGGCTGAATTACCATCATTGCCCTCATCACCCAGGAGAGAGGGGGCCCCAGAGACTGGGCCGCTCCCTGACTGTTGCCCATCCAGGAGCCTCTTGGGAATGCGTGGAGCAGCCTCTCTGCCCTGGGGGAGCAGGGAGTGGCCTTGGCGCCGGTGCCATTCATTCCACGAGGCATCGGGGGTGCACTTCGCTGTCTCTGCAGCAGCATGTGGGCATCAGGTAATGTACACCTGCGCTGGAAGGATACCGTTCCTTTTTCTGGATGGACTCTTTCCAACCTTGCGGGCCTGTATGGTGGCAGTGGGGTGTGTGTGTGTGTGTGAGTGTTATGGCAGAAGGATCACTGGCCAACGTCAAAAGTCTCTGTAAAGGGACCTTGTGAAGAACCACATGGAATTTGTAACTTGATCACAAAATTAGTACCATTAAGGACCTGAAAATAGGTCTTCAGCTTTGTAGGTCACACCTTTGTAAGCTGAGTTAATGAGCAAATCTTTATTCTTTATAAGATTAGCCAGGTGTATTTGGCTAATGTTAACTTTAGTCTTGGCGGCTCAGCCCTCTTGCTAATGAGGCCAAAGTGGGAATTCCTGCGTCTCATGGACCAGTTACCTTCACTCTCTTTCCTGGCCACTGACTGCTAACCCTCGCTGTCTGGCTTGTGACCGTCTGCACTTGGACGTCGGAGGGGGAGAGGTTGTTCATGCAGGGCGCCACGTGGGCTGCTCCTGGGGAAACCCGCGGACACACGGCCGACTGCCCAAAGGTCAGTTGCGTTGTTTCCACTTCTGAAAGCCAGTGGAGTTGGTTAGGGTTAACTGGAAAATGCTGATGTGGCCTGGAATTTTGGTCTTTTGCCAGGACATATGCACCCCTTAAAGCGTTTTAGGGAAAACTGTGCCATGGTTCATTGGTGGAAGAATTTCGGAGGAGTGCAACAGTGCAAATCAACATGGAGAGAATGGTTGCTTTTAAATAGGCTGCGTTGACAGTAGATGTGACCCACGCTTAAAAATACGTTTCCTGGGCTTCCCGGGTGGCGCAGTGGTTGAGAGTCCGCCTGCCAA
>NW_006772616.1:2638291-2674820 GCF_000442215.2 Lipotes vexillifer | reverse complement strand
AAAAAAAAAAAAAAAAAAAAATACGTTTCCTGGGAATGCACTGTTTTCCAAAATCTTAGGTTGAACCGAACCATGTTTGGGTTTTAGGTGCTTTAGACTTTTAACTCTTGATTCCTACCTATTGCCAAAATGACGGGCTATGTAGGTTAACTTTGTATTATATTTATTTATTAAGGAATTGCGAATTAAATGGAAATCTTTCAGTTACTGGAAACTTTTTGGATTTTAAACAAATGCTGAGGAACTTATAACGTTCTGGAAGATAAATATTTGTTTAAGGCAGTTTGGTCCTTCAACGTGTGTATTTTTAAAAACAAACAAAAACCCCAGCAATATTTACCCTTAATGTAATTTGCAAAGTAAAATGAGAGTAATTTTGAAATCCTGTGGAACTTGGGTTCATTTATTTTCATAGGAAGGATTCACATTTTGTGATGGTAAATATGCATTGAAGAGCTGTTAGGAAAACCATTATTTTAGATTTTGGGGAATTCTAACCCTGTCCTTGTTACACATCAGTATTTTCCAAGAAAAGAAAATTAGGCCCAGAGACATGGGGCTTGCCTGAGGTCACACAGCTAGAAAGTGGCAGAGCTCTGGTGAAAACCAGTTCTCTTGACACTTCGGTCAGTGATATTTCCATGACCGCTTGCTGATTTTATTGTGGTGGTGGGAGGATGTGTACGTCCCTGTGTGCACTTGTATGTGTGTGTGTGTGTGAATAACTATTTTGCTTTTTTTAGCAAACTGATTATAAGCTCAGCCACTTGGAAATATCATTTTCTTTATCATCCTTTCAAGGAGCATGTGCAGCCTATTGCTTTATAGTCCTAACATCTTTTGATATCTTTAGATACACAAGTGAGTTAGTCTTTGCTTTGTAAGCTGTTTATAGCAAGGTAAGATTACAATCGTAAGCTGAATCTGGGAGGAAAAAACTCTATTATCTTTCCTGTCTATCGTCATTCCCTTGAAAATAACTATGACCCGAGTTTCATTTAAACATGTGGTGACTTACAAATGTGGTGGTTTATAAAATATGTAACAATTTGGCTCTGCCTCCTTTTTCTCTCCTCCGCCCGTGGTGATCATATTCTGCCTGTTTTAATGTACAAACAGCCAACAGTGTTATTTTCAGACAGACCAATCCGTTTATAAAATCGAGTGGTCTTTAATTTGTTTGGGGCTTTGAACGGTTGTTTAGCCTTTTCTTTTCAAATGCAGAAGTAAGGAGAGCTTTGGGTTTGGTTTTGTAAACATGTATTTTTGCCATTAACGTGAGGGCAGAGGACCTCCTTTTCCTTTTTTATTTGATCGGACAAACTGTGCGCACTTGTAGTGCTTCCATGTCTTGTCTTTGCTGCTTGTCCCTTTTTTTGATCCAGTTTTTCCTTTTGTTTCTTCCCATTTCCTTCCCTTCTTTTTCTGTGTCTTTGAGGAATATCAAGGCTGAGGTATGTGTAAGTGACCAATGCCGTAGCAGTTAACAAAGATGTAGGTAATTAAAAGATGTCTATTTTAAAATAAAGCTTTAAAAAAATTGCTCTAACGTTGGTGCCTTTGGCCTATTTCAGTCCTGATTTTCCTAAAAGACACAAAAAGAAAAGTAATGTGTGTGTGTGTGTATGTGTGTGTGTGTGTGTGTGAATACTCACACACATGCACACACAGTATATAGTAAATAAGATTTGATATCTTTACAAATACATTGAAAAGAGAACCATTTAAGACACATGGACTTTTCCTGAAGATCGCATGTACCTTTATGTGGCGGTCAGAGGGTTCTGGCGCTTACCTTTGTTAGTCAGATTGGAAGCAGTTGAGTAAACCAGAAAGAAACATGCTGCCCGACTGCTCTAGGTGTAGAGTTAGGGGACCCAGGCAGGTAGCACTCAGTTTTCCATGGGTCTGCTCACCCACTTTGTTCTGAGGCAGAGACTAGGGGATGTCAGCTCCAGACAAGACTTGCCTGGCCACATCTGCACCATGGCCAGCGCTGTAGATGTCACCTGTCTCACACACCCTTGAGTCTGCGCATCTTAGGGGCACTACCACACATCACAGCCTGGTGCTGTGGCTCAGCGTGGCCTGGTGGCTCACCAGCGCTTGGTGTTGACCACATTTGGGGTGACGAGAACACTTGAAGGACACAGGGATACCATGCAGCCGGAGTCACCACTGTTCACAACCAGAGCTTGGTGCCCATTTCGCCCTGACCCTCCTCAATCCCTTTTCAAGTGGAAGTTTTGCAACTCAACTTCTGCAAGCATGCGTAGTACGATTTGGCTGACGGCAGTTTCTGGCAAAAGAAATAACCAAATTATTATTCAGTCATGGGTTTTTAACAGCCACAAAGCAAGTGGATGTTAACTAAATGATGCAATTTATTCCCTTCTCTCTTATTGCCAGCTTGCCTATTACAGAACGACTGCCAGTTTTCAATAAGTGGTACCCAGATGGTATTCGCATGCCGCCCACTTGGTTACAGAGCCGAAGCGGGGAATAACTCGGCAGACACTACAAGCTGTGGGTCAATTGAGGGGGAATGCCTGTTGCTTCACAGTTTTGCATATGTAAATCTGTTAATGTTATGTCAGTATTGTGCGGGCTAAACACAAGCATTGCCTTTCTCTGGGGGCCCAGCTGAACTTGGACCGCAGCCCAGTCCTACCGAGGCTCAGAGAGCGAAGCTGCAGTTTGAGGATGCTGCACAGCCTGCTTCCCTCCACTCCCGCCTCGCCGCTCTCGCGGTATCCGCAGCCCGACTTGGATGCAGGAAGTGTCTGCTATAGGCTGACTCCATAATAGGACAGGCAGGCCCGGTTTTATGAGGTTGGATGCGGAGGGTGGAGGCGTGTGAGCGCGTGTCTATTTTTAGGCCAGCCTTCAAGACAGCTCCTCCGGCCCAGCCTGCGCCTGCCTGCCTCGCTGGCACTCCCCTCTGTGTGTCTGCCACACTTCTGCTCTCCATTTCATCAACTGCAGATGTGGCACACAGCCGTCTTAGAAGAGTCATGAACTGTGTCGTCTGCGCGGCTTAACAGCCAACATCTGTTGCAGCAGGCTGAAGGGAGAGGCAGGGAAATTATTTTCGGGAAGGCGTTCAAGTGCCTCAACTTAGCCTCTTCTTTGGCCTGTGCAGACAATTATTTTACACTAATTGCATCAAGATAGCGGCTATAAAAACTCGGTTTGAAGCTCTCTCCTCCTCCACCCCTCGTGAAAGTTGAAGCTACAAAGGGTAGTCCTTTTCTTCCCCCTTTTTATTGTGGTTTGTGTCTTGTTCTCAAAAGCTTATTACGTTGGGTGCAAACAACAACAAAAATGCTATAAAAAGGCAAGAATCGTAATATGCCTAAGAGCTAAAAAGACCTATGGTGTTGGTGTAACCAATGAAAATATTCCTGTAGGTACTGTAAAATGTATGCGCCATATGAAAAACATTAAGGGTGTTGTTTTTTCGTGGAGGAAAATGTTCATCGTTGAGCCGTTTTGTAAATTATTTTAATGCTGCGTTTCTGCTTAAACCTCATGATTTTGATATATAAACCAGTTTAACGTTCTCTGCACAGGCCCTGGCTTTTTAAAAATTTTATATATTGGAAAGCCCGTGTTTGTATTGGACCTTTTGGTTTGTTTTATATTGAAAATCCGTCTTGCGTGGCCCCCTGCCATGTGGCTTAGGAATAGTTTGACACGAATCAAGCCTCAAGTGTTGACTTTTGAGTCCTAAAAACTAGGCAAGACCGTATTGATAAATATAGAGAAGTTTGGTGGTGGTCTTTTTTTTTTTTTTTTAAAGGAGTCATTTGGTGACAGTAAGAATAGCATCTCCACAGGATGGATTTTCTGATACAGTGGTCTGTTCTCAACTTGCATCCACTTGTAATAGAGGCAACATTGTGTTTCGTACCCAGATCTTACTTTCTTTTTTTTTTTTTTTTTTTCCTCCAAGGCTCTCAGAGTAAATTTTGGTTAATTACGCATTCCAGCATCTCTGATTCTCTTGAAAGATTTGTTTCCGTGACATTTTGCCGTATATGCTGTGCAGCTAGAGTGGCATGCTTCTCTCCTCACATTTCAAGTCTCTAGACTTTGTTCTGAAGAGCCAGATGGAAGTATGCAGATTGTTTTTATCTTTCGTCCTTCACACTGTAACCTGATCCCCAGCATATCTAGACATCTAGCAGAAAATTTACTATGTGAAAGCAAGGAAATGATTTAGAATATGGACCAGCCAGGGGAGAGGGGGCTCAAGATGCACTTTATCAAAGCAAATCTCCCCACCCACCCAATCCCCGCACCCATCTTTTCTTTTCTTGAGAAACGGTTTTCTGATCAAGGGCGCTTTGAAATGTGCCCAAATATACTTCTTCCAACTTACCCTGGGCTGAACATTATAATTGACCAATGAGTTTGAAAAGCTTGTAAGTATGTGTACAATGGAAGTTGACTACCTAATGATTGAAAGCTTAGAAGAAGAATGAAATGGTAGAGTCATAGACTTGGCAGTGGCCTTGCAGATTAGGGCAGGGCAATTTACTAAGACGAGGGACATTTCCAAAGTTACATATCCGGTTTAAGACAGATCCAGAACTCAAACCCAGCATTCCCCCAAGGGCCGCCGGAAACAACATAATCTCAGGCTTCATAATATGTGTGGTTTTAATGGCAAAACATTTGCGAGCTCTTCGTTACGTGTTTCATGTGCCCTGCTGGCCTAAAAGAGAGTAAGGACAGTTGTCTCCTTCTAAGCTTTGATTTCTGTTGGAAGTCAAATTTGTAACTAGCATGAGGATATTCAACTTAGTAACTGTATCAAGGTATCAGATATCTGCTACACTTTTGAGTAAGTGTGTACAGTATGTTTATCTGTTTGCATACCTTGTGTAATGTTCGTAGTTTGGATTCATGCGACTCAGGTTGAAAAACTAGCTGTGGCCTTTGGGAGATGTGAAGCCTTCGGTAAGTTAACCTGGCATCTCTGGGTCTCTGTTCTCTGTGGTCTATAATGGTGATAATAGTAGTACTTGCCTCAGAATCTTCCCAAGAAGTTAATGTGATTACGTACAAGAGACACTTAGCATGGTGTCAGCACAGCACACCATGTGAAAGTAGGCTTGTCCTTAGTGAAAGTTTATTATTTGAATCGAGTATCCACTATTATAGTAGGGATGAATACCATATTTAGCCTTGAGTTTCAGCTTTTCCTCCTACAGAGTAGATTGGTTCCTGCTTCTTGGCTTCCCTCTTTCTCCCCCCTCCTACCTCTTTCGCCCCTCTGGCACCCTCAGAAGCATTCTTTGTTTTACATCTGGGTGTCTTATACATTGTTTACATCGTTGTCAAGAGGACCAGTGCTGTTTGCAAAATGCTCAGTGCTTCCTCCACTACTTACCCTGTTCTCATCCTTGTCTAGTGACATTTTCTTCAACTTCTTAGCAGGAAAAACTAAAGGAGAGCTTGTTTAGTGGCGGGGATGGGGGT
This sequence comes from Lipotes vexillifer, assembly GCF_000442215.2. Lineage (NCBI taxonomy): Eukaryota > Metazoa > Chordata > Mammalia > Artiodactyla > Lipotidae > Lipotes > Lipotes vexillifer. The sequence continues at coordinate 2,669,333 of NW_006772616.1, read as the reverse complement.
GGGGCTGGTCCTCACCTAACTTGTTCTCTTGCCTGTGAATATGTTTTCTCATGATAGTCAGTAATATCTGCAATCCATACCATTAGAACCGATCTCTGCCTTGAAAAAAACTAATTTTTTTTTTTCTTCTTTTTTTTTTTTTTTGCGGTACGTGGGCCTCTCACTGTTGTGGCCTCTCCCATTGCGGAGCACAGGCTCCGGACGTGCAGGCCCAGCAGCCGTGGCTCACGGGCCCAGCCGCTCCATGGCATGTGGGATCCTCCCGGACTGGGGCACGAACCCGTGTCTCCTGCATCGGCAGGCGGACTCGCAACCACTGCACCACCAGGGAAGCCCCGAAAAAACTAATTTTTAAAGGCATATTTATTGCCTAAAGTAAGAAATACAGAGTAAATACTTTCTATTAGTGTTAAGAACTTTATTCATTCAGGTGTTTCTTAAGTGCCTACTATGTGCTTGGTGTACAGGATGAGCAAGACAGATGCTGTGCCTGCCCACAAGGACCTTGGAGGCTGACACATTGTACCTCCTTGAAATCTAGCTGTGCTTTTACTTCTGTTTCTCTTCAGCTTTTGTCCTTGTTTCTTGCACACTCACCTATCACTTTCTGCAATTTCAAGTTACAATTTATATTAATCAAAAGATTTCAAATAATTCCCTTTACTTTAGCATCAGAACTTACTTAGTAATACAGGCAGACATCAGAGATATTGCGGGCTTGGTTCCCGACCATCACAGTAAAGCAACTATCGCAGTAAAACGAGCCTCAGGAATATTTCAGTTTCCAAGTGTGTATAGAAGTTATGTGTTTACACTATACTGTAGTCTAAGTGTGCCGTGGCATTATGTCTAAAAATAATGTACACACCTTAATTTTAAAATGCATTATTGCTAAAAAATGCTAACTGTCATGTGAGCCTTCAGTGAGTTATAATGTTTTTGTTGGTGGAGGGTCTTGACTCCACGTTGATGGCTGTTGACTGATCAGGGTGGTCGTTACTGAACGTTAGCATGGCTGTGGGACTTTCTTAAATCAGGCAACGGTGAAGTTTGCAGCATTGATTTTACTCTTCCTTTCAGTTGAACGTGAAGAGGCCATTGTTGGGTTATTAACTGGCCTCATTTCAATATTGTTGTGTCTCAGGGTATAGGGAGGCCCAGGAGAGGGAGAGAGTCAGGGAAACAGTGGGTCATTGGAGCCGTCAGAGCACACACAGCATTTATGGATTAAGTTCACTGTCTTATGTGGGAGTGGTTTGTGGTGCCCCAGAACAGTTGCACTGGTAACATCAAAGGGCACTGACCGCAGATCGCCGTAATAAACATACTAATAATGAAAAAGTTTGAAATGTTGCGAAAATGAGCAAAATGTGGGACAGAGATATGAAGTGAGTAAACGCTGTTGGAAAAATGGCACTGATCGGCTTGCTCGATGCAGGGTTGCCACAGACCTTCGATTTGTAAAAGACGCAATAAAGCGAGGCACAATAAAATGAGGTATGCCTGTATATTTAATTAAAAAGGTACAGAATTTATACTCTGAAACTACAAAACATTGTCGAAAGAAATTCAAGAAGGCCTAAATAAATGGAAAGATATCCTGTGATCATAGACCAGAGGTCTTAGTATTGTTATGATGGCAGTACTCCCCCCAAGTTGTTCTACACATTCAAAGCAATCCTTATCAAAGTCCTGGATGTCGTCTTTTCGACAGAAATTGACGATTTGATCCCAAATGTCATATGGAAATGCAAGTTATCTAGGACAGCCACGTCCCCTTTGCAAAAGAACAAAGTTTGAAGACTTAACACTTCCTATTTTTAAAACCTGTTACAAAGCTACACTAATCAAGAAAGTGTGGTACTAGGAATAAAGGTAGACATGTAGATCAGTGGAGTAGAATGGGGAGTCCAGAAAGAAACCCTTACATTTATGTTCTTGATTTTCAGCAGGGGTCCCAAACGAATTCAGTTGGAGGGAGGGGGGAAGAGTAGTCTTTCCAACAGGTGGTGCAGCGTTAACAGGATACCTCTGCGCTGAAGAATGAAGGTGAACCCTTGTATCACAGCGTATGCATCAAAAACCTAAATGTAAGAGCTCAATATATAAAGCTCCTAGAGGAAATCATAAGAGTAAATCTTTATGATCTTGGATTAGGCAGTATTTTCTTAGATATGACACCAGAGCACAAGCAACAAAAGAAAAAAATAGATAAATTGGACTTGATCAAAATTAGAAGCTCTTGTGCTTCAAAGGATACTCTCAAGAATGTGAAAAGACTGCCCACAGAATGGGAGACAGTATTTGCAAATCATTTATCTGGTACAGGTCTAGTATCCAGTATATATAAGGGACTCTTAAAACTCAGCACTAAAAAGACAACCCAATTAAGAAATGTGCAAAAAGATTCATACAGACATTTCTCCAAAGAAGATAAACAAATGACCAACAAGCACATGAAAAGATGTTTAACATCATTAGTTACTAGGTAAATGAAAATCAGAATCACAATGAGATACCACTTTGCACCCACTGGGATGGCTATCATCAAAAAGACGGACAATAACAAGTGTTGGTGAAAATGTGGAGAAAATGAAACCCTTGTACATTGCTGGTGGGACTGTAAAATGGTTCAGCCGCTTTGGAAAACAGTTTGGAAGTTCCTCAAATGTTCAGTAGTTACCATGCGACCCAGCAATTCTACTCCTTGGTGTGTAACCAAGAGAAATGAAATCATGCCTGGACAAAAATATGTACATCAGGGTTCATAGGAGAATTATTCTTGATAGCCAGAAAAGTGGAAACAACCCAAATGTCCATGGACTGAAGGGCAGATAAACAAAATGTGCAGTGGATATACCATGGAATAATATTGAGCCATAGAAAGGATTGAAGTACCGATACATGAAACAACATAGAGGAACCTTGAAACGGTATACTAACGGGAAAAAAGCCACGCAAAAAGTCACATATCGTAGAATTCCGTTTACATGAAATGTCCACAATTGCCAAATCCATAGAGACGGAGAGCAGATTAGCGGTTGCTGGGGGCTCACGAGAAGGGGCAATGGAGGGTGACAGCTGAAGGCTACAGGGTTTCTTTTCGGGGTGGTAAGAATGTTCTAAATGGGTGCGGGGTTGGTTTCAGAGCTGTGAATATACTAGAAACCGTTCAGTCGCATCATTTAAAAGGGTGAATTTTATGGTATGGGAATTATATCTCAATAAAAAGATTTCAGTATCTCACTGTCTGGATTTCCTTACTTATAACGTGAGGCACAGCTAACACTTATTGAATGCTTCCTGTCAGCTGGTGCAAGTGTCGGCAAATGTTTTTGTGAAGGGCCAGAGCGTCAATATTTCAGGCTTTGCCGACTGTACAGCCTCTCCACTCTCTAACTTGTGCCCTTGTAGATTGAGAGTAGCTGTAGACGGTATATGCATGCATGAGCGTGTGGCTGTGTTCTGATAAAACTTGATTTACAGATGCTGCGTGTCAATTTCATGTGATTTTTCACACATCACTAAATATTATTCTTTTAATTTTTCCCCACCACATAAGAGCGTAAAAGTCATTCCTAGCTTGCAGGCTGTAGAGAGCACGTGGTCATAGGGATTTGGCCATTAGGCTGGTACGTGGCCGACCGCCGGGCTAAAAATGAACTTTAAATGAGATTCAGCAGCCTCGTGAGGGAGGTATGATTCTTTTACCTATTTCACAGATGAAGCAATTGAGAGTTTGAGGCTGCAGCAAGTCGTACAAGCCTGGGCCATGACCCCATTGGGTTCCAGAACCCATCCTCTGTAACAGCTGTGCACTGTCCTCCTGCCTGTGCCCGCCGGAGCAGTCTTGCAGCCCAGCCCTTTCTAGCTGTGCTGATCCCCTCCTGCTTCTCTGATTGCCTCTGGTGCCTTCAGGTATCTTGCATCCTCCAGTTACTCTGGTTTGGCCCCTTCCTTTCTTCTCTTCTAATGCTCTTCTCCATATTGCTAACCCAGTACCCACGTTGGGCCTTGGGAAAAATAAATCTGCCACCTTGCCTCCCTTTCAGACTTCCCTCGTGACTCGCTTCTTCTGGGAAGGTGATGCCTAAGCCACCTTTCTTTTTTCTTTTTTTTTTTTGGGCGGTACGCGGGCCTCTCACTGTTGCGGCCTCTCCCGCTGCGGAGCGCAGGCTCCGGACGCGCAGGCTCAGCGGCCGTGGCTCACGGGCCCAGCCGCTCCGCGGCACGTGGGATCCTCCCGGACCGGGACACGAACCCGCGTCCCCTGCATCGGCAGGCGGACTCTCAACCACTGCGCCACCAGGGAAGCCCATACCTTTCTTTTTAAAATTTATTTTATTTATTTATTTGGCTGCGTTGGGTCTTCGTTGCTATGCGTGGTCTTTTTCCAGTTGTGGCGAGCGGTGGCTGCTCTTTGTTATGGTGTGCAGGTTTCTCACTGCCGTGGCTTCTCTTGTTGCAGAGCACGGACTCTAGGCACGCGGGCTTCAGTAGCTGTGGCACGCAAGCTCAGCAGTTATGGCTCATGGGCTCTAGAGCGCAGGCTCAGTAGTTGTGGCGCACGGGCTCAGTTGCTGCACGGCATGTGGGATCTTCCCAGACCAGGGCTCGAACCCGTGTCCCCTGCACTGGCAGGCGGATTGTTAAGCACTGCACCACCAGGGAAGTCCCTGAGCCACCTTTTGACCCTAGATCCAGCTGGAACCAAGTCCGCCTTGCTGACTGCAGTGCTCTCCCCCTATCATCCGTCTTTTGGCAGGCTGGTTGGCTGTGTACCATTTAAACCCTCTGCAGTGACTATTTTTTAGAGCCTCTTTGTTTAATTTAGTGCCCAGAACCTGGTTAGGACCTTCAGGGAAGTTCAAACATCAGGGGTGCCTTCCATTTAGAGGTCTTTCTCTGGCTCAGACTCAGTGCTGTGCTGGCCTTTCCTGCTCTGCGTCTCAGGTCCGTGGACCACCTCTCCATGGCTCAGGCGGCCAAGAGGCAGAGGCCGTGGGGGAGGCAAGTCACTTTTCTATCTGTGTGACCATCATGCTTCCTTCCTGATCACATGTGCTGCTCTTGGGGCAAACGGGGTGGCATATGCGAGGGCCTCTCGTGTTCCGTTCTCTGTCACTCCCATAGATGCTCCATCATCACCATGGGTTTGCATGATGACACATCAAGGACGTGTTACATGGGACCATAGAACCTTTCCCACAGTGGGCAGATAGCTTTGTTGTGCCTCTGCTAGGATTCAGTTCATCTCTCAAACACCCATGCTTCACACACAAACTTCCTCTGGAAGCTATGTTTTCTGCACTCTTCTAAGACGGAGCAATATCCCCTCCCCCCCCCAAAATATTTAATTAATAAATAAAAGGAAGGAGAAAGAAAAGAAATAATTTAGAAGTGCTTACGTGATTAATGTCAGCTCTTTGTTTATGATTCACTCTACAGTTGAGAAAAGAGTCCTTTTGACTTCGGTACTGTTTCCATTCCAAGTCGTTTGGACTCTGTTAAGTATGAAAAATGAGAGTGTCTCCAAAGAAGTCTCTGCCAGTAGCCAACCAGGATGACGGTGGCGGTGGAGACTCTGATCGTCTCAGCAGTTGGGTAAGGGATGATAAGGGTGGTGAATTACATTCTTTTGCAATTCCTCGGTTGCATCTGAATTATTCAGAGTCCAGAAACTTTCCTTCTTTGGCCTAAAATATTTTAAAAATAATACTTGGAAGGCTTATTTGGTTTTAAGGAACAGAGGGGAATGTGTTGGAACGATTTAGAGTTGTGTCATGGAATATATGGGAAAAATGGGGAACTGGGGACCTCAGGAAACAAGACATCTTTCTCTCCTTGTGTCACTCCTCTTGAGTCTCATTGTATCTCGGCTGTGCGTTTTCTTGCTCTCCCTGCAGACTGCCTTGACAGATAGTCTGCAAATGGCCCATTATGACTGCCCCCAAGGGTCACCCTCAGTTCCCGAGACTTGGAGGACGAGGATTCTGTCTTATTTATGTCGGTGTACTTAGCGTTCTTGCTAGGAGTCTTGGTGTTGCAGGTAGCTAGCAGACAAGCCTAGGGGAGAGGGAGGCATGGTGGTTATTGGAAAGATCCTGGAATCACCCTGGGTTGCTGTCTCTGTGAAGGGAGCAGAACCCGGAAGTAGAATTATCAGGAACATCCTCTTTTTTTCTCATCTCTGTTTCTCGCTGTGTATCTGCTTTGCTCTGTTCTCTCTGTAGACTCACTCACTGCTTCTCAGGCCACGACCTGCTGGCCCCAGTTTCTCAGTGAGCCTGTTATGTTCTTATCTAATGATATTGTACTTTGCCTGGAGGTTAGGTTCTGAAGTCAGCACATCAGGTGAAAATTGCTTATGGTTAAAATTTCCTTTGGTGGTCCTGGAAATCACTGGTAAGTGAGGAGAGATGCTCGGAGTCTGTGGGGCATGTGGGAACAGAGACCTGCTAAGGGAACATCAGCTTTTCAGCTTCTGTTGCTTCAGGGCATTTGCTCATAATTCGCACTATTAATAAACATGCTTTCTCTTCCCCCGGTTCCTCCTCCAAGCACTGGTAGTTGCCTTTGTATGAGTTAAGCTTGAAAATAATGTGATTTCACTGAATCTTAGTACAGGTTCACGGGGGAAGAATTTAATGCATCTGATTGGCCCAGCTTGGGCCATGTGTGTGTCCCTAGCCCGTCAGCTCTGGCTCACAAGCGTCGGCTCCATTCAGGGAATATTCATACTGTTCACTTAGGTTTGCCAAAAAAAAAAAAAAGGTTAAAAAAAAAGACATAGACTGAGTAATGGGAATGAGACAGATAAAACCACAACGTAGAAAAGTGACGGTTGGAGTCTGGTCCCTGGCCCTGATGGAACTTTGAATACAGTATATTCCAGGGTGTATATCAGAATCCCTTATATACCATTGTTCCAATGGAGCTCCCCTGACCCCATCCCATACCTGCTGTATCTGCTTCTCTAGACATTGCACCTAGAATGTGCATTTTAAATTAAGCTTGCCAGATGGTGAATCTTGTCCGCACCAAATTTTGAGAATTGCTGCCTTTAAGAGAAAGCTGTTGGGCTGTTTCAACTACCTTTAGAGTAAAGCGTTGTGGTCCTAGAGATAAATAATCATGTCCTTCTCGTTTTAGAACACTTGGCCTTCACATGGCACTGAGCTTTAGGGCTTTTCTTCAATTCATTATGGGTTATAACTACTGTTTTGAGCAAGGTGAGTTTGAAATAAGAAAATTGGGGGTTCTGTGATTTCTCGTATTTCTTGAATCTTTGGAGGATCACTTCATATTAACTGAAGACTTCCATTATTCATTAAAAAAAGGAAATTTATCTGGAAGGTGTTTTACGTATCTTCCCAGCCCCTGCTATTGTCTCCTAGAAAACATCACACACATACACACACACAAATCATTCGGCAGAATGAAAGAGTTGGAAAGGGGGATGGATTTGAAAGTGCTCATAGAATGTACATACCTTTGGAACACATCTTGCCCAGTTAACATTTATGAAATATCGACACAGTGTTGTATCTTTATGTCATATCATGAAAAGTGAAAATATGTTTGTAGCAGTTGAGTTCTCACGGGCTGCTGTCAAAGTGTTTCTGAAAACTCGTATGGTAACCTTAACTTCTAGTAGATTCTAAACCCTTCTGGTTGTTACACAAGCAAAATGTATTGCCAGGGTCCTGTGCTTTGATTGGAATTGTTTAGATATGACTCATTATTGTTTCCTTCAAGGATGAAGAATGTACATCTCAGAACATCCCTCTCCCCTGAAAATTTATGCTTAGAAACACATAGTGAAATTATTGCTAGATACGTGGTTGGGATGGCTGGTGTGAACTTAGTTGTTGCTTAAGGCACTTTCTGTTCTCTCTCTGGGTGCAAGAGAAGGGCGGAGCAGGTGGGGAGCTGGGAGAAATAGCTTCCCTTTATTTTTCCTGCCAAATTCAGTTAAAAAAAAAAAAAAAAAAAAAAAGTACATCTACAAAAATAACTTGCTTATTAAACCTCTCAAAGGTGCCAAAATCTCCTCCCACTTCATACCTCACTGTGCTGGGAGGATGAAAAAAAAAAAAAAAAAAAAAAAGGGCCCCCCCCTTTTTTTTTTTTTTTTTTTTTTTTTTTTTTTTTGGCGGTGACGCGCAGCATGCAGGATCTTAGTTCCCGGACCAGGGATCGAACCTATGCCCCCTGCAGTGGAAGTGCGGAATCCTAACCACTGGACCACTGGGGAATTCCTGTCGATGTACTTGTAGATTTCCTCCCTTCAAAACTCAGGCTGACAGCAAATCAATTCCTTTAAAAAAATCATTCAGCTAGGACCTGTCTTGCCAATACTGTTGGGTTAAAAAAAAAAAAAAAAAAAAAAAAGGATGCTAGGCAGCCAGTGAGCGGATTTGGTTGTGGGACCATCCACTTGTTGGTGTTTGCCTGACGGCGTTAATAGTTTCTTTACCATGCCGGCAGGGAGTTGGGGAAGGAGACTTGGCCGGAGAGGGAACTAAGACGGCTGCCTGTAATTTCTTTGGAATCCTGTAGCACCTGAGACTTCATAAAAGTAAAGAAATAAAAGGGAAGATAGAATTGATCACGTGGAAGTCACGTAAATGACTCTCTTTCTGTATAGTGTTCTGAAATCCCAGAGTACACAAAGTGAAGAGTTGGGCTGTAAATTTCACGTGCCCTGCATTTACCTGCACAATCAGGTAGAGTCATAGCAAATACTGGGTCATCTGTCCTCCTCCACACACGTCCATTCCCAGTCAAGCCCTTTCCATGTGCGGGTCCAACTTGTTGGCCCATCCCAGATACCTGTGGCTTGGAATCGTCACCTTTACCTCTTCAGAACTGTAAATCATTTTCCTCCTAAATGATCGTGTTGGAGATAACCCTGCAGTTAGACAGGGAAGCAAAAGAATATGCAATGTCCTGAGAAAATTGTGTATAATTTATTACCCTTTCTTTCCTAACAAGGCAGTGTGCCCTCCCTCCCTCCCCCGGCCTTCCTTCCTTCCTTCCTTCCTTCCTTCCTGTTTTGCATCTTTGCTTATTTCCTTCTGTCTTTCTCTTTCTTTCCCTCCCTCCCTTCTTTCTTTCCTTTTCTTTTTCCTTCCTTTCTTCCTCCTTCCCTCCCTCCCTCCCTTTCTTCCTCTCTCTCTTTTCTATTCTCTTTCTCTTTCCCCACTTTCTCTTTTTGATTTTCTTTTCCCCCTGTCTTTTTGGCCAAGTCATTCCGCAAGCAGAGCGCCCCTGTTCACACCAGGGCAGGCTGAAAATGTATTGCTCTGAGCGCTTTTCCTGTTGAGGGTTCCAGTTTCTTCCCCTTTGAACATTAGCGGTTCGCAGCTGGAGCTGGAACCAGGCAGGTTAGCCTAGTGGCTCCTTGCTGAAAGTGGCTGGCCAGGCAGCTGCCCGGGCCGGTGGTTAAGCAGCAGGCCCTTCCCAGGTGACCTTGGGAAGTGATCGCTTTGTAAATCCCACCTCCGCAGAGTTGAAGAATTGAATCCTAAGCCTGGATTTGAATGGCTGTCTGTCTCTTGCTTTGCCTGAGCCGTGCGTTGAGCTCTGGGCCCCGGAAGAAATGCTGTTTATTTATGTGTGTCTCTCCTCAGAGGTGGAGATAGTGGAACCAAAGAACAAAGGTTTTATTCACACCTGAACTCAAGAGTTAAACTAAGGAAATGAAGGACAAGTTTCAGCGGTGCTGTGTAAATTTCATCGTAGGAAAGTCTTGATTAAAAAGTTACCATCTGTTTTTCTGTGTTTGCTTTGGGCTGGTTTGCGGACAGAATGGCAAAAGTAGGCTAAGTTATTAGCTCAGCCCTTTTTCTTTCTACCTTCCTGGATGGTGGGCCTTTTTTGAGTGTTTGATCCAGCCTTACATACAGCCTGGAATCACATGGCCCTGGGTTCAAATCCCAATCCTGTTAAAGTACAGCAACTTTTAGCTGAATTACTTCGTCTTAGTTTTTCTGTTGTAAAACTGGAATAATCGACACACCTGCTTTGTTTGGCTGTCACGATAGTTCAGTGAGGTAATGCTTATTATAAAGAAAAGGGCTTCTCACAGTGTGTGCAACGTAGCAAGTACTGATTTCGTGAGAAATTACCTCGTAAATGATGACCTCTGGTCTGTCAGCTCCCCTTCAGATAGGGAGTTTGATGAAGTTTTCCAGAGGGCAGAAGAGACTTCGGTAAGATAATATCCACATGTGTTCTTTCTTTCGATCTCGGATGTACTTTAAATGTGAAGAGAGCATTGTTTTGGCTCATACGTACATGAAATATTGACTCATACTAACAGGCTCTGGTAAATTAAGGATGAAAACTGTAATTTGGTCATTAAAAGCTAAAAGTCACTTCAGCCTACAGCTCCAGTCGTTAGGCTGCGAGGGAGGAGGGCTCGTTTTCCAACCTGTAGAGTCTGATGTTGGGAGGTTTGGTTTTTGGTTTCCTTCCTAGCAGTCACAGAAAAGCCTCCTGTATTAAAATGTAAGTTGTGTCTTATAATTACACATGGGGCAAAGTTTCGCCTTATATGGCATTCTCTTTCAAAACCAGGAATGTCTCTTAGCTCAGCACTACTTAGTTACACATTTCACAATCACCATTTGCTGGAGATACTTAAGACTGGAAGACTGTCTTAGAAAACAGCTTGTAAAGAGCACTGCCTCGTCCGTCTGTCTTGTACACCAAAGCCTCCACCTTCAGGCCGGAATTTTCTTTAAGTTCTGTGAAATTATCCATTCCTATTTCGTTGGCGTAAGCTATCATAAGTACCACACACGTTTCTGCATGTCTGCTTACCCTCTTCTTCCTTTTTCTTATTCAGGTAGTCAACCCGCATATAATTTTGTTTGCCCAATTTAAGTGTTTCTTCGAATTGTATCCTCTCCATAAATCAGGGGAAATGAGTTTGAGTCACTAACTTCAAATTCGTCTGTGACCTCTGCGTTCCCTGACAATATTGGAATGGAATGCCAGCGGTCCACATACTTCTATATTGTGCATAATTTTTGAGGACATTAGAAGGTCAGACATTATCTATTATTTCTCTGGGTTTGCTTGATGGCAATCACAGCTGTGTAGAAGTCAATCAAGTCTCTTGATAATTCTGTTTAGGCGGTATATAATTAGGCATTTAAAATGAGTCAAGTGTCTGTTTTGCTGTGCGTTTCATGTTCTCTTCGGGAAAAGCGTGTTTTTACCAGACGACTTTGGGGACATCTTTTACTTCAGCTTTTACTTTTCCCCTGAGCTGAGAGTTTGAAAGTTAGGGAATTCTTTCTACTTGTATTACCTGTTTGTCAGCAATTTACCAGAGTTGTTTTTATTTAACACTGAACAAGTCCCCCCCGGGGGGGGGGGGGGTAAGCACAAACATGTTTTTATAAAGAGAACAAAAAAGAAACCACAGCAGTGCGTGCGTTGTTGGGGATCTGCATTTTTAGGTGTGTGAGAATTTTTTTTTTTTTTTTTAAAGCTCTGCGTTTTTTTTATAAAACGCAACCACCCCCCCGCGGGGGGGGGGGGGTGTAAGCAATGTTATGTTTTTATAAAGAGAACAAAAAAGAAACCACAGCAGTGCGTGCGTTGTTGGGGATCTGCATTTTTAGGTGTGTGAGAATTTTTTTTTTTTTTTTAAATCTCTGCACAAAGTCCTTTAGCTTTTTTCTTTTTTTCCTGGCATCTCAAAGTCCTGAAAACACCGTGGTCTTTCTCTTTGAGTGATCCATACTTTGTATCATTTTGGCAGAAGTGCCATTGGCAAATTAAGAAAAGCTGGGACACTGAGCCAGTGAGTATGGCAAGCTATAATTTAAAAGGAAACGAGTTTATTTGAAATCAAAGTGTAGGCAGTACAGGATGAACTGTTTAAAAGTCAGGGTACTTTTTGAATCTTAAACAGCAGGCTTCCCTTGGCATTCCATGACGGATCTTTTGTCAAAGGATGGACCTCACATAACACAAGCATTTTTTTTTTTTTCTGTTTGTGTTTTCCCCCTGTTGCATGGATGGTCCTCTCATGAAAACAGAAATTATGTTTAATTGTACTGTTGTAAGGCCTTTTCCTCGTTAGCCTCAAAGGAAGGGAGCAGAGTGACCTGAATTCTGGTTACTCTCCACTACTTTCCTATTATTCATGGCTGGGGTTGGACCTGAAGCCAGGTCTGTATAGAGCTTGAGCTCTTGTGCTTTGTTTATGGCTTTGAGCATAATCTGTGCTTCTGGGTGAGCTCATCTTGTTGAATCTCCATATCCAAGCTGTTGAATCTCCAGCTTGGATATGGACGTTCAAGGTCTTCATTGGTTAAGGACACGATGAAGGTCACTCAGCTTAGGAGCAGATCATCAGAACAGGATTCTTTCCAATCTGCTGGGTGAGACCGAGCTTCTGGAAGGCAGGGACTGTGTCTTTATTTCCAGCCAGCTGGTCTTCCTGGTGATCCTGGAGGGAATCATTAGCCATTGTTAATATAACAAATCTTTACTTGTGGAAAGGTGTCCAGGGACTTCCCTGGTGGAGCAGTGGTTAAGAATCCGCCTGCCAGTGCAGGGGAAACGGGTTCGATCCCTGGTCTGGGAAGACCCCACATGCCGCAGAGCAACTAAGCCTGTGCACCACAACTACTGAGCCTGCACTCTAGAGCCTGTGAGCCACGACTGCTCAGCCCGCGCGCCACAGCTACTGAAGACCGTGTGCCCTAGAGCCCATGCTCCGCAGCAGGAGAAGCCACCACAGTGAGAAGCCAGTGCACCGCAGCAGAGTAGCCCCCCCGCTGCTCGCCACAACTAGAGAAAGCCCACGTGCAGCAACGAAGACCCAACACAGACATACGTGCATACATACATACATACATACATACATACATACATACATACAAAAGCCCGCGTGCAGCCACAAAGACCCAACGCAGACATACATACATAAAATTTTTAAGAAGTTGTCCAGCAGTCATAAATTGCCTGTTACTCTTCCGTTGGGCTTCCCTGGTGTGAAACTGGGATTTTTTTTACTGCATGAGTGTGCCCTAAGAGCTGAAAGCCTGCCTTTGCTCTTGTTAGGCCCGGCCCCTGTCTGCGTCAGCCTAGGAAAAGAGGTGCCTTTAAAAAAATGGAACCTATAGTTCTTCTGCTCATCTGGTCTTGCAGACCTACCTTCCCCCAGAGGGGAACTCTTCTGATTCACACAAATGCATGGGTGGGGTGACTGAGGCATACGGGTGAGGCTGTATACGACCACGGTGCCGCATTCAGGGTTTTTAAATAAATATTGATTAAAATATAAGACCCTAAAATGATTCATTTGCTTCTTAGAGCCCCATTTCTGCTTTGGATGGAATTCCCTTACTGTATTAATTTCTCCCCAGTTTTATTCCTTATGGGTCTCTATATGACATGTAATTTGTATTTAGAGTGTTAATAACTGTACATTTCAGCAGGGGTCATTTGTATCTCTTGACCTAGGTTTCAAAATTTCCTTGGCAGAGAATGTCCACCTTGTCAGCTGAGGGACAGATTTGGGCCTAAACTCTGTTTTCTTACTTCGTGTGCATATTTATGGGATCTGTATGACCCAGAAGGAAAGGGCTGGCCCTGTACTTCTTAGCTCGTCGTGTGTCACTGTCACCCTACATTTGGTCCTTATGTTGACTGACGTCAAATACCACCAGTACTCTCACTGTTTAAAGGGATATCAGTAGTTTCTTTTAGTACCTGATTTTTTTTTTTTTTTGAGGTATAGTTCATTTACATTGTTGTTAGTTTTGAGTGTACAGCAAAGTGATTCACTTATACATATGTATATATATTCTTTTTCAGATTCTTTCCCGTGATAGTTATTGCAAGATATTGAATATAGTTCCCTGTGCTATACAGTAGGTCCTTGTTGATTTTATCTGTTTTATATAGAGTAGTATGTATCTCTTAATCCCAAACTCCTAATTTATCTCTCCCCCTCCCATCCCCTTTGGTAACCATAAGTTTGTTTTCTACTTGTGTTTCTCTTTTATAAGTTCATTTCTATCATTTTTTTAGATTCCACATATAATTGATGTCATATGATATTTGTCTTTCTCTGACTTACTTAATATGAGAATCTCTGGGTCCATCCATGTTGCTGCAAACGGCGTTATTTCATTCTTTTTTATGGCTGAATAATATTTCGGTGTGTATATATATGCCCCATCTTTTTTAAAAAGCAAATCATTTTACATTAAAAAGAAACAATTACATTTATTCTTGTAGTGAGAAAATCATCACTTGCCATAAGTAGAAGGTGATGATAAAAAGAAATGTAAGGGCCTCAGCAGAATCACGGGGGGAGACTAAAAGGAAGGAGGTTGGCGGTGGCATCCTCATGACCCCGGCATTTTGTAACCTTGTCCATGAGGTGAGACTTTGTCCCTCTTATGTCCCAGGGCTCTCAAACGTGATTGTGGGTGAGAATCACTTGGGAGTTTTAAAATAATATGATTTCATAGGACCACAGATCCAGTTGGTTTAGAACAAGGACCTAAAATCTTTATATAATTTTTAAAGTTCCCTCCATCATTAGCGGGTTCTTTTTTTTTTTTTTCTGACATTAGCGAAAATTAAGATTTTTCTTAAAATAGGTGATCCATGTTTCGTAGCAGCTGATATTCTCTGTTCCTGTCTCTAGCCGTGGCAGAATAAGGTGTTTCATTCAACATTGATATTTCCTTTTAGTCCTAAAGCTATTTTTTTTTCTGCCCCAGTTTTGGTGAAATTATGTATCACTTGTGATAATTCATTTTAAAAATTCCTGAGCTGTGTGGCACACTTTCATGAAAATTCATTTAGATAAAATTAGATATTATTGTTTAATGAGGTGGCATTTCAATTTAGACCTTGCATCAGGCATATACCAAGAGTTTTTTATGGAAGAATTAGGTTCATTTGAGTAATAGAGGCTGAATCATGGGGGCTTTAATTCTTAATCGCTGTGAGGATTGTTATCCGTGGGATGTGAGCTGTCTTAGTGGTATTCAATCAAGTGTCCACTTAGCCATGACTGGAAGTAATTGCTCCCAAGTGGGCCGAACGGTGACCTGTTAATACTCGCGCTGACCTTGTGACCTTGTCTGCCCCATTGTTTAGGATTTTATAGCAGACGAGTCTGCATTTCTCTGGGGTCAAGTAGATATCTTGAGGTCAAACATTTTCTGATTACCGTCTCATCCACACTGTAAGTCAGCCCGAAGCTGTTGGCATTGCTAATAGTCATTGCTTTGTAGCGGGACCTGAACAGTTTGAAAATTGTCTTCGCAGCCTGCATGTAAACAGTTTAATATTTTACGGAAAGAAGTTCATCTTGTAAATTAGGTATGAATAATACATTTGTAATTACTCTTTGTGTCTTTAAACACTTGTATCATAATTGGCTTGCTTTTTTTTTTTTTTTTTTTAATGTATTTGCATTTGCCAGCAAGTTACAATTAACTCGTGTTAGACACACAGTGAAGTTAGGACAGAGCACACCAGGCCCATCTGGTCCTGCCAAGGTGTAAAACTTGATGGAGTTTTTCATGCATCTGGAAGGTCATTCATTCTCTCTTGAAAACATTTGTTTCTGGCTGGACAGCGAGTTGAAATTGTTTCCTGTTTTGGTTTTTTTTTTTTTTTCTGTTTGTCCTGTTTCTGTCCACAGTGTTATTTTGTGTTGCTGTTTGTTGATTGGCAACATAATTAATTTTTTCCCCAAAAGTTACATGGACACATTCTTCCATATCTATGATGAGTTAAGGAATCCAAGCTAGCTACATGTCTCTCAGCCTTGTGGGTTTTCCTTGCTGCTGTGCCCGCCCTCCGAGTTGTCAGAATTATTAAATAGGGGTGAGGGAAGGAATTAAGCTTGAAAGGTGATCTAGTCCAGCTTGACTCACAATTCAGTCATATCTGAGTCATTTCAGGTCCTGCTGTCACTGAACCCATACCTTGAGCCCTTTATCTTGATCTTGAATCATTCGCTCCATAGAATTTCTACGCATGTTTACGTGGAAAAGTACAACTAGAAAAGACAAAAACAAAACAAAGGAAAACATATGATTAGAAAAGTTGGCAAGTCATGAATTTAGAATGTCACCTAAGGTAACTTTTTCTTTTTTTTTTTTTAATATCTGTATTGGAGTATAATCGCTTTACGTTGTTGTGTTAGTTTCTCCTGCACAACAAAGTGAGTCACCTATATGTATACATATATCCCCATATCCCCTCCCTTTTGAGCCTCCCTCGCACCCTCCCTATCCCACCCCTCTAGGTGGTCACAGAGCACCAAGCTGATCTCCCTGTGCTATGCAGCCTCTTCCCACTAGTCATCCATTTTACCTTTGGTTGTGTATATACGTCAGTGCTACTCTCCCACTTAGTCCCAGCTTACCCTTCCCCTCGTGTGCCGTCAAGTCCGTTCTCTATGTCTGCGTCTTTATTCCTGCCCTGCCACTAGGTTCATCGGTACCGTTTTGTTTTCTTAGATTCCATATATGTGCATTAGCATACAGTGTTTGTTTTTCTCTTTCTGACTTACTTCACTCTGTATGACAGACTCTAGGTCCATCCACCTCATTACAAATAACTCAGTTTTCTTCCTTTTTATGGCTGAGTAATATTCCATTGTATATATGTGCCACATCTTCTTTATCCATTCATCTGTTGATGGACATTTAGGTTGCTTCCATGTCCTGGCTATTGTAAATAGTGTTGCAGTGAACATTGTGGTGCATGTCTCTTTTTGAATTACGGTTTTCTCAGGGTATATGCCCAGGAGTGGGACTGCTGGGTCGTATGGTAGTTCTATTTTTAGTTTTTTGAGGAACCCCCATACTGTTCTCCATAGCGGCTGTACCAATTTACATTCCCAGCAATGGTGCAAGAGAGTTCCCTTTTCTCCACACCATCTCCAGCATTTATTGCTTCTAGATTTTTTGATGATGGCCATTCTCACTAGTGTGAGGTGATACCTCATTGTGGTTTTGATTTGCATTTCTCGAATGATTAGTGATGTTGAGCACCTTTTCAATCTGTATGTCTACTTTGGATTAAATGCCCCAACCAAAAGACTCAGACTGGCTAAATGGATACAAAAACAAGACCTGTATATATGCTGTCTACAAGAGACCCACTTCAGACCTAGGGACACATACAGACGGAAAGTGAGGGGATGGAAAAAGATATTCCATGCAAATGGAAATCAAAAGAAAGCTGGAGTAGCTATACTCATATCAGACAAAATAGACTTTAAAATAAAGACAATTATAAGAGACGAGGAAGAACACTGCATAATGATCAAGGGATCAATCCAAGAAGAAGATATTACAGTTGTAAATATCTCTGCACCCAGCATAGGAGCACCTCAATACATAAGGCAAATGCTAACAACCATAAAAGGGGAAATTGACAGTAACACATCATTGTAGGCAACTTTAACACCCCACTTTCACCAGTGGACAGATCATCCAGACAGAAAATTAATAAGGAAACACAAGCTTCAAATCACATATTAGACCAGATGGACTTAATTGATATTTATAGGACGTTCCATCCAAAAACAACAGAATACACTTTCTTCTCAAGTGCTCACGGGACATTCTCCAGGATAGATCACATCTTGGGTTACAAATCAAGCCTCGGTAAATTTAAGAAAGTTGAAATTGTATCAAGCATCTTTTCCGACCACAACTCTATGAGACTAGATATCAGTTACAGAAAGAAAACTGTAAAAAATACAAAGGCATAGAGCCAAAACAATACGCTACTAAACAATCGAGAGATCAGTGAAGAAATCAAAGAGGAAATCAAAAAATACCCAGAAACAAATGACAGTGAAAATATGACGACCCAAAGCCTATGAGATGCAGCAAAAGCCGTTCTAAGAGGGAGGTTTATAGCACTACAGTCCTACCTCAAAAACAACCTAACATTACACCTAAAGCGATTAGAGAAAGAAGAACAAAAAACCTCAAAGTTAGCAGAAGGATAGAAATCATAAAGATCAGATCAGAAATAAATGAAAAAGAAATGAAACAATAGCAAAGATCAGTAAAAGTAAAAGCTGGTTCTTTGAGAAGATAAACAAAGTTGATAAACCATTAGCCAGATTCATCAGGAAAAAAAAGGGAGAACACTCAAATCAACAGAATTAGAAATGGAAAAGGAGAAGTAACAACTGACAGGGCAGAAATACAGAGGATCGTGAGAGATTACGACAAGCAACTCTATGCCAATTAACTGGACAACCTGGAAGAAATGGACAAATTCTTGGAAAAGTACAACCTTCTAAGACTAAACCAGGAAGAAATAGAAAATATGATCAGACCAATTACAAACCCTGAAATTGAAGCTGTGGTTAAAAATCTTCCAACAAACAAAAGCCCAGGACCAGGTGGCTTCACAGGCGAATTCTATCAAACATTTAGAGAAGAGCTAACACCCATCCTTCTCAACCTCTTGCAAAATACAGCAGAGGAAGGAACACTCCCAAACTCGTTCTAGGAAGCCACCATCACCCTGATGCCAAAACCAGAGGAAGATACTACAAAAATAGAAAATTAGAGACCAATGTCACTGATGAATATAGATGCAAAACTCCTCAACAAAATACTAGCAAACAGAATCCACCAGCATGTTAAAAGGATCATACACCATGGTCAAGTGGGGTTTATCCCAGGATGCAAGGATTCTTCAGTGTACGCATATCAATCAATGAGATAAACCATATTAACAAACTGAAGGAGAAGAACCCTGTGATCGTCTCAATAGATGCATAAGGTGACGCTGGATGTCACTCCAAAGTAAAATACTCATCTTAAGAAGAACGATTATGTGACTCTTCCTACTGTTTTGAATGTATTACTGAAAATAATTTATTGGCATTGTGGCTGCTGCTTATTAATCTCAAGTTAAAATATTTACCTAGGGCTTCCCTGGTGGCGCAGTGGTTGAGAGTCCGCCTGCCCATGCGGGGGACGCGGGTTCGTGCCCCGGTCCGGGAAGATCCCACATGCCGCGGAGCGGCTGGGCCCGTGAGCCGTGAGCCTGCGCGTCCGGAGCCTGTGCTCCGCAATGGAAGAGGCCACAACAGAGGCCCGCATAACGCAAAACAAAACAAAACAAACAAACAAACAAAAAAATATTTACCTATAGCTTGGCTTAAGAGAGAGGTCTTGAATTGCTAAAATTTTAGAACTATTGTTTCTCTTAAAGTGAGGTAAATTGCTTCTCTCTGCATTGCAGTTACCTGTGCTTTTGTGCTTAAACTTTCTTTTTGGACCAGTTTGTGAATTAATACCATTATCATTAAACACCAGACAGATAGGATGGCTCCTTTTTCAAAAAATTTGTATCTTCCTTGGCTTAATATGGAAAAGTTGATTTTGCTATTGTGGAAAAGGTTAGTAAACTCTTGAAGGTATGTGTACACAGGCCTGTGTGAATGTACGAAGAGGCAGTTCCCAAACTATGTGCTGAGGTACCCTGGGCTGCAAGCTCTTAAGGGCTGCTGAAGCGGAATACAGTAGAACGCAGCATCTGTTGGACACGGTGCAAGCTCCTAGGTTATTCCCAGTTTCATTGTTAGATTTTGTTATATTCCCATGGATAGTGTGTATTTTAGCATAGCTGAGTTTTTGGCAGTTGCTGTGATAAAAGGCAATGTACCATTTGGAAACCCAACATGGAACAGAAAACAAGGGTAGCCGTGTCCAATCTCATTTCAAGGTGTGAGAAACTGTGCACTCTGCAACAGGCACATATGCCTTATTAGTAAATATTGTGTTAAGAATGAAATAAAAATACTTTTCCTTTCGATTTATTTTTTTCCCCAAAGAGGTGCTAAGTTGTTAGGTCTAATAATAGTTGCTTGGACCTAACTACTTAATAAATGGAATTGTTAGGCATTTCTTTGGCCTGGGCTGGGGAGATGGGGAGAGGAGGAATGCCATGAAAAAATTTCTAAAACACTAAGAGTGCCATAAAGTCAGAACGTTTGAGAACTTCTGGCATTGACACAAGAAGTATATCTGTATTAAAAAGAAAAAGTAGTCATGGTAGGCAATTTGGAGAAGGTAAATTAGCTAAATGGAGAAAATAAAAACCAGCCTTGACACTGCTACCCAGAGATACACATTCTTAAAGTTTTGCTGAAAAAAATTCTTTTGGCCTACAAGTATCAGAACCCAGAACCGGCTATTTTTAGAAAAAAGAACATTTATTTTAAGAATAAAAAGGTATTCCATGGAATCCAGATGAGTACCAAGATTTAGACTCCTTAGTCTAAATTTAGACTCTTTTTAGTCCACTGTAATTCCTCTAGTCTTATTTTTTTTCTTCCTGCAAATATTAATTATTTTATATTCTTAAATGAAACTTGTTTTTGGCAGGAAATGGAATCCAGTTTGGAACCATCTCTTGAGTTCCTCTCTCACACCTATCCAACTCACGGCGCCCAGACCTCAGCTTTTCTGCATCTCTGCTCCCTATTCCCCACACCAGTGCAGCCGGGTGTTGTCTTAGTAGAAATACCCACGGTGGATGCTCTCTGTCTCCTTCACTGTCAGCTCTGGTCTTAAATCAGTCAAGGCAGAGGATGAAGGATGCTGGTCGTTCTCCTTGTTACATCCCTTCTTTGCCTGATGGGGGAAAAGGAAGGGGCGTGGCCGGTAGTGGAATCATCCCGTAGGGGTTGGCCCAAGTATAGCTCTATGGTGTGGCATGGCGGCCCTCCTGAAGTCATTGCTTAAAGGATCATCCCTTCCCTCTTCCCCCCTGCATTCCCCCTTTCCCTTCCTTCTTCAGCTCAAACAACAGAAATGTATTGTCTCCCAGTCCTGGAGGCCAAAAGACTGGCTTGGTGTTGGCTGGGAGATTCTGTTGATGCCACCTCATGTGGCTTCTGGTGGTTTGCTGGCAATCATTGGCATTCCTTGGCTTGTAGAAGCCTCACCCTGATGTCTTCCTTCATCTTCGCATGGTGTTCCCTCTGAGGATGCAGGTCCTATTGGATTAGGGACCCCCCTCCATTCCAGTATGACCCCATCTTGGCTAATCACGTCTGCAGTGAGCCCCGTTGCCACGTAAGGTCACATTCTGATCCACCTTCTCTTTCTGCTTAGCCCATTTAGTTGAATTTGGGAAAATTAAATGTGCAAATGCCGTGACTGCTCAGAATACCATGGAGAAGAATGCAAAACCCATGGGAATTTGAAAGGAAAACTATGCCAGCGTCTCTCTCGATTTTACTGAAGGCCCCATCCTGCATGCGACCACCACATCCTCCCTTTGTGCAAATGTCAGACACATGTGTATAGTAGGTGGGCCTGAGTCACGGGTTGTGTTTCTTTCTTTCCATGTGACATCATTGCACAGTGTTTTGATGAATTTATACCAGGACACGGGAGGAGTGACAGGGGGTGGCATTGGCCCAGAAAGATCCTGGGTCATGGTAGGAGTCTTCAAGCTCGCTAGTGCCACCTGCCATCTTTGAGACACTTTATATGAATTGTATTTAACCTTGCCAACCAATCTGGGCCGTGGCCAGTGCCTTCTCCATTCTTGGGGATGAGGGTGCTGAGAATCAGGGCAGTCAGTTCCCTTGCTCAGGGTCACGTAGCCAATTCAGGATTGAAACTCAAGGCTTTCAGAATCCAGAACCTGTTTTCTTTCTGGCCCTCTGTCTCTAACCTATTAAGTACCCCAATTTCCTAGCCTCTCTTGGAAAACACCGTCGCAGGAAACGTCTGGTGGTATTTCCTGTCTTTCGGGTCTGTTTGTCTCTCTTTAAACAGAGTAGAGTTTACCCTGAGAAATATGAATATTATGAAAAAAGTTTCTCTGGATTGGATGTGCCAGCATGGACAGATGAGCCTGGGCACCTTTGCCCCTGTCGTTGGACAGCTGCCCGCCGGGAGCTCAGTGTTTCTGGTGCCAGCGTCTCTCTCGGAATTCTTGCCAGGCCCAAGGGCTGGCTTTTGCAATTGCTGGTGCGTGGTGTTTGAGATGTTTCTGGGTGGTGGTT
Source organism: Lipotes vexillifer (assembly GCF_000442215.2). NCBI lineage: Eukaryota > Metazoa > Chordata > Mammalia > Artiodactyla > Lipotidae > Lipotes > Lipotes vexillifer. The sequence continues at coordinate 2,647,279 of NW_006772616.1, read as the reverse complement.
TTTTTTATTTGGGTTTTGTTCTCTGCCCTTTGTAGTAGTAGCTCTGGCATCATCTCTTGCTGCTCAGGTGTTCTGTGGCTTTCAAGCAAAGAGACTTGAAACTGTACCACGTCAGAGGGCTTTATGAATAGTTTGGAGTGTTGCAGCCAAGGCTGAGCTTTTAGGGGCCGTGGGTGACATGTTAAAATAGCCTCTGGGGCTTCCCTGGTGGCGCAGTGCTTGAGAGTCCGCCTGCCGATGCGGGAGACGCGGGTTCGTGCCCCGTTTCGGGAGGATCCCGCGTGCCGCGGAGCGGCTGGGCCCGTGAGCCATGGCCGCTGAGCCTGCGCGTCCGGAGCCTGTGCTCCGCAAATGGGAGGGGCCGCAGCAGTGAGAGGCCCGCATAACGCAAGAAAAAAAAAAAAAAAAAAAAAAAAAAAAAAATAGCCTCTGGGCCTTCGTGTGTGCGGTTTCCCCTGCCTAGAAGGGGGGGCTGCAAACTCGGCCGTCGACAGGGGCCAGCAAACAGGTGAAATGGCTCCATTGGGGTGTTCAGCCTCTCACCCCTTTGTTCTCTAAGAAAAATATTAGTTGGATTAAAGTGGCCAGATCTCTTTTCCTTGTATCTTCCAAAGAAACTAGGTAACTTAAATAAACAGTGTTTACTCTTGATTATTAAAAGTTGGAATCTGAATAAACGTAGAGCTGATCTAGTCTGCCCAAAGCCAACACATCTTTGGACCAACTTGGGCTCTCAGGTCATTGATCCACACTTTCGGGCTCCCTGGCTCCCAACCACCTTCTTTTTGCTTCAGATGACAGTTTCAGGGAAGTAACCTTCCCTGATATTCTCTGTCCGTTCCCTTCAGTTTAAATTAGGAGGCTTACTGTGCTGTTGCCCACCCCTACCCACCCTGACCTAGCATTTATTTCCCTGTATTTTAATTGTACTTGTTCTCTGTCACTCCCCCGGACTGTGGCTCCTTTTTCACGATGTCCACTGTGTTGGCCCAGAGTGGATGCACGCGTGGACGCCTAATGATCACCGAGCCGGCATTGGTGCAAGTCGGGGGGGTGGGGGCAGGGTGGGAAATGGTCCTCATTTCTCCTCTGGTGTGTTTCTCTTTCTGTTCTCATTTGCATGCGTTCTGCTTGGTGTGGGTGGCAGAGTCAGGTCATCTCTTTGCTCTCAGATGGCAGCTGTCATTGTTGATTATGCCTCGCGACTTTACCTGAGTTGCTTTAGAGAAAAAAATAGTAAATGTCATAGAAATTTCAATTGACTTGTCAGTGCCAACCTGTTTTGGTTCCTACAGGCTAAGTAGAGACACAAGACCGACAGGTTTCTGATACGAACTGTTCTCAGCATTTTGGGGCTGCCTGGCTTATTCATCCCCGTGCTAGAACATTTTAGATTTGAAGCCGTTTTGTCAAGGGCAGTCTCATGCTGACATTTTTAGGCCACATGGAATTGTATTTTGTGGCCGTTCTGGGAAATGTCGGGGGAAGGCCCGCTTATATCCTTGTAAACATGTCCTCAAATCTAACCTTAGTGACAGACAGGGACGATTTCTGATGAGCCACCAAGAGGTTTGCCTCTGATATAATCCTGCAAGGATTCCTGTGGAGTTACATAAGATGGGCTTTCCCTCCTATTTGGAATGAGAACATTTACAGGGGTCAGCCAGTTTCACCCTGGGAAGTCAGTCTGCACGTACACAAAAGTAATGGATATATGTTTTTCAAAAATGTGAACGCTTTCCCGTCATTGAAAAGGAATGTAAAACGATCTATTTTTCGAAAAGGTGTAGAAATTGATGAGGCAAACAGAAGTCTATGAGTAGTTCTTTTATGGGTTAGCAGAGAATATGTTCTGTGTTTCAGACACTCGTAGTAAGATGAAGAAATGTCCCAAGATGACTGGGGAGACGTATGAAGTTAAAAGGGAATGGTGTATGTGTCAGGGGGAGAGGTGTGCCCATGTGCTTTTCCCCCTTCTTTCTTTGTGTGCATTTTTCTCTTTTTATTCTGTTTTGCTTTTTCCTGTATTTGGTACTAGATGTTTATCTGATTTTAATGTTAAGTCGGGAGGTTGTCTGGTCACCTACCTGTTTCTTAGTTGGAAAACCGTGTTGTAGGAATGTTTTGACATGTGTTTGTTGCATCTAACACAGATTCCTTCACAGAAGACATTGTATCCAGCAGGGCCTGGCCACCCTATTTGGGGAAAGCATTTTGGACCCTAGAGAGAACAAAGCATTTGCTTATATCGCCCAGCAGAGCTGGTTAGCGCCCTTACAGAGATTCAGCAGCAAACACACATTTTGTGATTTAAAGTATTTATCCCATTGTGTCATTCTTGGTTTTACAAGTTGTGGAGGAATTGGGCTTTGGACTTATTTCTTTGAGGCATCCAGAAGTCTGAGTCTTTTAATTTTTTAAGCCGAAGAATAGAATTAAAGTTACCCCAAGTTAGGTGAATATAAGGATCTCTTGCTTGAAATCAGAGAAACTATGGGAAAATGAGGATGGAGAACTCAGGAAGGAGGGCTGAATGAGTAGAGATGGGCTCCTATAAAAAAAAAAAGTCTGTAACTTCTCAGGAGAATTCTGATTCTAGCTGTCAGAATGTTAGGCGGCTCTCAGACCTGGCATCAGACATAGAAGGAGATTTATACAGGTTAGGTCGCTGCTCTGCATAGCAGAGAATAAGGCCTGAAATGGGACAGCGAAGCTATACGGCTTTTCTGCGATGCTGCACTGTACTGTAGACCAAGTGTTATCTCTGTTAGTATCGCCAGCCTTCCGCACATGCCCACGTCTCTGTTCGCTCACTCTTTTATCCTGTATCACATCACTACCCCCATAAGTGCAGAACCCCTGCCAGTTCTTTCTGCCCCAGTTGTATCCCCCATGGCTTTGCACAGAGCTCAGCATTTAGTATAAGCTCAATAAATTGTTGGTGGAATTGATTATGAAGTCACAGAGCGAAGGTCGGTGTGTTAGCTAGTGATGCTAGCTGCTGTAACAAATAATCCCACACGTGTATAATGGCTCAAATCCAATAGACGTTCTTTTTCTGGTTGATGTTCTTCTCCTCGAAGCGTTGATTCAGGCACTCTTCCTCCTTCCATCTGTGGCTCTGCCATCTTTGGCTCTACCGTCTTCTGCCTGCGGTTTAAAAGTTTGGAAGCTTAAAATGAGAGAAAAAACAAGAGCAAAGATGATCATGCAAGTGAAAATTTTATGGACTAGCCCTGGAAGTAATGTACATCACTTGGGAAAATACTCCATTTAGACAAGTGAAAAGCATTCAGAAAAGGGGAGAAGAGAGCCCAAGAGGAGTCCTTTAGGAGTCTGTGTTCTCCTGTGGAACTGGACTGTAATTGCCTAGAGGGCAGGGATCATGTTTTCTATATATATTCCTTTCTTTCACAGCATTAGCACATTTCTAAACAAATAACAAGAATGGGAACGTTTGGGGTTGACTGACCTTGAGTTTGAGTTTTCCCATCTGTAGAAGAATTCTGTTGCCTAACAAGGGTAGAAATCCGGAGTCAGGGAGTCATTGCTGCCGGTGATCTGATGAGATCATCGGGTCCAGCTAGCTGTTTGTATTAATTAAATTTCTTAGAGAGATGCATGTACTTAGATAAGATACAAAAAACACCAGAAAATGTCCAGCAAGACTCTCTCTTAGAAGGATAAGTTGAGAGTTTTTCACTGGGGAGAGTTTATTTATTTATTTTATTTTTTGGCCACGCTGGGCTTTCGTTGCGGTGTGCGGGCTTTCTCTCTTTGTGGCAAGCAGGGGCTACTCTTTGTTGCAGTGCGCGGGCTTCTCATAGAGCAGAGGCTCTAGGTGCGTAGGCTTCAGTAGTTGCAGCACGCAGGCTCAGTAGTTGCGGCACACAGGTTTAGTTGCTCCGTGGCATGTGGGATCTTCCCAGACCAGGGCTCGAACCCATGTACCTTGCATTGGCAGGCGGATTCTTAACCACTGCACCACCAGGGAAGCCCCTGGGAAGAGTTTATTATTTTAATGTTCCATTGCACCATTTTAAAAAATTATATAATTTATAGGTATACAATAGAGTGACTCACAAATTTTAAAGGTTATACTTTATTTATAGCTATTATAAAGTATTTGCTGTATTTCCCTTTCTGTACAGTATAATCTTGTAGCTTATTTTATACCTAACAGTTTGTACCTCTTAATCTCCTACCCCTAACTTGCTCCTCCCACCTTCCTTCTCCCCACTGGTAACCACTAGTTTCTTCTCTAGATCTGAGTCTCCTTCTTTCTTGTTACATTTGCTAGTTTGTTGTATCTTTTTAGATTCCACATGTAAGTAATATCCTACAGTATTTGTCTTATTCTGTCTGATTTATTTTACTTAGCATAATGCTCTCCAGGTCCGTCCATGTTGCTGCAGATGGCAGCAACAAAGAATGAAATCTTTCTCTTTTAGGGCTGAGTAGTACTCCTTCGTATGTATATACATACCACATCTTCTTTATCCATTCGTCCGTTGATGGACACTTAGCTTGCTTCCTCCACATCTTGGCAATTGTAAATAATGCTGCTGTGAACGTTGGGGTGTGTGTATCTTCTTGAATTAGTGTTTTTGTTTTTTTCAGATATATAACAAGGAGTGGAATTGCTGGGTCATATGGTAGTTCTATAGCTACACGTAAAAGAATGAAATTAGAACATTGTCTAATATCATACACAAAAATGAACTCAAAGTAGATTAAAGACCTACACGTAAGACCAGATACAATAAATCTCCTAGAGGAAAAACATAGGCAGAGCCCTCTTTGACATAAATCATAATATTTTTTTGGATCCAGCTCCTAAAAGAAAGGAAATAAAAGCAAAAATAAACAAATGGGACCTAATTAAACGTCAGAGCTTTTGCACAGCAAAGAAAAACCATCAACAAAATGAGAAGGCAACCTAGTGAACGGGGGGAAATATTTGCAAATGATAGGACAGAAAATGTCTAAACAGCTCATACAACTCAACATCAAAAAAGCCAACAACCCAGTTAAAACGTGGGCAGAAGACCTGAATGTACCATTTCTTAAATAGCTAGTTATTGAGTGGATTTGGAACTTGGGGGTACCATCCAGTGCACCTAATGGGTTTCTATGAGAAATGTTAGCTAATATTGTCACTTATATAGCAGAGGAATGTGCCAGAGGTAAGATGAAACAGATCACTCAGTGTAGGTAACAGTATCTCCAAACACTTAATAATTTCTTGTTATGTTTGCAGTAACCCACTGAGGCTCTTTGCCCATTTTTATAGTTGAGGAAACAGGCCTAGAGTGGTTAATTAGCTTGTTCAAGATAACTCAGCTAAGTGGGGGAGCTGGAATTTGAACCAGGCAGCCTGCTAAACTAGTGCTCTGTAAAAGAAAAAGCCTTTTCTCCTCTCTGACATGAACCACAGCAGACTTAAGGTAAGGGAGGAGTGATGTGATCAGCCCAACGTTCCTGGAATGCTGGCCATTCTCTGGGAATGATCGGATGCAAAATCTCAGTTCGATTGGCCAAGTTGCTCTGGTAGTAGTAAAATAAACATAATTTCGCTGACAATTATTATAATAGACATTTCTCCAACAGTTAATAAAGTGTATTATAGATACTACTTGATAATGTAATCCCTGTTGCCAGTTTGGCTGCTAAACCCAGGAACCCCCTGGGCAATGGGAGACAAACGCATTCTTGCGTTGTTACGTCGTTAACTCATGTCACACATGACTAGATAGCATTTCCATCATTTGAAAGCATTTGGTTATTGCCCTCCTGTTGATGCTGTGAGTCTATAAGGACTTGGACTTGCAGAGGTGTTGTGATTGTCATATGTGTTTTGCACAGCCAGGTCTAATTTTTTTTTTTTTTTTTTTGGTAGATCACCTTCAGGGTAGGTTAATATTTTTAGCCAAAGTAAGACACAGTATTTTGATCCTTTTTTCTGACTTCTTAAAGCTCTGTATTGAAAATGGGTTATTTTCTCAGTACCATCTAACATGGCTGACCTCATTTCCAAATTGGGAAGCCATGTTTTTCTCATGCCAATAATGCAACCATTTGAAATTCACAGTGAGTGAAACAGAAAGCACACGGTCCGTTCTGACAGGCGAGCCGCACTTGGCATTGGGTAGGTGCTTTGCAAATGTTTGTTTTTAAAATTTATTTATTATTTATTTGGCTGCGTTGGGTCTGAGCTGCGGCACACGGGCTCTTCGTTGCGGCGTACGGGCTTTTGTCTCGTGGTGCGTGGTCTCCAGAGCGCCTGGGCTCAGCAGTTGCGGTGCACGGGCTCTAGTGCGTGTGGGCTCAGTAGTTGCGGTGTGTGGGCTTAGTTGCCCTGCGGCATGTGGGATCTTAGTTCCCAGACCAGGGATCAAACCCTCTTCGCCTTCATTGGAAGGCAGCTTCTTAGCCACTGGACCACCAGGCAAGTCCCTCCAAATGTTTGTTGAATGACTAAATGAAATGAATGCATGAACAAAAGAATGCATCTTATTCTGGTTACTTTCTTTCATTTTGCAGAAAATAATCAAGATAATATATTTTAGGAGTGAGATTAGGATACAGAGTATGAGCTCATTTTTCTTTTGATATAATTTCAAACTTACACCAAAGCTGCAAGAATGATACAAGGAATTTGCATATACCCTTTAGCCGGATCACCAGTTGTTTACACTTGGCTCTATTTTTTATCATTTCCCTCCTCCTTACCTCTTTCCTCCTCTTCCTCAGGTAGACACACATACACACACTCTTTGTATGTTTGCAGATAATTTTCCTGAATCATTTGAAAGCAAGCTAGAAACCTCAGGCACCTTTGCCATAAAATACTTCAGTGAGTACTTATTTCCTAACAGGGCTGCTCTCTTACATAAGTACAGTACACTTATTAAAACAGAAGGTTTAATATCATTGATACAAGACTGTTGTCTAGTTTTGTCAGTGTGGCAGTAAAGCCTTTGATAGTTACTATTTAATCCGGTCCAGGATCCAATCCAGGATCAAGCAGTGCATTTAGTTGTCATGTCTCTTTTATAAATCTGTATTTAATGAATATTTGATTAGACAAAATCTATGATAGAATCTCAAATGAACTACACTGGCCATCCTTCTCATGCATTCTCTTGCATGCGGACAACATACTGTCTAAATATTGGAGACACAGGGTATTCTGACTCCTTGTGCCTTCCTTAAAAAGTTGAGGGGTGTTTTTGTCATTGCTGTTTTGACAACTTTTCTTATTACTATATCCCTGGCTCTCACTACGCTAGTTGCAAAAATATTTTTCCTTATGTTGGATCAGTAAAGGTGCATTAGATAGAACTTACGGTGAACACTGTTCTTTTCCCGGTGTTACGGACTTGTGTTACTGTTTTTCTCTTCTGTAGCCTCCCAGCACAAAAGTCCCCCTTTCTCCACTTTCCTCCTCTTCCTCCTCCTCTCTAGACGTCTTTAATTTCACAGCGGGACCTTGCAGTAATGTTAGATTGGCTCTGGTAAAGGTATTTTGATGACCCCTGTCTCGGATCATTATAGTTACTAATAAAAGCTTGCAAACGACTGTTACTCTGTAAGCGTGATTTCAGTGACTTGCGGCCAGCTCAGCTGCATAAATATGGAGAGTTTCTTGCCGTGTAAATTTCGATCACAGGGAAATGTATCTACCATTCAGTTGAATGTTTCTTTTAAATTTAATCACGTCTGAGTGTAAAATAACAAGCAGAAATAAAATGGCATTGGAAATGTGAGCTTAAGATTCGGAAAGAGTGGACGTGTTGGTCCTCATAAAAGCGTCCTGCTCCATCTTCTGCAGAGCGTTTTGGGTAAATGCAGAAGGTAGGGGATGGGTGGCATGAATACCAAATCCCTGGTTATGCCTTCAACCAAAAGGCCAAATCACAGCCCTGATATTACGGAGGGCCTAGAGACGCCAACTTGTACCAGAGAGAATGATGCGTTATCCTCAAATTCATGAACTGCACTTTTTGAGTTAAAACTTGAAAGTAGATAGCGTGATTATCTTTATGCTGTTGAATTAAAATTCTGACTTCTAGAAAAAAGTAATCACTTTTATATTTTTCTTTTGAAGTTGCATGCTCTGGATCTAGTTAATTTTCACTGAGTTAAAGTTTTGCACGTTTGAACTGCGTTTTGCTTGAGTTTGGACTGGGGCATCTCATGAGCCAGTGGAGTGGCGCTTTGGAGGGAGGGTGGGAAAGCGCTGGCCGTCTGTCTTTACTGGAGATGGGGATATAAGGAAGATGAATTCTGAGGCTGTGACTGGGCCCGTGGCCAAAAGAGTCGAGCTGCTGCCCCGCGTCTGCTCGGTGTGCAGGACATAGCGCTGTGGTGTCTGAGCCAGGGCTTTGCTGCGTGTGGACGCGTCTGCTTTTCTTCCTTACCTCTGGGAGGCAGAGACACTACACCCTGGCCTGCGGGGGAGCGAGTCTACTCAGAGGGTCCCCTCCTCTGGCTTCTTTCCTCCATTCGGTCATTTGCACAACAGATATTTACTAAGTGCCTGTTTGGTACCTGGCAGTATTTAGGAATGTGGGATAAATCAAGGAATAAAACACATTACCACCCCTGTGGATGCTCATAATTCGGGAGGGAGACGGGTGGAGATGGGGGTGGGAACAGACAGATGTAATAAGTACGTTATAACATATGTCCTTTTAGATCGTGTGGCCAGGTGACTCTCTTTGAAGGTGCTCTTTGAGTAAAGACTTGAAGGAGGGAAGGGAGTTAGTCCTATAGAACATTCCAGGCAGAGGGAACAGTTAATGCAAAGGCCCTTTGGTGCAGGGCAGACTCTGCATGCTTGAGGGACACAGCCAGGAGGCGAATGTGACTGGGAGCAGTTAGCCAGGAGGAACGTGGTGGCAGACGGGGCCTCAACATTGAAGGGCTTGCCTTGACCTTGAGTATCCTGGTGCCGTTGGAGGCATTGACCTGGTTTAAATTTCA
>NW_006772616.1:2616870-2638281 GCF_000442215.2 Lipotes vexillifer | reverse complement strand
AGCAGGATCCCTCTTGGTGCTGTGTTGAGAATAGACCATGGTGGTCGTGGGAGTGGGCGTAGGGGTTTAGGAAGAGCAGGGAGATCTGTGAGGAAGCTTTGCAGGGATCCAGGGGAGAGGTGATGGTGGCCATGACCAGGCTGTTGGCAGTGAAGGTGGGGAGCAGTGGTGAGACCTGAGATCGGTTTTGTTTTTTTCTTTTTTTTTTGCGGTACGCGGGCCTCTCACTGTTGTGGCCTCTCCCGTTGCGGAGCACAGGCTCCGGACGCGCAGGCTCAGCGGCCATGGCTCACGGGCCCAGCTGCTCCGCGGCATGTGGGATCTTCCCGGACCGGGGCACGAACCCACATCCCCTGCATCGGCAGGCGGACTCTCAACCACTGCGCCACCAGGGAAGCCCCTGAGATCGGTTTTGAAGGCAGCTTTCGCCTGACGGAAGAGACGTAGGATTTGAGAGGAAGTTACGAGTCAAGATTGACTCAAAGACCATTCCCTGAATGTGGCTAGGAGGATGGGGTGGCCATAAATTGTGAGGGGGAACGATGCACGTGGAGCCTGTTTCAGAAGGCAGATCAAGTTCTAGACATCTTGAGTCTGAGATGTCTAGGCATCCCAGAGGGCATGCCGTGGAGGCAGATAGGTACCCAAGTCCGGAGATGAGAACAGGGATGCGGGCCGGGCTAGGAGCCTGGGAGAGCTGGAAGTGCCTGGTAACGGTTGCCAGGGTGAATTATTTTCACGTCATCCTGAAAGTGACCTACTGGTTATTCGGGGAATCTCCAGTGTGCTGCTAATCCTATGTGCTCCCTGTTAAGAAGACGCTTGGTTGGGCTCGTAAAGGTGATGCTTCCTTGGTGTTAAGTGTTAGCACCTGAGCTTTGCTGGGTTGGGGTGCTGGTTGTGTGCCCTTGAAGGAAGCTCTCGGAACCACGGAAAGCCTGAGCTAAATGCAGACTTAGAGGTTGTCTTTCTCACCCCTAACTATAGCAAGAGGAGAGTGCGTGCCCAGCTGCGGGGCAGAGAGTGGAACTGGAGTCTGCGTTGGCTGACTCACCATCCCGTTCTCTTTCTGCTCCATTGAGCAGGGACCAGCTCCTGTTTGAAGAGGCATTCAGAGAATAGATAATGCAGTGTTCTTGCTTCTTTCATCCGTTTGTCCATCTCTTATCACCCAGGAAAAGCTAGAGTGCATTCTAGAAAGGAGAAGGCTGCTGTTGCTTTTCTGTCTTAATTGTGAGCACCTTGAGTGTTTCTCAGCGGGGCAAACCGGACCCTTCAGGAACATTCATGCTTTTGGTAACAAAACAGGAAGGTAAGAGTTGGGGAAGGTTAGGGATTCATTTTCAGCTGGGGATTTCTTCCTCTCTGTCCTTCTGGGAGAGGAAGGATGTAGCCCTTTGGGCTTTTCTTCCTTACTTGCAGGGACACCTGCTCTTGGACCTTCTGAGATGGGGCTTGGGCTGTGCTGCCTGTCCCTAGCCAAGCTTAGGGTGATTTAGGGCCAGGTATGTGACCCTACCCTTAGCCAGGCCCTGTATCCTGTCTGTAAGGCACCACTGGGAGGCAATGTAGCACAATCTGAACTAGATTCAAATCCTGGTTCCTCTGTTGAATTGCTCTGTGAGCTTGAGTAGTTACTTAACATCTCTGAGCTGCAGTTTCCTTTTCTGTAAAAGGAAGACATCCTACATTAGAATGTTGTGAGGAGCCAAAGGAGAACAAAACGTATGTCGAGGGCTGGGCCCTGCACTTGGCACAAAGTAAATGTTGAGTTAATGGCAGTTGTGAGCGTCGTCATTATCATCGCTGGCATTTCCTGTGATTCCTACCTGAGGCTTAGGCCAGTTTCGTTAAGCTCGATATAGCTTCCAAAAAAGATGTGCTAATTGGATTATTGCATTTTCATGCTCTTATATTTATATATGTGTGTATGGCTTTGGAATCTACACATGTATATATTTATCCATTCAAGTTTCTCTTTTAAAAATCTGTAAGAATTATATTTTTGAGTCATTGAACCATGAGGAAATTGTTTTTCAAAAAAAGATTGCTATAAGTGATCATTATGTAGGCCATCAAAATGGAGAATAATGTAGAACTGGAAGTTAGAAGGAAAAAAAAAAGAGAGAAAGAAGCTTGATGTTCATACAGAGCCATTAGTAGAGTACATATTGTTATAACCTGGATATTTAAAAATATAGGCACTTGCCGGCCTTGTTTGAAGGTTGGATGGCACAGACAAGGCTGTTTCGGGCTTGGGATAAATATTTTTTTTGATGAATGCTACCACGTGTAGGCTTGTAATCAGGAGTGGCTTATCAGCAGCTTTTCCCAATCTGACATTCCACACGGAATGCCCCGATGGAGGAAAGTTAGCACTGTGAATGCTTTTACAGTTGAATTCCACACACATGAATTATGACAAGTGAGGCGACTACTCTGTGGTTTGTTGTGTCTGGTCTGGTTCCTACTTTTAAAGTTGCAGTTGCGTTTGGTCATTTGAAGCTTATTTTCACAGTCTGGCCAAGCCAGCAGGGTCCCGGGGCTCTGTAGGGGACATAAACCGCCAGCCTTTAAGTTAGAGTGCTCAGTAGATAAGCATTTCAAGACTTCATTGCATCATACAAAAGGACTTATGGGCTTATTTAACATACACTATTTGACTTCATTTAGATATTTAATGGAAAGAAAAGCCTTTTATTATCACCGAAGGAAAGGACTGCCACACGTCGGGAGGCTCAGTTGAAATATTACAACGGAGGTACAGAGCGCAAATGTATTTCACTGCCTTACATAATGGGGTGTTTAACAATAGTTGTTTCTTTCACTTCAGCACATGTATCTTAGATATTTGCACTTGGTAAATTATAGGCTGTGGTTCAAGAAACTCCATTTTGTGTGTGTGTTTTTAAAAATTTTTGTTTGAATAAAGCATGGACTGAATTTTAAAAATGACCGTCGAGTGTGTGATGTATGTTTATTTCACGAGCCCAGATTGAAGCGTCCACGCCAGGAATGAGCACTTTCCCTCCTGTTCTGGAGCAGTTGGAAATGTGAGCGATAGCTGGGGCTGCTGACCTGCTTGGCCACAGCATTGTCGACTGTTTCGTTTGGTGGCCGTAGGCCTGTGGTGTGGATCGGGGGTCCGGGAGGAGGGGCTGGGAACGCGTTACACTGTGAGGAAGAGGCCCTTGGCTGTCTAGGAGGAAACCCTGCTATCTTGCTGTACCTGTGTGCCTGCATCATCCCCAGGGACTGTACTACCTGCTCAGGTCGCCGGGGCTCAGGATCAACTGATTCTCCGTTTGAGGTCTACTCGTGTTCTTCCAGAACGTGAGAAGCTGTAGGGACTGAATTGTGTTTCCGCCCCAAATTCCTATGTTGAAGTCCTAACCCCTAGTACCTCAGAATGTGACTGCATTTGGAGAGAGGGTCTTTAAGGAGGTAATTACGTTAAAATGAGATTATTAGCGTGGGACCTAATCCATTATGATCGGCATGTTTGTAAGAAGCGGAGATGAGGACGTAGACACACAGGCAGGGAAGACCGTGTGAAGACACAGGGAGATGGCCATCCGCATGCCAAAGAGAGACCCCTCGGAAGAAACCAGCCCTACTGACATCTTGATCTCAGACTTCTAGCCTCTGGAACTGCGAGAAAATAAATTTCTGTTGTTTAAGCCACCTAACCTAGGGTACTCAGTTGTGGCAGCCTGAGCGAACTGACACAGGAGCAAATCAGAATCTACAGGAGGGCATGCCTCATTTGAAAAAGTCTATTTCGTATTATATTACAAGTTGAAATTTGGAAAATCATGGCAGGAAAACCTTTACAGGAAGGAAAACCTCTAAAGCTTGGCCAAATCCACGTGGCAAGTAGCGCTGTATTAGTGCATGCTGAAGGACAGATGGTCCGCTATTTACGAAGATTTGACTTGAGATTTTTCAACTTTCTGATGGTGCAGAAGCAATCCTCATTCAGTAGAAACCGTACTTTGAATTTTGAATTTTGCTCCTTCTCTAGGCTCGCAGTAGGCGGTACAGTACTCTCTGGTGATGCTGGGAGGAGGCCTGGCTCCCATTCAGCCACACGATCACGAGGGCAAACAACCGACACACTTAGAACCATTCTGTGCCCAGACAACCAATCTGTTTTTCACTTTCAGTGCAGTATTCAATACATTATGTGAGATATTCAGCACTTCATTATAAAATAGGCTTTGTGTTGGATGATTTTGCCCAGCTGTAGATTACTGTACATGTTCCGAGCACGTTTAAGGTGGGCTAGGCTAAGTTGTGGTGTCCCACAGGTTAGGTGTATTAAATGCATTTTTACTTGGCGATATTTTCAATTTACAGTGGGTTTATTGGGACATAAGCCCATTGTAGGATGGGGAAAATCTGTGCTAACATGTAATATCTGTTGAGCACTCACAGTGGGCTGGACCCAGGGAGAAGGGTCTTGCCTACATCATCTCCTCAAGTCCTCACCACAGTCCTGTGAGGTAGGAGCTATTATCTCCATCTTATAAGTGAGGAAACTGAGACAAAGAGGTTAAGTGACATCCATGGGATTCAGAGCCAGGCAGCTGTGCTCCGGGCTTGTCCATGTTTTTGCTTCTCCAGCCCTGGGAGGTCGGGGTCGAGGGAGGGGTGGTCATCCAATCCATTATGACTATTGGCTAAAAGATACTGGAACTTGCTGTCTTAGACCACGTTTTGGTCCCACCACCAGAGAGAGGCTATCGAGTGTGTTGAGTGTGGTGAAGATGTCGCTAGTCATAATAATAATCACTCATATTACAGAGCACTTAATGTGAGCCCTGATCGGACCTTTGTTTTTGTTTATGTTTTGCCCAGCCGCTCCGCGGCATGTGGGATCCTCCCGGACCGGGGCACGGACCCGCGTCCTCTGCATCGGCAGGCGGACTCTCAGCCTCTGCACCACCAGGGAAGCCCCTGATCGGAGCTTTGAACCCGCCTCTTTGACCTTCGCCGTATCCCTAAGTGGTTTTGCCAGGGCTTTCCAGCGGGCCGCCTCCAGGTGATGGGACTCTGGCACCTGAACCCCTCAAGCAACACTGGGCAGCCCTGCTTCCCCAGCAAGCCCCGCCCTTGCCCAGCATCTGTATCTGTCACGGGGAAGGGAACAAGGGCAGCTGACATTTGAATTTTAAAATAGAAGAAACTTTGTTCTTTTTCCTCTTACTACAAAAGCATCGTATGATAAATGTAAAAAAATCTTAAAACCAGAGCAAAAATAAATAAATCATCTGTAGTTCCATCCCCTAGAGAGAATGGCTGCTAGTGTTTTTCTGTCTGCCTTTCTCGTCTTTTTCCCATGGAAATATACTTACTTTAACCATAAATGTACTAATATTTTTATGAGCAGCAGCGTTAGTTAGAAAAGAGTAAGGACTTTGGCACAAGACGGCTTAATATCACAGCTTTCCCTTCCTAACCATGTGACTTTGGACATGTTATTTAATTTCTCTGTCTCCATTTTGTGTCTTTAAAATGAGGATAATATGTAAGACCCACTTCACTGGGGTTTGCAGTAGCCCAGTGTATGTAGTGTGCTCTTTTGTAGCATCTGGCACACAGTAAATAAACTAACCATAACTTTAAGAAGAAAAAGTTTTTGTAACACATATCTGTTACTTAGCAACATATCGTTCAACAGACATTTGGTGAGCAGGTATGATTTGGGGATTGTGTTTCCTTCTGTGTCCGTGTTTATTTTTCCAGCCCTTTTTAATGGCTGCATAGTATTTCACCATCACTGTGAATCATAATGTATTTAATTTTTATTGGATATTTATTTTTCCCAGTTTTTGTAGGCCATAGACAGTGCTGTGATATGTTTCTTTGCAACCTTATAGCTCATCTCTTCCCCAGTGGTTACTATTTCATTAAGATCAGTTCCAAAGAGTAAGGGGTGAACAGGAATGCACGGTTTAAATGGTTTGTTGAAGCAGGACCAAATCCCCCTCCCCGCTGACGCCCACAAAGGCTGTGCCAGCTTACTGTGAACCTGGCCATGGATGAGAGTACTCATTTCTGTTTGTAAAACTTTGATGTAATATTAGATTGATGCGCTTAAAAGGTAAACAAGGCATCATCTCTGTGGGTGGCTGACCCAAATCCGTTATGGTGAAGGACAAGCAGTGACTTTCAGAATAGAGAGGGGAGAGACCAATCAGACACTGGCGTACAGTTAATTGTGTGGTCCAAGCACAGATGACAATGACAGCTCTCATGTATGGAACCCTTACTGTGGGTCAGAAGTTCTATACGGTGTTCTCAAACACCATATTTAATCTTCACAGCAGCGTTTTGAGGTGGGGACCCTTTAGCCCATTTTATAGATGCAGAAACAGGACTTTAGAGAAGTTATGTAAATTGTCCAGAAAAGCACAAATTAGGCTACCGTGTGGCAGAGTTGGAAGTTGAACCCAGGCGCTCTGACTCTCAGGTTCTTGCTCTTGTCCTGCGGTAATGGAGATGGAGCTGGAAACGTGGACACAGGAGCCAGCATGCAGATGAAGTGAGACCAGGCATGGTGGCTGGCCGGTCTTGCGGGGAAGGCTGACAGGGTTTCTAGCTTGTTGGAATAGAAGGCACAGCTTTGGCAGCAGACATAGGGAAGCAGAGAGGGGGAACCCATGTAGAGCGAGTGTGCAGATTCAGATGGTATATGTGGGGCTACAGAGACTGGGGCTGGAGATCTCCCAGGAGATACAGGCGATCTCCCTTAGCCTGTTTTATGGCCTGTGTGCATCATCCTGCTTAACCCTTTTACCACCCCATGATGTAGGACTTGTTCTTACCCCCATTTTGTAGCTGCAGAAACCGAGGCCCAGAGAGCTTGAATAACTCAGTCCTTGAGTATCACAGCCAGAATCAGACCCCAGGCAGCCAGACTTCTGGTCTGGGCCAAAGCCGATGGGAAGGAGAACTCAGTGGAGAGTTTGCACCCTAGGAACCACTGTTGGAAGTAGTCTCTCCCTCCTTTTGAACTTTGTAGCGATTACTGTCTGTAGAATTCATCTGGCAATTAATCGTGTATTCCCCGTGACACAGCTCTTACTGTTGTCCTGACGTGTTATTTCGATCATGTATTGTAATTTAACTTCTTGTGCTGGGCAGACCACTGAGCCTTGATAGCCCACTGACGCAACCCCCAGACATGTGCCCCACGGTTCCTCAGAGGGGGACTCGATAAATGTTTGACTGAATTTCACTGGAGGCATCTTGCCCTGGAGACTTTAGACAGTGACATTTGGGGAGGGGCAGGGGGTGGGAAGGAAGGCGGGGACAGCGCCTAGGATTGCGATCAGGTGGACTTGGGAGAACAGAGAGGAGATTGAGGGCTAGAAAGCATCTCTTTTGCACCGGTGATGAAAGGACAGAATGGGTGTCTCGGCCGCCTGCATAAGCCCCTCTTCTTGTGTCTCCTTCCTCCGTGGGGATGTGCCCTGCGTTCAGGTTGTACTACCAGGGCTCTCTTGGCTTTGTACTTCCCTCCTAACCAGGATTTGCCGAGTGCAATTGTAACCCTGTATTTCCAGCTGTCGTGGGAGGCTTTCCAGATCTTCTCATGTTTCCCATTGGAGCTGTTGGAAGAGTGGTGCTCAGTAGTGTTGGGTACCACGAAGGGGGGAGACTTGCGTTCCAGGTGCAGGTGGCTGCATCACTTACTAGCCATGGCCTCGGGTAGAGGACTTTGCTTCTCTGAGCCTCAATTTCCACATCTGTAAGATAGCGGTACTTTACTTGTGAGGCTTGTAAGAGCCTGGATGGAAATGCTTAGTCAGGAAAGAGCGCTGGGCCTGGTGAGGGCTCCATCAACGTTGGCTGGTCTTAGAACTGGATATCTTCAGGAGCGTATGTAGGGGCCTCCCACTCTGTTGAACACCAAGGTGAAAGGCCAGTGTGTTCCTTTCTTTTCTTGTGTTTATGACAGACGTTTCACCACTTTGACTCTTGGATACTTTTCACGGATGGTTTGGTCCTAATCATCAGCTCTTCTCCTGGTCTCCTGAGCACCTCCTGAGCATTTCCAAAGCACCTCATTCCGCCCCCTTTCTCAGAAGGAAGTGTGGCCATCAGACCTTGGACCACTCCGAGGCTGGTCATCGTCCTCATATTTGTTTACCAGGATGATGATGATTATTAAATTTATTTATTTATTTATTTTTGGCTGCGTTGGGTCTTTGTTGCTGCGCACAGGCTTTCGCTAGTTGCGGCGGGCAGGGGTTACTCTTTGTTGCGGTGCGCGGGCTTCTCATTGGGGTGGCTTCTCTTGTTACGGAGCACGGGCTCTAGGCGCGCGGGCTTCAGCAGTTGCTGCGCGTGGGCGCAGCAGTTGTGGCTCGCGGGCTCTAGAGCACAGGCTCAGCAGTTGTGGCACACGGGCTTAGCTGCTCCGCGGCGTGTGGGATCTTCCCGTACCAGGGCTCGAACCTGTGTCCCCTGCACTGGCAGGCGGATTCCTAACCACTGCGCCACCAGGGAAGTCCCGATTATTATTATTATTTTTTTTATTTTGTAAGAATTAACTGGAACTTCTTTTTCAGTCATTTCATTAGTCATTCAACTCTTTTGTTTTCTTTTGAGGTGGGAGACAGATTACTTTGAGGCAGTGGGTCAGATGGAGGTGGCTGGCTGGGTAACCGTATCCCCGCTGAGTCAGCTGTCTGCTCAGACAACTGGAAGCTGAAGTGTGCTGATGACTCGTCACCAGCCAGCGTCACATTAACTTGAAATTCCATTTCTGCTCCTCAGCTGTGGGAGCTTGGATGCCTTTGTGGGTTGTTGGAAAGCACTCCAAGTATTGTTATCGATCGGATTACGGAGCCTGGAATTGTCGGTTATCCCCTGAAGTGATGTTTTCCATTTGAGACCAAGGCGTAAAATTGTGAAATGGGATGGTTCAAAAAGGTGGGATTCGATGCTGTCAGTTTTTAGAAAGCGAAAGCCAGGCTCTGGCAAAGTCATTGACTCACAGAGGTTCTCCATCGGTTGGCACAGCCGGGACAAGTTTTGTTCTTCCTATGGATTGGTCATCCAGCACCCACCCCCCCTAGGTCTTATTGCCCTTCTGTTAAAATTATCTGGGCAGCTATTTGTTTTGGGTCTCCTTCCTTGAGTGGAGAGGCAATCTCAATGTCAGGGATGGTGGCTGCCTCAAGGCGCCCTTGGCCCCTCCTCCTGATTCATCGTATCCCTGAATCACACTGTAGCCTTGGAAAAGAAGTCTGTTCAGTGTGTTTGTTCTCTGATATCTGTATGTTCTGTACATCATCCATCTTGGGTGATGGATAAAGTGCCATACGGGGTTACTTTGCCTCCCTGCAGTAACATACATGATGAAAGAATAACGCTTAGTAAATGAGGATGTTTATCTTATTACGCTCTAACAATTTTAACTCTCTTGTTGTTGTTTTTTGACTTCTTTAAATTGGTCATGAGCTTAGAAGATGACTTGAGGGTGGGGGGCAGGGGCGGGGCTGGCATTATTTGCTTGAACAAAGAGTTTGGCCTCTCTGGTTTTATTCCTTTAAGTCATTTGTATTTCACCTCAAAGGCCTGTAGTAAGAAGGCTTTTTGTTCCTAGTTGGAATATTGGAACCCATAGAATTCTCTAGAAGAGAGCTTTGGCCCAGCTGTGGTGGGACTTGGTGCTTCATCCCACAGAGTGACTCCCGTAAACAGCACTTATAAGCCCTAGTTTAAGACCATTGGTTTTTTTCAAAAGTTATTTTCATTTTTTTCCCCCTTTTTATTCTTTTTTAATTTTTTTCTTCCCTTTCCAATAATGGAGGACTCTCCCTTTTTACAGTTGAAGCCACTGCCTTCTTCGTAATTATAAAGCCGGCAGAAATCATCATTTGACAACGCATCTCAAAGAATTGCAGTTAATATTGCGACCTAGTTGGTTTCTTCATTTTTAAAAAAGTTGTTTTATTCCTCCCCCATATCAGCTATGTATGCCGATTATGTAATCGTAACTTCTCCCAGAAAATATGGATCCCATCTATTCATACGACAACCTCTGGTTTCACTGTGGTGTGTCACTTCCCACAGAATGTCACCGCCGGGGAAACTGAGGCTTGGGTTTGCTACTCCCCCTTCTTCTGCACGACCCACCAATGTCAAAAATTACAGTGATAAGTTTCTTGTTAGTAGCATCATTACTATGAATGTGATTCTTGTTCTCATCTAATAGAGAGCCTTGGTTACCCACAACCCACTTCCAGCTTTTGAGCGGATACATAGGGATCAACTCTCTAGAGTGAAGATGAAATAATATCATTTGTTTACCACCTTGAGTTGTTCACCACGGGCTGTGAAAAATATGTTCTCAATTTAAAAGTTCGAAAAACAAGTGTACCAGCTATCACAAAGCTCTGCCCTCCAAGTAAACATGTTTATAGAACAAGACTCAAAACAAAATACTTGATCACGATAAGCCCAGCCAATGAAAAGAAAGTAAACATGTTTACCCACAGAAGCCTTTATAAAGAGCCCAGGTGGCAGCCAGCCCTCTACTCACTTGACTGTTCCTCCCGGGAGCAGCTGAGGCTCCCCTGGGCCTCAAGGACAGAAACACCACTCGCCCTGCCAGCAGGCAGCTCACCTTTTTTAAGCCCTGCTCTCTTAGCTCAGCCCAGTCTGCCAATGAGGATGGAAGGTTTGTATTTTGTGCCACTGAACTGAGAACCACGAGTGGAAGGTATTTGTGAAATTGAGCCTGGAGTTCCCGTGATTCTTAAATAGCAACCTGTCATAGGTAGAATGCCAAGTAGGCTTATGGGGAATCTTCCTGGCTCCCTGAAAGAACCCAGATTAGTATCACATGTAATGACCTTCTGTGTCCTGGGCACTGTAGTGTAGACATCCAGGGTATAAACCATGAATTACACCCAAGCCTGGCCTCCCCCAGATCACTCTGGTGAAGGAACCAAAGGGCTCGAGCAGGAAGTTGGTAGAAAAGACAGGGGTATCCTGAGTGATACAGGGGTTTTCAGGGTACATGGAGTGAGCCTTCAGTGCTGTAAAAGAGAGGAAGGTTAGAAGGGGGATGACAAATTGTGTGGCAATGAGTTAAGGACTTGAGGGACGGTGCCTTGTCTCTGTGCAGTCCAGGAGCTAATTCAGGAGAGAGGGCCCAGTCCTAGGTGGCTCTGTGGGAGGTTGTTAGTGAATTTCAGAATTCAAAGTCTTTATTCGAGGTGGAGCAGTTCTAAGGGATGGTGAGATCGAAGTTTTGGCCATGCCCTCAGGTGTAGAGCAAGTGGTTCTGGTTAATTAGCACTTAATGAGCCCTTACTCTTATGGGCAAATATTATCCCAATTTGGGGGTATGGAGGAATTTGCCCAGGGTTATAGCTAGTAAGTAGCATAGCTAGGATGCAACATGGGAAGTCTGTTCCATAGCCTGTGCTCTCAACTGCTGCCCTGTACTGCTTCTCAAGTACACTGGAAGCTTTTAGGGTAAGAAAGTTAAGATAACCAGGTGTGTATTCACTCAGTGAATGATTTTTTTTTTTTTTTGAGTGGTACCTTATCTGTGCCAGGTGGTCTGATGTAAGCCTTGGCCAGGCTGTCGGAAGGACCATCTTCCTGCCTGTTGAGGTCGACAGAAGTGGCCACAGTGAAGGGATGTAGACCGAAATTGTGAACCAGATACTAAAACATCTGAGAAAGGTGTAGAAAAGCATCCTTGACATTTAGAGGCAAAAGCCACGTGGCTGGGTTGGGAGCAGTGGTCGCCTCACACACGGTCATCAGAAGAAGGGTTTTCAAGGATCAGGGAATCACAGTGGGGAGGGACGGTGGTGTTCTCCTTGGGGGTAGATGGCAGGCAAGGTAGACTGTTAGCAGAGCCAGAACTTGGCTCTAAGAAAGGGAATTAAAGAAAGGCCAACTCTTGCTTCTTTGTTTGCCTGAGGCCAAGGGATGTTGAGTGAATGGCTTCTGGGAAGGGTGAAAGGGACATCTTTAAGGAAAGAGGAAAGTCTCCAGATTGTTCATGATGTTGGTCTCGGAGGAGGGCGGTGGGAAGAAGTGAGCCCTGGGGCCAAGATGAAGGATGAAATGGGATTCGAGAACAGCCGGGAGGCAACAGGATGAGGGAACATCTACTCCTCGAAGAGGGGGTGACAGTTAAGTCACTCATTGTCTTTGGCAGGGTTCAGACAGAAGCTGGGTTCTACTGGGGAGATGGGGAGAGGCAGACAGATGCAGCAGGAGGGCCAGCCTTCAAGTTTTAAACGGAATGTTGAGGGGATTTTTAGTGAGGAGGAGGAATAAACAAACAAAACAGGTTTCTGGTTAAGCCTCAGTGAACTAGAAAAGTAATTACACAGACACCATATTCCCCATGTGTTCCAATTAATCTAATGGGTTTACTTAAAAACCTGTTTTTGAACAGAGATATCAGTAAGTCCTCTGGTGAGTTGAAAGAAATCTTATTAGTGAAAGTTAAGTAAAAGTAATAGTGATTAGTTCTAGGGAACTTAATTGAAATGAACTCCAGTGGGCTCACGGAAGCCACAGATGTTGCTGTGGTGACCCATTTGGTTAAATCTGGGTGACCATTTTGACTAGAACTTTAGAACTTAGCTGTTGAGATGGATGCCTCTCTAGGGTACATTTGAGGTTACGATTATTTTAAAAACAGAAGTATTATTTGTTCTTCTCCGAGCCTTATTAATTGAGGCAGATTGGCATTTTATTTGTGAGCTGACAACACACACCATTTTCCGCAGCCGAAGTGCTTTTTGAACTGGGTTCAACATTGTCAGAAAGTTATTCACGGGAGTTGGTGATGGAGCCTGCTCCACCCACTTCTGTTCTCTTTCTATTTTGGTGCTATTTGCAACAAAGGAGAAACTAAGTTAGTAAATTAGAGAAGGATTGAAGCTCTCACAAATGCTCCCCTGCCTATCAGGTTGTGTAACGGATTAGACAGAGTGGGCCCACTCTTCCTGTGGCTCAGGGACCTGAAGGAACACAGGTGCAAACCCCATGAGATGGCCTTGGCCGTGTCCTCCCAGGGTCTCCTGACCTATCTGATGGAGCTACATGATGAAATCTATAAAGATGTATATGTATATATATGTATAATCATATGTACACGTCTATTTGTGTGCGCATGTGAGTGTGTATGTACACATATACTTATTTATGTTGTGTGGGTCTAAAAAAATTCCACATATAGCATTCTCAAGCCAAAGGAAATCTAGTGGAGAAGCCACTGAATTTGAGTTTTGTGTCAGGGTCCCGGTAGGAAATAGGTGGCTTGTCCCTTTCCTGGGTCTAAAGCGGGGGCACATGGGGGAGCCTGGATACAGTAGCTGTAGGGAGAGAACTGCCCGGCAGGAGCTGTGATCCTTCATAGTCAACCTCCGGTGCCTCGGTGATAAATGCCCCATCTTCTCTGTCCTCCTGAGATGAGACCTCCATTGGTTGTACCAGCTGGAAGCCAGAACACAAGGGTACCTGTTGATGCGTCCACGCAGGGGGGCCTTCCAAGAAACACACAGCAAGGTGGAGGGTTGAGGCAGCATGGCAGATGGAGGATCTGGAGAAACAAAAGGAAAACCATCCGGTCCATTTTGTTCTGTGACCTCCTTTGGGTATGACACTGCCAGATGCACGGGAAAGGTTAATGTGGGACAAGAGGCCCCAGGTGTTCAGGATGGTAAGGAAGCATCTAGCTTTACTTCCCAAAGCTGGTGACTGGACCAGTAGCACCAGCATCACGTGGGAACTTGCTGGAGATTTTCAGGCCCCGCCCTGTACCTACTGAATGAGACACTCCGGGGGAGGGGCCCAGCAATCTGTGTTTTCTTAGCCCTCCCAGGCGTTCTGGTGCTTGCTCAAGGTTGAGAACCACAGCTGGATGTCCTGAGGTGTTGGATGGCCAGGAAAGTATGCCAGTTTGCTAAAATGGCCACTATTATCTTGCTTGGAAATGCCAGTGACGGGCATGTTGTCTGTCTGAATCCCCTGCTTGGAAACTCTGCACGCTCCCCATCCTTTTTATTTTTCGGATAGGCACTCTTCAAAAGAAATGGAATAATGGATGACATGTAGGCCGTGGGGGCTCATACCCCAGGCAGTTCATGCCTTTAATTTCCAAGTGCTCCTCTGAGCCATGCCAGGAAGTACCCGGCAGGGCCCAGACTTTGGAGGTTGTTTTTGAAAAACAGATGCAAATGCTGCCTGTGCTGTTGTTGTTTTCCCGGTGCCTGGCAGTGTTTGGTAAACAACTTGATTGCTAGGTCTTGGCCTCAGGGAACCACAGCTGCTCTTTCCAGCTCCCTGCAGACTTGTGCTGAGCAAGGATTGCTGCAGGGAAAAATAAAGAGGGGAGGACAAAACAAGAAAACAGCACTGTTGTTTTGTGGCTGCCTCTACCTGTTTTCCCGGAGCTGTTTTGCAACCACAGGCCCTGAGTTTTGATTCCTTACTTGAAAACACAAGGCAAGACCCCACGACACCCCAGGCTGCTTTCTCTTTGGTCCGAGTGGGGAGTGGCCGCCGCCGGACTTGGAAAGCCTGTTGTAGTAGCCACTGGAAGGATCTCTGCATTTTTAAATATATGTAAATTGAAAAAGGAGAAAGCTTCATTCTTTCTAATGACCCCCAAGGTGGTAATCTGGCTTTTCAGATCTCCGGGAAAACAGATTGAATATGGCACAATTAATGGTTCAGCACTTCTAGGCTTTTCTCTAAAATATTTTAATGGGCTTTTAATTTATTGCAGCTCCTGACCAGCAGGGTTGAGCCAGGGTTGCTGCTGACCCCCTGGGCCAAGGTGCTCTCTGGGGCCGTAAGCGAAGTGGAAAAGATCAAAGGCCAGCTGGAGTGTCAGCCGGGACCTCCCCAGGCTGAGCCCCTGGAGCTCACTGGATTCCTGGCCCCCCGCAGTGGCGCAGCACTCTTCAGAGTAGAGGCAAGGGCACAACTTCATCAGAGTTCCCTGGAGTATCTGGTAGAAATGCAGATTGATCATCTCTGGGCAGGAATCTGCATTTCAAGCTGGTGCCCTCCTTCCATATCAAGTTTGCAGCAAAGGACCTTGGTGATTGACAGCCAGTGTGAACGAGTAAGCCTAGGTGGGAAGCAAGTGACGGTGTTGCCAGACTTTTTTTTTTTTTTTTAATTTTGAGACCTGCATGTCATTTTAAAGCATTCACTTTTCATTGACTCCAAAGTTCTCCATTATTTTGGCTCCCCCTTGCTTCTTAGATCAAGCAGCCTTCTTCCTAAAATCCTTTTCTTTGGGCCTGAAATGCATCTTTCTGCATGTCCTTGTAGAGAGGTGATAAACTTTTGCTTGTCTGAAAAGATCTTTATTTCACTCTCATTTCTGGAAGGTAATTTTTCTGGGCATATAATTCTAGGTAGATAGTTTTTGCCTCTGGGCAGTGTTCTGGATTATTTGGGTACTGTCTTCTCTTCTGGTGGGGTTTTTTTTTTTTTTTTTTTTTTTTTCCTTTTAAATTTCAGTTGCTGTGTTTTTCATTTCTAGAGGTCAGAGTTTTGGTTAGAATTATAGAACTTGATTTTATAGTATATATGCGTGTATTTTATAGTATATGTACTATGAACACCTAAAAAGCTATAGTATAGTATATAGTTCGTGGTATTTTGGTTAGAGTTATACAGCTTATATTTTATAGTATATGTGTATGTATTGTAGTGTGTATATGTATAGTATGTATTTTATAGTATATGTACTATAAATGCATATTAAAAACTAGAGTATCTATAGTTTATATAGTATTTTGGTTAGAGTTACAGAGCTTGTGTTTTATATATATGTGTATACGTGTACGTACGTATTATATGTATGTGTATATAGAGTGTATTTATAGTATATATACTATAAGTCCATATAAAAACGACAGTATATATCATTCATACAGTATTTTGGTTAGAGTTATAGAGCTCGGTGGAGATGGAATTCCGTATTGGGTCAGTTGGATTCTTAACAAAACACACAAGTGAAACCAGAAAAATTCCACACACCACGGTGATAGTTTGTCCCTTATTTTTGGATATGCCTGGGGACTGTAATGTTTTAGGAAGTCAAACCGGACAGCACTAATGATACTCTTAAGCGTTGATTGACCTATGTACACTTTATCTAGAAGCAGACGCTGCTCCCATGCTGAACAGAAGTGTGATTCCTCCCTCCTCACTGCTGTTCTTTGGTGTGTCTTGCCTGTTTCATCCGCCTGTAAGCCTTTGACCATGATGTCCTGAATTGATGGGATCCCTTTTCCACCCCGTCTTCCAGTTCCTTCCAGAACTGGCCCAAGATAATCGCTCTCAAAAGCCCTTAACTGCCCAGATACCTACTGTGTTTTCCTGTGTCCACTTGTGCAGCTTCTCTGTGCTTTCGAATCCCTGTAGAATCGCAGACCTGAGCCGTGGCGTAACCCTAGCCATAATGTGTTACACGGGTTGCAAGTGTTCTTTTTCTTCTCTCTTTTTTTTTTATGTGTACTATTAAAATGTTAGCTGCTGTCTTTGAAAAATGAGGAAATTTCACAAAATAGTCATCTGGATTTCTGCCTTTGTTTGTGGAATCGAAAGCTCCTGTAGCCCTGGGTTCATGTGGCCACGTGGCAGTAATGGGCTTGTGGAGCCACTGGCTGCCCTCTTAGCTGAGAAAGGCCGGGGCCTCCAGTCTGCCGCCTCCCTCCTCACTCCCTGTACCTTATACCTGGCCTGCCTCGTTCACTTGCATTATCTGCCTGGTCATTGTGGGACGCCTTAGCTTTCCCCATGTGAACAAGGAAGCTCAGGTCGGAAAGGTTAAGTATCCTCTACAAGGCCTCGCAACTAAAACTCACTCAGGCAAGCTACAGTCAGAAGAGTGTCTAGTGCAAGGTAGGCGCACACAATTTTTTTTGTTGTTGTTGTTGCAATACGCCCGCCTCTCACTGTCGTGGCCTCTTCCGTTGCGGAGCACAGGCTCTGGACGTGCAGGCTCAGCGGCCATGGCTCACGGGCCCAGCCGCTCCGCGGCATGTGGGATCTTCCCGGACCGGGGCACGAGCCCTTGTCCCCTGCATCGGCAGGCGGATGGACTCTCAACCACTGCGCCACCAGGGAAGCCCTCAGCCCCTTTCTTTTTGCTACGTGATGTCGACTTAGTAGCTTTGCAGAGCTTCCGTGAGCCTTGGAAATGCTTCTTGGGTGTCAAGGCTACTTGAAGTTTGGACGACGGGGCTTTATCATTTGGACACAAACTGTGATTGGCAGTATCCACCTTCCTTGGTATTTTGGTAGAAATACAGAATCCCAGGCCCAGTTCCAGACCAATGAATCAGTGTCTGTGGGGATGGGACCCAGGAATCTGTATTTTAAAAAGCTCTTCAAGTTATTCTTCCGCGTACGAAAGTCTGAGAAACACTCATCTATAGTACATGTGGGCACTTTTCCATAGGAGTTGGAGCCGTACTCTTGGGAGAGGAATGGAATCCTTCCTTGGGCACCCAGTGAATGTTGTCAGCTGCCGAGGGTGCAGGTGCGCTAAGGCTTGGCACTAGTGCCAGGGTGAGAATTCTTCTGCTCAGGTGCACGACCCTCTGCCCACAGCTCAGCTGTGGTGTTGATGGCAGATCAGCATAGGAGTGATTTGTGTTAAAAAAAAACCTTCTTTTTAATCCGGAAGCTAATAGTTTAGGTTATTTGGAATAAGTGTGCTTTAACCAAAAAGACAAAGATGCTGAGAGGAAGAAGGGACGTGGAGAGCATCAGTTAATGACCTGACCTTGCAGATTAAAGAACTGGGATCCTGAGGCATTAAATGGCTTTTCCTGGAGCCACACAAGTGACTGATGACAATACTGGGTCCAGAATTCAGGCTTCTCCACTTGGATGTCTACACGTTACGTAGTATGTTTTCTCTTGATGGAAATATCTCTGAGTCTTCCTTCTTACGGAAAAGAGAGTTGCTTAATAGGAATCCGTACATTTATCCATGTCAGATTTGAGCTAAAGCAGCTTATTGTTACCTGGGCACTTGATAATTGGACAAAAAATATTTTTGTAATGCCAAAATACGTAAAATATTTGGCACAAAGTCTGCAATAAACAACAACCTTTCAGGGTATATGTTCAAGTAATTGGTAACTGTATCTTTCAAAACATTATTTCCGGTTCATATTTTACAACATCACACTTGATATATTGACATACCCTCGTTTGAAAGGTGTTTTCCCCTACCTCTAGATTCTATGTCTGTCGTGCTGTTTTCAGGTTTAAGGAAGTGGTGGTTTTAGAAGTTACATCTTAGCTATGTGTAAAAAAAAAAAAAATTTTTTTTTGTATTGCAGTGTCCCAGGAGCTTTTGCTGACAATTCCAGTTTCCGAACGAAACATTTGGGCAATGGTGAGGGCTTCAATCCCTTGTCTGATTTGCTGTCAACCATGAACGGACGGATGTGATACCTGCTGGCCAAAAGGGTGAGTGAACATTTACGATTATTCGTCTGAAGATTCATAAGACTAAACGTTGGCTGAAGGGGTCCTGCACGGTGCAGGGAACTGAAAAAAGGTCCCAAATTCATCAGAACAATTACACTGAAGATGAGAGACTCTCGTTTCGAAAGAAGAGTCACCCTGTCATTGTTTACTGGTGTAACCTTTTTGGGTAACTTGGGCAATGATCTTAGGATTTATAAAAGACGTAATAGGACACGGGAGAATTTTTTTTGTTTGCACGATTCTTTTACGCATACACCGAAGGGTGGCCTACCTAGATTACGAGCTACGTGCGCAGTAGAAAGAGTAATTGCTTTTCTGGTCCCGTTAAAACTTGGTGATGAAATGAACCACCTTGAAATAAGACAATAAATAACCTCATCTTGAGTTGTGGGTGGTGGTGGGGGATTTAAGTCTGAGTTGTTCCTTGAGGAAGGCCCATCGCAAGCCTTCCACATGACTGGGGCTCCTGAGCAAGTTAAAAGGTTGGGAACTGTGGACTCTCAGATTTTCAGAAAGACTCATGAGCATTTTTTTCTAGCGTAGTTCTCCTCATCAGGTTATTCATTGTAATTTTTAGGGGGAAGTTAGAAGGGACGTGATGCTCTTTTTCTGTAGATTTGATGGCGTCTGTCATGTTCTTCAGAACTCGCTGGGCTCCCCTGTAGTAATGAATGAACAATTGTGACTTGCCTTTATCAGAGACAAGAATTGGTTGAGGCCAGGTGTTTTGGGTAAAAACTCTGACATCATTCAATGGTAGCTTTGTCATAAAACGAGGTCAGCTTTATAGGGAACCATTTGGTTTCAGTTTTGTAGTGAATGGCATTTAATGATAAGAACCATTGGCATAAACTCATCTTGTTTGTCTTAGTGGAGTTGTATTTGAAACAGATTCTATTTAATGGAGGGAAGTCTAGTGAAGTAGAAAGAACACTGTATTAGAAATTGGGAGACCTGATAGCTAGCTGACATGGGGCAAGTTGGTCTGTTTTGATTTCCTATGTTTAAAATAAAGCAGGTAGGTTAAAGTGTCATGTTTGTCAGTGCTAATAAGGCCCTAGAAGTTGGCTGTTTAAATCCCCTCACTTTACAGATGGAGAATCTGCAGCCCAGAGAGTCTGATGGAGAGGTCTGTGTCCCTGGGCTAGGTCAGAGCTGTATCCCAGGTTATTTTATCCTCAGTGATTCTCTCTAGCTTATCTCAGTTACAGAGATTGTGACATCCAAGCCCCGCAATTCTGTCAACCTTCTTTGCTGATATGTGTCTCTTTAAGATGTTGTTTTGCATTTAGCTGTTCGGGCCAGCTTTTTAAAGATTTTACAGTTAGAGGTCATTTTGACAAATCCTTCCCATTTCATAGATTAAAAGAGCCCTGCTGAAGCAACCAGCCCGAATATCAGCGACCAGATGATCCTCAAGGAGCCTGTGGGCTTTAAAATTCACTTCCACTTAGGCTAGTTTGGTGTCTGACTACTTAGCCTTTGCATTTCATTCTGCTGGAGCTGGAGATAGAGGAAAAACAGAGTCTTATATCTTCCTTACAGTATTCTTTCATGGCAAGAAATAAAGCAAGTAGAAACCTGTAACACATAAGGCAAGGGTGTACACCATGAAAATTAATAGTTAATGGACTCATGGAATTTCAGATCTGTTAGGGTGCTTTGATCATCTTATGGGGTGGTCCTGGGCAAGTCCTGTGCTTCTTTCTCCTATGAAGTTCTTCTGTGGTTTTCTATTGCTCACCAGCTATGATAGACTTCTGTGAGTGGTCTGTAGACCAGTGAGCAGATAGCAGACGTTATAAAAAGTTATATCTTTGGGGATCCAGGTAGAGTTGAGAACAAAGCCTGGGTCTGTCTCGTATAAACGTGAGAATTCAAAGAAGTGGTTGGAATTCTGCTGAAGGTATTGAAATAGCAACAAACTCAGGTTTGAGGTTACCTGTCATCTCTGTCTTCAGTACTGAGAGAGTCTGACTCAGTGTCACTGTCATAAATTGATGTATGAAATTGAACAAAACCACATGAATGGATTTATTGAAGACTAGGCTCGTTTTATTCATTAATTTCATTTGGGTAAAGGCCTGCTATGTGAAAAATCAATCTGGAGAACCGTAATGAAAATGATATCTCTTGAATTGATAAAATACAGTTAGGCCCAGTCCATTACCAGTTTTTCCTAAATAAGGAAATGCTTTGTATTTATCAGATTGTAATCAATTTGCCTTCACTGTATTTTTAGTAGGCAGTGGAGGTCCCTGAAATCTGACAAACTGGAGTATGTGTTCTGATTCTTTATCATTGTTTATCCTCAGAGCACACCTTTGAGGTTTGATTAAAGGACTGATTCTCTTCCTCTGTGATGCAGTAACGTGGCCTGCGTGATGCATTGTAGATCTGATAGCTAGTTAATCCTTCTCTTATCAAAAACATATTCATAGTCCTACGGCTTTTAGAACTTTACAGTTTATCGAGTAACCAAAAGAAGCATCAGTTAATTGTTACAGCTGATACCTTGGAGTCTTTAGGCATGAAATCAATTCCAATTCTGAGTGAAATGTTTCATGGTAAGTGACCTCATGATAGAACAAGGTCCCAGTCCTAGCACTAGACAGCTAGAACAACAGATCTCCTCACTCCGGTGCAAAGAAACAAAGCCATATGATAAAAGGTTTACACAAGGAGATCATCATGGCAGAATTTCAAGTTCAGAAAATGAGTAGTTAGGTAATGTACTCAATTTATGTTGGTGATAACCCTGCTTGCATAATAAATTAGCTTAGGGGCAGGATACAGAGAAAGAAGGGCTGAGCACTTGAGGCGTCTCTTTGTGATGTGATTCTTCAATGCCCTCACCAGCAGGGAATCAGAGTTGGCTCCTGTTTCCCCCCCCCC
>NW_006772616.1:2595132-2616848 GCF_000442215.2 Lipotes vexillifer | reverse complement strand
CCCCCCCCCCCCCCCGGCGTGAAGCTTTAGTTGATGTTGGTACCTGTCTGATGCACGTCACGAGACTCCAGGAGTGAAGACCGGCTAAGTCTGTGCGTATTTAAAAGGCAATTAGCCACAGTGTTATTAATAAATGTGACAGTAACAGTCTGGATTTGCGTAGAGTTTTCTCGAGAAAAGTTGACTGTAGACGGCAAATACGTTGGCTCGTTTGTCAGCCTGTGCCTCGGCATTGCATTGTTCCAGTAAACTGTCGCTTGCTGGTGGATCTGGGATAAGAGTATAAGACTCACGCAGCATTGTTTTGTCACCGGTTGTTTTTCCTTATTTGCCTACAGTTCCCCTCTTTGGGTCTCTATCATAATCAAATATGCCTAGCTTTTGACCTACTAGAAAGAGGTAAAAACACAGAAAATAATCCTTCTCATTTAAGTCTCGATAGTGGGCTACTTGGTGGCTGGAAGTTCCTGGATTTTTTATAAAACTGAAGACTGTGTATTTTGGTCATTGGTTTTGGGGTGGGGTGTGGCAGTGGTGCAGCTTCCGGGAGGAGGTGGGGCAGCAGGTAGCAGGCGTCTGGGAACAGGAAGGCTTGCAGGTGGGCTCCCCTTCTCAGCCGCCTTGTGCGGGAAGCTGTCAGTGGGCCAAGCCACTTTGTTGTGCTGAAACTTCCAGTCCCTGAAATTTTGACTTTGAAAAGTAATTTTAACAATTTAATAAACTACATAATATGTTTTATAAGCTGGAGCGAATGATCTTAAGTTTTTTGGTCTCTTTCATAACACAATGAACCTAATATTGGTAAAAATACAGATCTTCACTCACGCCATAAAGACAGCCTAGATTTAATAAGCAGTTATGAGTGCTGGCAGCTGCCTATCAGATTGTATAACTTGGACTCCAGCACGGGAAGACAGTGTCAACTTACATTTTATCTGGGAAGTATTTTTGAGGCGTTTATTTTGCTTCTCTCTCTCCAGTCCCTAACCTAATACAAGTAATGTAATTGGCTGACTATTTTCCACATAGCTAATTGGCTAGGGGCCAAGGGGGAAAACCATTGTCTGGCTTGATGATGATCAGAAATTAACATGACATTTACGTGGAGGTAATGGAATATATTAGTAATGCGGTAATTCAGGATGGTGAGAGGAAGAGTGTCCCTCCTTCCCCGCCCGTAAGCCGTGGGAGGAGTTCTGATGATGATGAAAGAACCTCCAAGCTCCGTTCCCTCCCACAGCCCCCACCCAGTACCTCACCGCAGTGGCTAGCCAGTCTCTATGTCACATTTACTGTTAAATTCTTCCCATAGAACTGTAAGACAAACTAATGAATTATTCCACTTGTCAATTCAGAAAGAAAATCCACCAACTACTATTGTAAGATTAAATTCCAATTAGAAGATTGCATTTAATTCGGAAGCTATAACATTGTTTTAATGAGTTCTCTTGGAGGTGACAGTTTACGTGAGATATATTTATATGGTGTAGGTATTTATAAACTCATTGGATAATGTTAAACATGTTACTTCATATATATTAGCTGTGAAATTTATTTCTTCTCTAGTTATGTCCCCAAGGAGGTAGAGTCAGATGAAAAAACATATCTTCAAAGAAAGAACCCTTTCTGTCCTTTCAGATACTTGCTCTGAAAGAGCCTTTTCTCACTTTTATTTAAAAAAAAAAATCTGTTAAATTTCTGCATTAACTGAATTTATGATTCTTGGTGTATGCTCTTTATAAAATTGAATATAGGCTTTATGATATAGGAAATTAGTCTAGGAATGAGAATATGATCCAATTTTGTAATAAAGGTAATCTGCATTTATATTGCAGATATTTTCCATTTCTCTCTAAGCCCCTTATGGGATTATACACACATTTTTCTGAACATACAAATTCACTGTAAACTTTTAATGTAGTGGGCAGGCTTTTGTTCCCCTGACATCTGCACAAAGCATCGAATCCTTTGCCTAAATCAAAAGTGGCAAACATTCTCGACAGACTTTTGATTTTATAATTCCCCCACCCCTGCCCATCCCTGTGCCCCTGGCAGGCATCACTAATTGATCACATTCTCTCCTCTGCTCAGTGTGGGTGTGGCCTCAGAATTTCTCCATTTAAATTCTTGGAGGCAAGCTTACCGATTCACCATTTACATGAGTGTGGTCAGAATCACGTCAGGCAAGTGGCTTTTGACTAGTCTTTGTAGTTTGTCTTTGTATATCCTATACTTACCCCAATATCTGGCACACAGCGGTTAAATGTGTGTTATATTAATGAGAAGATCTTACACACAGTTCTGGCAGTTATGTGGTTGTGTAACCACATAATTGGATTTTTGACATCATGTGTATACCGTATTTTGTATGGTTTGGTAGGCAGTTTATTTCCTACCTTTTAGCTGGTTTGGGGGTTATGTGTATGAAACATTATAGTTTTGTAGGGTTTTTTTTGTTTTTTGTTTTTCAATTTATGTAACTTTGGAAAAGACAAGAAAGAGACTCTCCTCACCCCTCTTGTTACCTGTGCATTAACTCAGGCTCAGACACAGCAAGGAAGTGGTGGGGTGAAAGTTAAACTGAGACTTTCCCTCTCCGAGTGCAGTTTCTTTCTTAAAAGGAGGGGCACACACATGTACCAGGTGCTGACCGGTGCAGGGCAAGTGTCTTGCAATTTCCTTTCGCCTATTAATCTTGGTTTTTATCAATACAGTGAAGCAAGCTGTACCAGGGAGGAAGGCATTCGGCTATTATATTTCAAATGATACCTTCCGTGATGTAAAATTCTAGGAAGTTCAGCTGCATGGCATGTTGTTTTTGAAAATAATCGCTTTTCTCTTCACTTGGTTCAAATAATGCTTGGAGGCTACGAGAAGGAAATTTCCATTCAGTTTATATGCAGCCTGCTGCCCTACGCTGTTGAGAACTGCCATCCTTTTAATTCCTCCTTAAAAGAAAGATGAGCAATTAGCGTATTGAAGTACCATTTAGTTAATGTACGTTGTAATTTCATTTCAACATATTGTTTGATTGTTTGTGTTGGTCATGGTAACCAGACTTCTGGAAAGTGGTTGTGAACATGTGAATTGGTAACCTGTTGGGCCATATTTGTAGGGTATGGTTGGCTTTGGTCAAGGATGCCAAAATCTGTGAGCCCCATTAGGGTCTGTTCTGGGGGTGGCTCTTGGATTTTCTGTATACAGTGTTTGTTCCATGCAACTCCAACCAAGTGATTGGAAGAGGCTCATGAGATGGAATCTTTTTCATCCCTCCTCATATTCTGTGAGGTTTTAGTAATATTCGTACCGAGTAATTATAGCAGCCAGTCATCGGGCATTTATTTTTCCTACAGTGGTTTGAATATCATCTTAGGTATCTCATGTAATTCTAACAGCGTCTCTGTGCTCTGGACATTATTATTCTGGTTTTATTGTTGAGAAGACAGAAGCTCAGTGTCTAAGTTACTACTCAGGATCACACAGCAGGTTTTACAAGCGGGTTTTACCTCAAGGTAGGCCAGTTTCAAAGCCTGTGTCTTAACCAGGAGGGCATGCTACGTCCTCATCCTTGATTCCATGGTTCTCCAAGGGCCTTTGATTGAGGTAGGGAAGATTTTGTAGCTTCTAGTTGTCTTTGTGGAAGAAATGGACTCCAACTCATTTCAAATGACAGCATAATCTACACACAGGATTTTTTTTTTTTCGCGGTACGCGGGCCTCTCACTGCTGTGGCCTCTCCGGTTGCGGAGCACAGGCTCCGGACGCGGAGGCTCAGCGGCCATGGCTCACTGGCCCAGCCGCTCTGCGGCATGTGGGATCTTCCCGGACCGGGGCACGAACCCGTGTCCCCTGCATCGGCAGGCGGACTCTCAACCACTGCGCCACCAGGGAAGCCCTACACACAGGATTTTTATAGGACCAGTGATTTTTAAAAAATGGGAATAACTTCTTACAAAAAAGTTTTCAAAAATATTCCTAACTCGGGTTTCGCTGGTGGCGCAGTGGTTGAGAGTCCGCCTGCCGATGCAGGGGACGCAGGTTCGTGCCCCGGTCTGGGAGGATCCCACGTGCCGCGGA
This sequence comes from Lipotes vexillifer, assembly GCF_000442215.2. Classification (NCBI taxonomy): domain Eukaryota; kingdom Metazoa; phylum Chordata; class Mammalia; order Artiodactyla; family Lipotidae; genus Lipotes; species Lipotes vexillifer. The sequence goes on along the minus strand of NW_006772616.1, from coordinate 2,612,771 downwards.
GCGGCTGGGCCCGTGAGCCATGGCCGCTGGGCCTGCGCGTCCGGAGCCTGTGCTCCGCAACCGGAGAGGCCACAGCAGTGAGAGGCCCGCGTACCGCAAAGGAAAAAAAAAATATATATATATATATATATATATATATATATATATATATATATATTCCTTACTCACCGGCCTTTTCCTCTAAATCTAAACTCTCCCAGTTTCATGCAGTTGGGCTCGGTGTTGCGTATTTCCTTCAGGTCCTCTTCTAAAATAAAGATGCTTTTGATGATGGTGGCTCATGGAGTTCCTAATATCTGAGGAGAGGAGTTTTCTTCTTTGATACAGTATAAACAGGAAACATAGGACTGGCAGGACTGCTGATCCAGAGAACGTGTGTAGGAAGGGAAAACCTGCGCTCCCAGGCTTTTGTGCCCAGGGCCAGAGCCAGGCATTGACAAGGTCAGGTCTGCCACTTTGTCAAGCGCATTTAGGCCCCTTGTCTATGGGCTGCAGGGACTTCTGTCCATTCAGGATAGACTTGCAGGCTAGAGCGCCAGGAGGCTAGTTTCAGGTATGCTCTGTGGAATTTTTCTTACAGCATGTGCATTCAGTTATTATTAAGGGGATTTTTTTCTCCATATTTTTTAATGTTGCATATTGGATTGTGTAAAGGTGAAATGACATGTTTCCTTTACATCTTTCAGAAAAGAAAAAATGGAGCATAATCTTGATCTTCTAGAGTATGGGTGGTGGGCATATGGGGTTCATGATCACTATTTTCTCTACTTCTTTATATATTTGACCACTTCCATAATAAAAAAGGTGTGTGCATTGGGGAGGGGGCAGTGGGGGGCTGATCTAGCTCATTATCTAGCCTGGTGTTGAGAAACCAGTCACCGGGTAGAACCAGGTTTCTGCTCCTCTGTCCTCCACACCACCTTGGGCAGCCCTCAGTTGCTGGTGTAATTTAATTGATACGGAGTCTTAGGGCGCGGAGATGCTAACCGAATCGGCCAAGAGTTGAAGTAATTTTCTGGACAATACAGATAAAAATGACTTTACCTGACATACAAGCCTTCCCTGACTAACCTATAAAAAGTGGCAGTGGTTGAATAGCTGTCATAACTGAGCACATGTGACATGCCAGGGGCTATGATACACCGGTTATAGATTTTCTCTCTAGTCCTCCAGTGGGCAGTGTTTGGAAGGGAGTACAGGGGACCTGAACCGAGGGCCCACTGGACTTTCTTCTCTTCTGCTTCCAAGTCCTTGGGCTGTGTTCTTCAGCGTGTGATCCAGAGGCTCCCTGAATCATGTTAAATATAGATTTTCAGGCCCACTTCCAGGTCCAGGCCTAGAGCTTGGTCTCTGAATTAGAGAAGATAAACTCATGTCCTAGTCCCAGGCCTCACTGATAGGGTTACCGTGGCCAAGTCAAGGCTGCTCTCCAAACGTCAGTCTCCTCCTCTGCAAAATGGGGACAATGGTAGCATCTACCTTGTTGGTTGTGAAAAGTCCTTAATACAGTGCTTGGCGCCTAGTAAGCACTAGGTATGTGTTACGTGAAACTATATTTTAACCTTTTTGAGACGTTTGCAAATACCCTGACATAACTGGGAATGTTAAAGATGTAGCAGTTAATGCTCCAGGTGGCACTCTTTGGTGGATATAATTTGAACCATATATATCCTAGAAGCATTTTTTGGTAATTATTAAAAACATTTTAAAAAAATCAGTATTAGAGTTTTTTACATAGATGCCTGAAAAAGAATTCTGTCACCAAAGTGTATAAGAGTTGACATGTATCAATATGCAGTTAGACAGTTTCAAAAAACGTGTATTATTTACTGATCAATGTAGTGTCTCCTTTGGAGCCATTACACTCAGTCATTTCCTGTCAGTCTCTCCAGGCTGTTATAATCAGACTATGGATATGCATATTAAGATACAAGAAAGTTGTTGTGCGTGTGCGGTGGCAGCTTTTTAATTGTTAATAATGTTGCTGCTTAAAAAAAGGTATCAGGTTAGTCTCCTCTTACGATGGTTAATAGTCATCAGAATTGCAGGAGGGATTAGGGGACCTGAAACTCAGGATGGGGGAACACGAGGGGGGCTGGTGCTGATCAGGGGTGTCTGTGCTTCCAGGCAGTGCCCTGAGACAGGGAAGAGCTTTTTATCTGATCCTGGTGCTGAGTTTGTGGAGATTCCTTTTACTCTTCTTGCTACTGTGTTTCTTTGGAAAAGTTTTATAATTAAAAAATGCTTCCGTATGTGTGTGATGGTAGAAGGGTCATCTGACTTCTCTGTTGATGACAGGGATCAACAAACTTTTCCTGAGCCAGAGAGTAAATATTTTGAGGTTTGCAGTCTACCTGGTCTGTTACAACTACTCGCCTGTGCTGTAGTGCGCCAGCAGCGGTAAGGCAGTTCGTACGTGAATGAGCATGGCTGTGTTTCCAATAACATTCGTTTCCAGATGTTTGAATTTCGTGTAGTTTCCACAGGTCACTGAAGAGTAGCAGTAGTTTTATTTTTTCCCAACCCTTTAAGAATGTAAAAACTACTTGTATCTCAAGAGTGTAGGGTTCCATTTGGCCCCAGGGCCCGTGGTTTGCAAAGAAGATGGAGCGTAAAGCAGTGGTGAGGATTCAGTCCTTTGTTCTGGCTCTGTGACAATGCTTGGGCCTGATCATTCGCTCTCCAGTTTCTGATGAAATAATAGCATCAGCTTTTGTTCACATTTCATCTTGAGATAGTCTTGTCCTGTGTGATTGGATTATTTATTGATTTAGAGTGAAATTTAGTGAGGGTCTCTCTCCCCCTTCCTTTATTTAAGACAAAAATATGAACCTGGAGTAAAAGTGAGGTGGAGGATAGGAGATGAAGTGAAACAGGGAGAACAAGCCCCGGAAAAAAACTGGGCTCGGAAATTGACATATAAGATCTATATCCTCTTCAACACCAGTGTTCTCACGGATGTTGGGTATCTCACCAGTGGAATTAAGGTTAAATTTCCCAAGTCACAAATGGACATTTTTGAAAATTTAAGAGTTAGGTATTATTTTAATATATATATATATTATAGACGAAATACGTAGCAAAATACTATTAGCACGTCAGTCCAGTTTCTCCGACGCTACTACTTAAATGCAACATTTAATAAAATTGAGAGGTTCAAGGAAAAATATAAGAATTATTTACAAGTGGTTCTTAGGCACAGCAACACTCTTAGAGTTGGTTGAATGATTAAAACAGGGTTGTTGTTTTTTTTTTCCCTAAGTATCTCTTATTTTATCTTGAAGGAAGAATAGACACCAGGAGGCATATAATGTGTATCATTTGATTTTCCCTAAAGAAGTGGCCGGAGACCAGAATGATAAAAAATGAGACAGAAGTAGAGTCACAGACATAGAAAACAAACGTATGGTTACCAAAGGGGAAAAGGGTTGAGGGGAGGGATAAATTAGGAGTCTGATAAAAAGATAACTACCATATGACCCAGCAATCCCACTACTGGGCTTGTACCCTGAGAAAATCATAATTCAAAAAGAGGCACGTACCACAGTGTTCATTGCAGCTCTATTTAAAATAGCCAGGACATGGAAGCAACCTAAATGTCCATCAGCAGATGACTGGATAAAGAAGATGTGGCACATATATACAATGGAACAAAATTCAGCCATAAAAAGGAACAAAATTGAGTTATTTGTAGTGAGGTGGATGGACCTAGGGTCTGTCACACAGAGTGAAATAAGTCAGAAAGAGAAAAACAAATACCGTATGCTAACGCATATATATGGAATTTTAAAAAGTGGTAGTGATGAACCTAGTGGCAGGGCAGGAATAAAGACACGGACGTAGAGAACAGACTTGAGGACACAGGGAGGGGGAAGGGTAAGCTGGGACGAAGTTAGAGAGTGGCATTGACATATATACACTACCAAATGTAAAATGGATAGCTAGTGGGAAGCAGGTGCATAGCACAGGGAGATCAGCTCGGTGCTTTGTGACCACGTAGAGGGGTGGGATTGGGAGGGTGGGAGGGAGGCTCAAGAGGGAGGGGATATGGGGATATATGTATACGTATAGCTGATTCGCTTTGTTGTACAGCAGAAACTAACACACCATTGTAAAGCACTTATACTCCGATAAAGATGTGAAAAAATTAGGTGTTTGATATTAAAATATACACATCACTGTTTATAAAATAGATAACCAACAAGGACCTATATGCAATATCTTGTAATAACCTTTAATGGACAAGAATCTAAAAAAGAAAATATATACATATATACACATATAAATATACATATGTTATACATATATACGTATAATTGAATCACTTTGCTCTACACCTGGAGCTAACAGAATGTTGCACATCAGCTATATTTCAAATTTTTTTTTTTTTCAATTAAAAAAAATGAGTGTGAGTGTTCCGGAGAGAAGATGCCTCATGTCTTACCTGGTAAACAGGTGGGGGAGTCAGGGCCAGGGGAGCCGTGGGGAAGAGTGGGTTCGTGCAGTGGGGCATTTTCATAGCCTGGAGGCCGAGGTATAAGACAGCATCGAGGCAGAGAAAATGTAGGACCAGAGAAGAGAAATGATCAAGGATGTTTTCCAAGAAAGGTCTAGGAGAAGAATCTAGAGGATTATTTCTTTCTCAAGTATCATGATAAAAGTCACTGGGATGTGAAGGAATGAGTTTCTGGTTTTTCAGCAAGCCATCCCTTATGATGGGATGCCAAAGTATGGTGGTTGCAGTTGAGGAATAAACATCTAGAAAAGACGATGAACCCCTGAGATGCAAATATGTTTTCACATAAATGTCCATTGTAATAGAAAATGGGAGGAAGTGAGAGAGAGAATACAACGAAGGTAGAATTGTGTTGAAAGCCTTGCCCATGGTTAGTTTATCATTTTTTTGTTGTTGTTAAATGAAAAATAAACATATTTCAGGTTCCAGAGCCAAGATGTAGAACCTTGAATGTATAATGAGCAGCTAAACGTGGTGATTAAGAACACAGGATATTGGTGAGAAAACTCAGGTTTGAATCCTGGCTGTGCCACTTACTATCAGTATAAACTTGGGTAAGTTACATTGCTCTGGGCCTCAGTTTCCTGACCTTTAAAGTGTGAATAATAGTAGTATCTAACTCATAAGTGATTGTGGGGTTAGATGAGTTAACACACATCAGGTGTTAAAAAAAAAAGAGTTGGGATGTAGTTATTTTCGGTGAATGATAAAGCTAGCTATCAGCCTTAAAGTGTTCCCTAAATAAAAAAATGTGGTTTGAAATCGTTATAGCAAATTTGCCGTTATCTCTCTGGAGTGTCCCGGGATGTGAATTTTTATGTGTAACTATGCACGTTAGTGAGGTACATCATATACATTCAGAGACTCCTAGACATTTAGTGTTCACAGAAATATTAAAGCCTATAGCTGTCCACGTGCATCTTGGGCCCAAATCTTTGGGGCCCTGTTGGTTCTACAAGAACACCTGGCCTGAGTAACTCTGAGATGGTGAACTTCTGTTCCTTCAGGAAGCCCGTTTTATCACGGATCAGCCCTTAGGGCTAGGAGGTTCTTTCTTCCACTGGACTGAAATCTACCCCCCATGGGCATCCCACTTAATCTTTTGGTTTGGTGCTTTGAAATTCTACAAAACCCATTTCTTCTAGGTGACCATCCATCAAGTATCTTCAAATAGCACGTCGTTCTTGAGTCTTCCCCTGGCCAAAACTCCCTTGCTTCTTCAGCTGTTCCTCTCTCGTCTGATTTTAGGTGTCCTGTCGCCCTCTGGGTTGTTTTCTCACAGCACCGATAGCCACAGAAGCGTATTTCTTGTATGTGTCTACATTTGTGCGTAGAATTCACTTAAAAGTGCGTCTTTTCGACAAAACCATCTTTGTCATTTGGAAGGGAAACACTTTGACTTTTCTTAACCCGCTTCTTAAATTCCAAACGTGGGAAGCTGGCAGGTAAAGGAACCTAGTGCTAAAGAATCCTAAATCTTGCCTTGAGAGCCAGTTTAGGCTTCACTTTGCTCTGAGCCGGGTAGCTGTGGAGAAGCAATGGTAGTAACGATGGTCCTAGTGACTGCAGGAGCAGCTTATTGTGGGCCTACTATGTGCCAGCTACTCCACTCAATCCTCTAGTTGCAGTAAATTGTTTAATCCTCTGACTGTGAGTCTCTTAACGATCTTTCTTCCTATTTTCAGGAATAAAGTTGGAAACGCGTAAAAAAGCTCAAGAGAAGGATTTGTTTCGTTAACATCGTCAGGATTATTTATCTGTGTACTCTTAATCTGTATAGTTTTCTGTCCTACTTAAGAAATTGTGTAGTTTTCGGTCTCTATTGCTTTATCCATTGTTTCAATGCAATGAAAACATTGTTTTCAATGTTTCAACTGATTATACAGGTAACATAACATAAAAATCACCTTCCGTTGTGGGGAGAGTCCACTTTTATTCCATCGAAGCTGTCGAAATGAATTATTTTTAAAGATACTGCTGTTCTCAGTGGGCTGGAGCCCACACACACAGACACTGAGGATGGAATACTTCATTTCCCCTCAGCTTTTCCCAAATGCCTTTCTCCCCTCTTTCTTCCAACAAGACTCCCAGAGAGGAAGGCAATCACAATGTTATCGGCAGTAGAAAGATTTCAGAATGCACTCATGGGCATGGGTAACTTGGGGGATGGCTGGGTGCCTCCTATAAGACTTAACACATTTCCTGAACATGGAGCCTCACCATGGCAACAGCCATGTCACATGACACATTGGTGACACATGTAAGGTGCTGCCACAACGCATCCCAGGTTGAATGCCTGTGATTCATTGTTTCCACTGACACAGTGACTGCTGCAACTCGCAGTTGGAAGGTTCTCTGGTTTTCAGTGCCATTAATGCACACTGACTCCATGGCACATGGAGGGCTCGGGGAAGGGAAGCATCAATAAATAAGTGTGCGTTGTAAACATTGCCTTCATTAGTTCTACAGAGAAATACGTGTTCATCATTCAACCCCCCTGCCACTCGCATTCTTCTTTCTCGAAGCATATTTTGTTGGTAACACCTTGGAAGCTTGAAAGTGATTTTATTTTTAATCATAGTTGTACCCATTTCCACTTGGCAAACATCAGAAGAGAGAGTTCACGATGGCCCCCTTTTAGTATTTATTTATATTCTTCACATGTAGCAGATTTATTGATGAAGACATGTTTCTGGGAATATTATGTATTTTTTCTCATTGTGAAATTTATTGAATACTTTCCATAAATCAGTTGGTGTTATTAGGGGACCGTGGTTTATGTGGAGGGGCCTGGAGGTTGTATGAAATCAGGAGACTTTTCTGGAGGTCCAAGATGAGTGGTGTTTAACATATTTTAATTTCTGAGTGTTTCAGTGAGTGATTAAAAAAAAGTAGATGTGGAATCTGGAAGGCATTAAAGAGATGTCAAGGACAGACGGATTTTGATTTGTAGCCTAATGAAATGTTTTGCCAACTTTTAAAGATTTTTTTGAGAGCAGAACTTTAATCATTTGCTTGTGTTTCTGGCATGGTAAGGTTATTCCTGTTTCTGTTACATGAGGAATCCAAAGTGAAAATGGGATAATTTTTAATTAGCAAAATTATAAAACCATTTGCAGCCAAATGTTTCTTGTCTTGTATAAACTGTGAGGTTTCACATTTTACTTTAATCATTTGGGGGAATTTCATTCTGAACATCTATTTCAGTTAGTGCTTTATGTCTGGATACAAATCCTCAATATTAGAAATTACTTTTCTGATGTCACTTGAATAATATGACAGGATTTCAGTCATGTTTATTGCTTGTGTCTGTTTTGGAGGGGTCATGGTTACCTGAGTTGGATGTTGCACTAATATTCAAATCAGCATTATGCACGCAAGGCTGAATAAATATGACAAGAGAAATAGCATTAGGGTGTCAGTAGTGTTTCTTTGTTTTGATGTTGTATGATTTTGTGCATTTCCGAATTGCTTTTGTTGAGGTAATTATTTGAATCAGAATGTTATGTTTTTATTTTTTACCATAAATATAGGAACGGAGAGTTATTTTAAAAGTGTATTTTATTAAGGAAATGAGAATAACGAGCCAGCTCATGGCAGCCTACACACAATTCTCAGACTTTTTATTTTCTGATGCTTCAATTGCATTTGATTATGCGAGTTTTACATTTTTTGGGGGCCTGTTAGAAACATACTTGGAAACGCAAGAATTCTTTGGAAATGGGAAGATAATTAAGTGCCCAGAATTTGAGGGTCTGGCTGGACTGGGGCACTTCCATCTCCTTGAAACTTTACATAATTATTGGTTGCGGTGTGGGGGAGCGGGGGGAATGCAGCATCGTATGCTGTTTCTTTTGGGTCCTCTGGAGGGCGCTGTGTCACATCCTTACAGTGCACCCACTGCAGCAGGAAGAAAGGTGGTGGAAACCAGCTGGAGGAAGCCGTACCCACAGCACTAGCTCAAGGCTCTGGTGATACATCAAGGCCCTCATCTTTAGCCATTTGTCTTTGAAAATCATAGGTGTCATTTACCAAGAGCAAGAGGGAGAATGGGATGTGTCAGTAATTTTCCTTCAGACTGAGTAATTACTTAATGAAACAGATTCTTAAAGCTGTAGGATGCCCAGGGAATGTCATATACTTAATTATTTTTATTAAACTGTGAATAAGACCAAAGGACAGGAAGCTTAAGTTTAAAACAGACGAACAGAACTGATTAATGAGTGCTAGCTTTGTCTAGAATTTAAGGAGGCAATTAACTTTTTTGAGGTGAAAGACAGGTATTTTATATAAGAATTCCTTAGAACTCCCATCTAGATTTGGTAAAAGAACTTGCACGTAGAAATAAATACAGCCAACCTAGACAATATTGATAGTTTTCTAAAACAGAACCAGATAAAAATTTTCTTTTTCATGGGACATGGCAATGTGATCGTCTGGAATTGTACTTTCCAATACCTAGCGCCCGCCACCTGTGGCTGCTGGACACATGAAGTGTAGCTGAGGCTCGCCTGAATTGACACGAGCTAAGTGTACAAAATACACCGAATTTCAAAGACAATGATTGCATGTTGAAGTGATAAGATTCTGCGTATATTGGGTTACATAAAATGTATCATTAAAATTAATTTTATCTGTTTCTTCTTTTTTTTTTAATGTGGCTTACTAGAAAATTAGAAATTACATATGTGGCTCACTTTATATTTCTATTGGATACCACTGTGACAGAACATGTATGCTATAGAACTACATGGTATAGAACATATAAGTTCCATATTTCTAAAATCATCAATCTTTGAGAAATTCTTTCCCTTAAAAAGGGGGTTCAGATGTAGCTCAAGTTAAAAAAAAACTAATTTATTTCATCCATTTATTGTCTAAAGAAGAGAACTAATTTATTTCACTATTTTATTTAATAAAGAAAAAATGAGACAAAATGCTTTTCAAATTAATTCATTTCGTCTGCCCTAAATACAGCACCACAATAAATATTCCCCCATGGGTTATAATCTGATTGTGAGAAAACCTCTTTCCATCATTTTGACTCTGTGTACACCGTACTGACACATCTAGCTGGAGAATCAAATAGTTAACAAACCTAGTGATGTTTGCATCAGATACCAGCAGATAATCTGTTTTCTTTTTGAAGTCACCTGTTTTGTCATGGAGACCTGTAAATCTCAGACTAGGATGTGCATGCCGTTAGGCCTACGTCGTAGTAGTCAGGATCTTGCTAAATCATAGAGTAGTTTACTCTGGCATACCGCCATGAAGAGGCAGGTTTTCTTGAAGACTTTTGTGGGAAAAGACATCATTCTGATATTTTAAATGGCCAAACTTATGCTGGCATATTATGCAAGATTTTGAGTGCTTACAGTGACACTCCTGCATACTTAGGTCCCCTTTGATTTGTGCTTCCAGACCCCCCTCCTTTTTCATGAGTGGCCATTTACCGTCCTCCCGCTTCCCCTCATTGCCATTAAGGTAAATTTTGGTAGAAAGGTTTGAGATCAAACTTAGTTTCTGTGCTAATCCTTACATTAAAAAATCATAGCTGCTTACTTCCACTGAGAATTTTACAGCGTGGTTTGTCATCTTAGCTAGCTTAATAAAACTGCTGGGGGTTGCTTACGCATGATGGGAAACTGACTCCCCTTTAGGGAGGAAGTGTAGGAAAACATGGTGGCAGCTTCCAGGAGAGAGGAAAGATCTTGAGTTTAGGTGCTGATGTTGGGAAGAGAAGGGGGTGGGGACAGACGGTATAGAAGTTGGATCAAAGGCTGGGAGGATAAGGGGAATGTTTGGGGATGGGAGGCATGGGGTGGAAAAGAAAAAATAATGTCTTCATACTTTGAGCTTGCCTGACATTGGATAGCAGTGTGCTTATCAAAGATGGGAAATCCGATGAGGAAGACTTCGGTAGGCGGGGGCTGTAAACTTTTGACTTTAATTTAGAGTCCTCTGAATTTGGAGGTGAGGGTGAAAAAATTCCGTCTAGAAATACCCAGATGACAGCCATAATTTATCTTTCTTCAGAAACTCTGTCACGCTCTTCTCTGGACTCTATTTATTTAGGGACCATGGTGCTCCAGTATTCTTGATTCTAGGTGTCTTTTGGCCAATTAAATATGATTGAAATTTTTTACTCTTTCATCCTAAATAATGTCCTACTTAAGCAGTAGAGGGGAATATCACTAATTCTCTCACTGGTGTGAAAAAATAAAAAGGAGCATTTTAGTATATTTCTTTCTAGTCTTTTCTGAATGCCGAATTTAAATGTATAGTTGCAATCATCTTGTGCTTATAACTTTGTATTTTGCTTTGTTTCTCCATGGTAACTGTTTTCATGCTGCCGTATTTGTAACAGTTATTTTTATTGACTGTCTAATATATGAGCTAGTCACTGCGCAGATATTTTTGAGGTGTCTTCTAGGGGGCAGGGCCTGTTTTATGTCTTTGGAATGAGTAAAACCAGTTTCCTGCCTGTATGGAGATTACTGTTTTTGTTCATGGGTGTGCCATCACTATTTGAGACGTAACAGTTCTTTGGGTGTCTGCTACTCCTTGTAGCAGGGTATTTAGTGTCCTGATGCCCACCAGTCACTGTGACAACCAAAAATGCTACCACACAGTTCTAAATATCACACTCCCCAGCTCCCCAAGTAATCACTCATTTAAGCCATAATTTGGTTAACTGTTTTCCTTCCAGACCGCACATTAAGTGTTGGTCGTTTAGGTTGGTTACCTTTTGTTCTTCTTTCTCTCATTTGACGGTAGACGGTTATACGTCAGTTGTATCTGTGAGCCCATTTCCTGGTAGAACAAAGCCTTGAGTAAGGTTGGTGAATTTCCATGCTACTTTGTTACATTAGAGTTTTGCTACTCACAGTTTTGGGACAACCTTTTGACAGTCTTGGTGGAAGGGCATATGCCATAATCTTGATTAAGGTCTCAAGTGGGAAAACATTGTTTTTCCCTCCTAGTTGCTGCTTTTCCTCCACGTCTGTACCATCCACCTCCACTGAAGGTAAGGTAAGTATATTTGGGGGCCTAGTATTAGAGATGGTTTAAAGGCTTATGGTTCAGAATCTCACTTCAAATTGTACTGCTGACACTTATTAGCCGTGTGTCTTTGGGTAAGTTACTTACCCCGTTATGTCTCTTCGTCTTCCTCTATTACATGATGGTATATCCTCAGAAAGATCATGTGAGATTAAATGAGCTTTGCATACAGGTTAATTTGTTAGCTGCAACGGAGACTGGCATTTGTCTACTCTTGTGTAGTGGTTACAAGCACAGGCTCTGGTGCCAGGCACTCGGTTTCAATCTTAACTACTTATTAGCTGTCTGACCCTTTTGTAAGTGACTTTGCCACTCTGAGCCTTGGTTTTCCCATGTCTGAAGTAGGAAAAAAACCAACCAACCAACCAACCAACCCTTTTACTGCATCAGCATGAAGACTGAGGCGGAGTCGGGCTGGTGGTTGCAGGTTGTGCTTTAGTGCAGGACCTGCATGTGATGGGAATCTGTAAATGGCAGCTGTGCCTATGGTGATAGCCCAGGGAGTGTGAGGAAGTGGGATTTTATAGATGAATCCTCTCCCTTCTCTTCTCACCTTTTTTTTTTGGGAGGGGTGTGGGGGAACTACTATGTCTGGCTGTACATTTTTCTCACATAGTTATTACCTTAAGGGTTAATTAAAATGAATAAAATACCTTCTTAGAGGTATAACCATGAACTTGCGTGCCCTTCTTGTTTCTTCTCTGGACTTGGGTTTCCTGATGGAGCTCTGGGCTGCTTTTAAAGTCCTGAGTGCTGGTTAAAGTAGGAAGACTTTTCTGCCCCAAGGTTGGCATCTGTCTTTACTTCCCTGGATCCAAATATCACGTATTTAAATAAGTGCAGCCAACACTCAGAATATTAGTTGGGGAATGTAATTTAAGATGAGGCATAGATTAAAAAAAAAAAAAGGGAAGGCATTTTCAAACTTGTACTGAATTCTCTTGGACTTCCTTGATATTTTTCATTTTTGGGGGGGGTGTCATATTTTGTGTATTTTGTGTTGGGTATATATTGAGTGTGAACAGTTCTGCGTATTGTATCTCAGAAGTCCAAATCTTTATTCCTTATCAAGCACAGTGTACCACACTTCACTGGGGGAATTCCTGTAATCTCGAGTGATCCTGTGGCCTTAAAAACAAAAACCCTGACAGAAAAGAAAAGCATGTCCTCCACAAAATAAGTATTCCATACTTACAGCTCCTCCCCCAAGAAAAATATGACCCTCAAGGCAATGAAGCACAAAATACATAATGAAAAACAATAAAATGTAAGTTCTAGCTTGTACTTTTAGTGACTCACTGACTTCATGATAAAATGTGAATGTAATTACCTTTGTGTGTCTTCAACCATTAGGCAAACTGTAGGAAGAGGTAAAGGAGAGCTCGACTGATAGGGCTGTAGAACAAATTCAGATAAATCTTTAAACTCGGGAGTCACCTGGTGTCATGCAGTGGTGTCTTTCTTGGCTTGGCCAGATGGAACCATTATGAGTCGCCAGAACATGGTCCTTCTATTTTGTTCACCTGACGGCTTTGTAGGGCCCCATCTGTATGCTGTGTTCTTACGATTCGAATGATATTGATGATTCGTAAAGAAACACAGGAAGGAAACCTGTTGAGCCTTTGACCGGATGGCCTTAAGGGTGGACTGTTTCATTTTTACCTTTTTTTTCCTTTTCCCTGTCACTTGAGTATCTGCTATATGTCACTTGCATATCTGCTACAGACATAAACGTAGCCTGTTGTTCCTCTGGGTTCGAAAGAATGGTAACATTGCTTTGGTTTTGGCTAAAAGCAAGGCCCTGCAGGATACTGAGTTCTCTGTGGAAAAGGCTAGAATATATGTCATCAAAACCTCCATACTGGTGGCCTGGGCAATTGTTGGTGGCAAAAAAAATAGAGCATTTTTGTGTTCTTTTGGGTACAGGAGAAGAATCTTTACAAGGTGACCTCATCTTGTCATTGATACACCTTAGTCATTTCTCCCTGTTCTTTTATTTCCTAACGCATGTTGTCAAGGTTTGTCATTATATATATATTTGTGTCTGTTTATTGAACGTAAGCATTCCCATTTGGGCTGTAAACCCCATGGAAGCCGAGACCATGTGAGTTTTTTTTTAGCCACACACCACCTGCACGTGGTGGCATTCAGTCAATGGTTGTTGAATCAGTGTTTTGTGTGAACAGATAAATGCAAGAATAATAATGTCTGACATATATTTAATGTTTGAAGGTAACAGATTCGTTGTGAAATGCTGTACAGGAATTCTCCCTACTTGAACCTTGCCACACGTCTTTGGGTGGTGACTCTAATTGCTTGCATTGTCGGGGCAGGACACTGAGGCTTAGGGAGGTTCGGGGGAGGACTCTTGGTCACATGGCTGTAAGTACCTTTCAACCCCAGTTCTGTCTGCCTCGGAATCACATGCCATCCAGGACTAGCTGATGTGCCGAGAGGTTGCAGTGCTTGAGATCTCCTGGTGAAATTGTTCCTAAGGTATTTGCTCAGCAGTATTTCTTTTTGCAACATTAAGAGGTGTTTTCTAAGGAGAATCCATCAGGGTTTGATTTTGGTCATTAAGAAAGAGGAATTAATTATAAATAAGAATAGCAGTGGTAACACCCATTCTCTTTGCTGTGTGTTAGGTATTCTGTATTAGCTCATTTTACCTTTATCACCCTCCGTATAAGGTAGACACGTTTATTCCCATTTTGCAGATGAGAAAACCGAGGCTCAGGATGCCTAACAGAAGGTTAAATAACTTATCCAAGGTCACACAGCTAGAACATGGGAGAAAGGAAATTACTCAGTGACTTCAGGACTTCTTTCTGAAGGACAGTAGGAGCTAGGGACTTGAAATAACCATTTTTACATTTTGAGAATATTTTATTTTTATTAGTCTGTACTATTTTGAAACAACAGGACAGAGAGAGAGGAGGATTGGCCACCACTGTGCGTTTATGGAGTTCCCAGATGAGCCGCTCCGAGGCCAGTACTATCCTGCAGATGGGATGGTGCCTACAGGGGTTGCCTGGAGCTTTATCCACAGGTACAAGACCTACCGGACTTGGAGGGATGCGGATAAACGACTCCACGGCATCTGTGTGTAAGATTCACCGGGGAGAACTGATACTTGAGAAAGTTCCAGTGAAAAATGTGGCTTTCGGCTGAGGATGGTCTGCAGCTTTTCTGGTTGTGAGCTCTCTGGCTTTGAATTCTGGCTTTGCTTCTTTTTCCCCCTCATTACATTCTCAGCGAGAGAATAGATATTCTAATATGATGATCAAAGCTCACTTTAGATTTCGTCGTTACCGATTGGTAATTAATCTGACTTTCAGTGTGTGCTAAGTCCCCCAGGAAATGTTATTGTCTTCATCATAGTCCCGTTTGAATCCCAGGAATGACTCAAGAAATTTGCTTCTTTCCTCAATGAAGATGGAAGCAATTTTGCATTTGTTATTTTTGCGGGAGGACCAGCTTGACAAGAAGGTAACTCAGGCGGAGCTGGTTTTCTGGGAAAGAGCTGAAACTACAGAATGGTCCTAAATGGGTGTTTTAAATAATGCTGACATATTTTGTTGATGCTGGCTATTTTATTTGATTGCTATCCATTCCGAAGTCTCCCCCTCCTTTCTCCTTCTTTGAAATCTGTTGGTTGCTATGGAAACAGTGTTGTTTTGGGTTTGGGTGGAGCTGTATCCACAAATGCAGTATAAAGTCATTTATAAAATGGGTTAATATTTGTTCTGGCTGGGCATGTATGGAACTTGATGTAATGATGATCCCAGTCACACATGCAGAATGAATTTGCACTTTTATTGTTATTTTCTTAGTCTGTCTAAATGTGTGCAGTTTTGCTTGGAATGCACTCTCATTTCCTCTCTGATTTGGATATTGCCGTTTAAAAGCCAACACCCTGCACTAGTGGAATTGCTCGGAGTTGGAAGTCCTCCGCAGGCCTCAGACATCCGTGTGACCAAGTTTTCATTCAGGAGAGTGTGACTCCTGGGATATCTTTTGAGTCCTGCTCCAGGACCCAGCTTGCCAACTTGGGCCTGCTTCTCCTTCTGCCTAAGCAAGCCAGTCCTCTAGATCTCGTTTGTCTTCAATAATGCAGAATCGTCCAGTCCCTCCGCTTTCGCACTGGTGCTTGTGTCAGCCACGCAGCACTGTTACTAAACACCTCGCCTGATTCAGGATGTATTAATGAAAGTAGGGTGAAAGGTGAAATGACCCGGGACTGGTCCAGTCTCAGGTGGAGGACAAGAAAAGGGTAGGGATTTTGGAAAGGTTCCAGGGACGATCAGTGAGGATGATGGAAGTCTGAGCAAAGAGGATCTTTGGGGAAAGGTTCGAGGAGTTGGAACTATTTAACATACAGAGGAGAAGACCAGGGGCATGTGTGTAAGTGTGGGGTGTTTTATTAAGTCTTTGTACGCAGGAACCTGTTTATAAGAAAGGGGGTGTTCACTCTTTGGTTCTCTAAAGACCTACCATTAGGAAGACATTAACTATGGAAGAACAGGTGAAATTACTCTGTGACTTGGTAAGATGGCGAGAGTCTTGTAAAGATGGCCAGACTCTGGAAAGGGACGCCACCAAAAAGAAATGGCAGGGTCCCTCACCTTGATGTCAGTTAGGCAGACTTGAGGTATGCAGTTTGGTGGCCGGCTTGCAGATCCTGTTGGAAGCCAAGCAGTGACTTAGATGACCCCACAGAAGTTCCTTAAAGGTCCCTGAGTTTTTGTCTTACTGTAAATGAATTTTAAAAATTCACTTTCCCAAACATTTTGACAGACCTTTTTAACTCTCCAAAAATGAAAATAGGAATACAAAAGACTGCTTTTACGAGGGTTAAAAATCCTACAGAGTGAGGGCTGTTGGAGTGATCAGGGATCCTCATCTTAAATGTAGCAATGTTGTGTGCCTTTATGATGCCTCCAATAGTGATGGATCTACTTTTCAGAGTCCAGTCAATCCAGAAGAGTTTTGATAGCTCATGAATAGACTTGTAGGATTGTAGATTACGAGGAACCTTTGGGGTTGAACAGATCATTGGTTCTCCTGTACCCCAGCATCATCATCACCTGGAAACTTCTTAGAAATGAGAATTCTCGGGTCCTATCCCAGACCTACTGAATCAGGAACTCTGAGGGAGACATCCAGCAATTGTTGTTTTTTGTTTTTTGTTTTTTGTTTTTTGTTTTGGCGGTACGCGGGCCTCTCACTGTCGTGGCCTCTTCCGTTGCGGAGCACAGGCTCCGGACGCGCGGGCTCAGCAGCCATGGCTCACGGGCCCAGCCGCTCCACGGCATGTGGGATCCTCCCGGACCGGGGCACGAACCCGTGTCCCCTGCATCGGCAGGCGGACTCTCAACCACTGCGCCACCAGGGAAGCCCCACAATCTTTGTTTTAACCAGCCTTCTGGGGTGAGCACCACAGGTCTGCACCATCCATTGTTTACTTAGAACATTAGCATGGTTCTATAAAGCTTGGGGCTAATTGGAAGTGTGTGTCATTGTTGACATGGTGACCAATTTACCTGGCATAGGAAAAAGAAAGTTTCTTAGCCACAGGCTGCCCCCAACTGTCTTGTAAAAGATTTTTGTTTTTCCCTTTAATAGAAGAGCTGCCATGCCATGGCTCAGGACATACCTTTAGCGAGAGGGAGGAGGAATAAGTCCCTGTGATAATGGGCCGCCATCTCTCAGGATAATTTTTAAAATCATTTTTATCAGTCATTTCCTTTTTGTGGGGTGGTCCATCCATCCGTCCATTTCTCTGTCTTCCCATGCTCCCACCCCGTGTATCCTTCTATCCATCCGTGCAGCAATTCTTTTTTTTTTTATGGTTCGAATATTTATTAAAGCATAAGAGCACATTTTGTTTTGTCTTTGGATATAGATAGGTTTGAGTAGTTAAGACAACAGAAACGTCTAAGGCATTTTAGAGAAAAATGCTATGTTGTGTGTATGTCATTATCTGTGTGTTTTGAAGCCAATATTTAGTTGGTCGTAACAATTCTCTCATGATGTCCCACTCTGTTCCGGTGTGTAGGGA
>NW_006772616.1:2586792-2594962 GCF_000442215.2 Lipotes vexillifer | reverse complement strand
GTAGGGAATGAAGCAGAGAGAGAGTGAGTTAGCATCCTCTGAATATTACTGGTACCTTTTGTTTTCTTTCCCTCAAATTCACACCATCTGTGGTGCCCAAAGCCCGAGTACCCAGTTACCTCCTTAACACGTTTTTTTCTCGTTGTATTTTTGCCCTTGGGCTTTCTAGCTTTACAGCCCACTAAATTCTTCTGCAGTAACATGGGTTTTCTCCTTGAAGCTAAGTGTTCATTAAATTGTAAAGACAAAATATATCTAAGGATAAGTATCACTTGAGAAACACAGATGTCATCATTCCTTATATTGTGTATTATATTCGGGCTGGAACCTCTCTTCTGTAGAATTATATGGTGAGGAAAAGGAAGGACCCAACCTCTCGACCCAGCAGACCCTTTTATGACCCTCCAGGTGGTAGGGTGTATTTTTTTTTACTTTTCTCCCAGCGGACTCAGGGGTGGGGCTCAAGTACCCACACTCACCACTGACTCAGCATCACTCCACCTCTATTGTCTGGGGTTGTTTTTCTGCACCCACCCCTCAAGCTGTTTTCTCAATGGAAGAGGAAGGAAAAAAATTCCGCTGAAAACAATCCAATCCTGATCAGTTTCGCATAGCATAATAAACGCTTGTTTGGACATTGCTTGGACTGTCATTTTAGCAAGGATCTTCTGTTTGATTAAATAGCTTCTCTGTTATGTATTGAACAAAATGAAATGTATGTCATAACAGATATAACTAGATGATGACAACTTTTCTTGACTGTGAATTTCATTAAAGATATACATTTGTGTTGTGTTCCTCTGAATGACAGAAGTTGACAAATAGCTGGGGAAGGTTGTTTTCTAGACAAAAGTTAGCAGCTCGCCCCTGTTCAGATTTTCCCAGCCCTAAGACAAAAATAAGGGTGGATCAGAAAATCAGGAGGGGTTGGGGGCCAGTGAGTGGGGTGGGAGGTGTAACCACTCATGAATGGTCTGGGGTGGGGGCTTATGATGAGCATCTGTTTGTTTCAGGTGACTGTGCAGACTTGTTCATTGTTGTCAGTGTTGTAAGTGTTCAGTTTTACCTTCCCAGCATGCTGCTTGGATGGATGGACAGATGGATTTGTTCATTTCCTCACTCTTGGAGCACGTATACCGTGCCGAGTCCTAGGCAGTATGAGTGAAACCAGGTCCAGTGCCCTTCCTCGTGGAGCACAGGGTGAATAAATGGAAGATTTCAATGCCATCTTTTTTGTTTTTTTTTTTTTTTTTTTGCTGTACGCGGGCCTCTCACTGTTGTGGCCTCTCCCGTTGCGGAGCACAGGCTCTGGACGCGCAGGCTCAGCGGCCATGGCTCACGGGCCCCGCCGCTCCGCGGCATGTGGGATCCTCCCGGACCGGGGCACGAACCCGTGTCCCCTGCATCGGCAGGCGGACTCCCAACCACTGCGCCCAGGGAGGCCCATCAGTGCCATCTTAAATGATAGAAAGCAGAGGCTGGTGGGCCCTGCACGGGAGAATGTAGGATAATATTCAGGGGGCAGGCTGTGGAGTTGGACCACTTGGGCTAGAGCCCTTACTAGCTCTCCCATCTTGGGCAAATTCCTTAAGCACCTTGTGCCTCTGTTTTCCCATCTGCCAAGTGGAGATAATATTAGCATCCACTTTATGGCATTATTGTGGGGAAGATGATGACAATTCTGGATAGACTTTTTTTTTTAAAGTACTGATGTATAATAACTTGTTTGATCCACACATGATACCAAACCCTATGAGACAGGTGCTCTTATCCCCATGTTACACATGAAGAGACTGAGGTTTGACGTCAGATAACTCCTATAGGTTATGTAAGGAGAAAGGGGCAGAATGGAGGTTGGACCTCAGGCTGTCTGGCTTTCAGAGACCCTGCTTGGTCCCCTGCTTGGTACAAAGTCAGTCCTCTGTAAGTGCCACCGTTATAAGTCACCGTCAGGGATCAGGCTTCCCCAAGAAAGTGACTGTTGGGCTGAGATCAGAGAAGTCCCCTTGCTTCTCCGGGGGTCAGAGGGTAAAGCGGAAGCAAAGTGGATCCCTGGCCCTGCCTATGAGGAAGGGCCATTTTGGAAGAGCCAGGTGGGGAAGGGTGTAGCATTGTTTGGTGTCTTGATTTTCCAGTTCCCAGGAGCCAAAGGCATCCTGGGCCCATTTAGTTCCCCAAAGAGGCCAAGAGGGAACAGTAGTAACTTGGCCTCTGATTCACCTTCCCCTGTCCCGGGAGAGCGCTCTGACTCGCGAGGAGCCTTTTGGGGGCCTCCTCTTGAGAGGCTGCCAGCTTTGGCGTCGCGTGTGAGCACGCCTTGCTGGGGTAAGCAGGGCATCCTGGGAGATGCTGATCACCTACTCCTGGCTCTTAGGCCCGTGGGCAGTCAGCCTGTTTTCTTAAATAATGTCCCCATTTACAGATGGGTAAACTGGGCTCCCTAGGCTTTGCAGAAATGCGTGCTTGATGCCGCCTCTGAGTACTGCTCGGGCGGGATCCCCTTTTTCCAGTCCCTTCCTTCCTTCTTGCCATCGTCATCACTTCCATTATTACAAAATACATGCCTCCATAGGGCCTGTTGTTGGTTCTAGACGTTCCCATACCAGGTGTAGCCAGACAGAGCCTCAAGAAGATGATTAATTGAACAAGAGTTGTGTTCAGGGGTCAAGACACAATAACAACAGTTACCCTTGTGACTGCTTCTGTGTTGTCATCCGACATTGCCTTTAATCCAGGGATCACAAAGCCTTTTACAGGCAGTAATTGAAATTACAACAGCCCCGTGGGGGTAGGGATTATTTTCCTTATTTCTTGTGGGGAGTGAGCCCAGCCTGGAGGAGCTCAGTATCGCCAGTCACGTGTGGCCCCTGGGTATGGGATGCTTTCCTGTGCCAGCAGAGACCCGAATTATCCTGAACCCACCGACACTGGTTAGGTGTGAGCTTTCTCTTTTTCAAAGGTGACCTGCTGATGGAGGTCACCCCCCCCTGCCGCCATCCCCGATCCAGTCCCCTATCCTGCCCTGGGGTGAGTTCTGAGTTCTGAGAGGCCGAGCCACAGAGAGAGGCTTACTAGGAGATGCACAGAGACCAGGGGAGGCAGCTTGGGGCTCATTAAGGCAGTGGATTTCGAGGCAGGCACCTCTCAGGTGAAAGTGCACAATTAGTTGGTTTATCTGGGAGACAGGAGGTGGGTTTATCAGTGGTCCTGGTGGGTGCTGGGGCATCGGAGGGGATATTTGTGGAGGTGAGCCGCCTGCTGGTGAACTCAAGTCACTGGGGTATATTTGGGGGTCCTTAATTTGGGCCAGATGGAGCTACATCACCTCCAGATTTAAAAACGCGTTGTTGGTGGCGGCTGGTTTGAATTTTCCATCATGCATTGGATGACAATGGAACTAAATGGAATTTATTCTGAGTAAGGACCAGATTTCCAATGCAGATGAAATGATTTCCCTCTCACATCTTAACGGATGTTTAAATCCTATGGAGGATTTGGCTGAAGACACTCTGTGAAATTTCAACCGTATAGGGATGGCTTCTCACCTATTATATTCTGTCTCAGCAAGTGAAACGGTGGCTGGAGCTCGCCAGAAGGAGAGCGGTGCCCGAGGAGCTGGCCTGTCACGACAACATGATCCTGTGCGCTGTGTGCCCCTCTGAAAAGCCTAGCGCCCTCCTGAAGGCAGGTGGAAGGTGTTGTTTGAAGCGAGCCGTATTTTATTTTTCTCCAGAAATCCTTAAGCTGATTCTGTGACATGAACATCTAAACAGAGTAACCGGATTCCAATGGCACGACCGACATCAGTTTATACATTCTTTCTCTGCCCCTCACCCTTTCGACCAAAATGGTAAATAATTTCGTTTGCAGACAAATATCATGGCCATTTTTCACCCTGGCAGCTCTTACTTTAATGAGAAATTTGCTTTATCCAGTAGTACATTAGCGAAGTGTGTCGTGATTTTCTGTAGCAGGTGTTTACGGATAATCCTGGAGGGTCTCCATCCTGATGACTTCCTCTCTCCAGTGGTGAGCTTGTAAGGCGGACAGTTATGGGAGGTCCCGTTAGCCCTCAGATCGTCCCGGTGCCTCCCTCTGTCTAAAGGGAGCGTCAGCGATTTCAGACAGAGGTGAGAGCTTGTTTTCACTCTCTTCTCCACGAGAGTACCGAGCTCTGCCCAGCTCCCCTGGGTAGAATTACTTTGACATCGTGATGCCACAGACCTGTGGTCACTAATTTTGACTGATGTCATAACCTTGCAGCACCCGCGATGTGGGTCTTGCGTCGCATGCGGTGGCCGAGAATCCTTGTTTCTGTGTCATTTGTCAACTGGCGTTTTTAGATTTGGCGTTGGTTTGACTTCTTACAGGGGATGAGAATAAGATCATCAACCCACTTCATTCTAAGATGAAACAAAAGCCATTGTGACTGAAATAGAGAGTTCGGGGTGACTCACTCCACCATCAAATATGCTTTGTACACAGAGTTCCAAAGAGATTTCTAACTTTTAGGCACCATTTTATGGTTGCGAGCCCTGGTTAAACTCGAGGGGACATAATAGAAGTAACACCTCCCTCCTGCCCACAAAACAGCCTCCAAGTGTTTGGGTTTAAAAGTTGCAAATTCCTAGATGATGCTATCTTGTGCATCTCTTTGTTGTAGTTGTACCAGCTGTTTCCCCCCCACCCCGCCTTTCAGCCTGTCAGAGCTACTCCCAACAGTCCAAGGCAGCACCACCAGATGATTGTATGAAGGGAATTTGATTTAATTCTCCATATCGTGCTTTTAACTAGAGACAGCATAAAATCAGATTTGGCTAAGCTTACAAGGGTGTCGTTTAGAATGATGGATTCTCCCAACTACCAGTGTACAGTGTAAAACTTTTATTTTACCCTTTCTTTATTTTAGGTTAAACACAACTCTTGGAATGACTGTATCGCCGACAATATCTCTTTCAAACAGACTAGCCATGCCCTCTGATGTAACTGAAACTTCCAAAAATGAGATACACTTCAACTTTTAAAATTTTATTTTTGACCTTAAAAGCCTCACTTTTCTAGCCTAGGTAAATGGCTTGCTGATATCAAGAATATTGGACCTGATTTATTATTTTAGGAACGACTAGCGTGTTACCTCACTTCTTAAGTTCTAATGGCCAAGAATGCTGCAACTAACTGGAGCAAATCAGCTTTCCTTTTTTTGTGAAAATTGAAATCAGCTTAACTCACAGATTAGTTCTCCGATTTCTCTGAAGTCATGTTATGTTTCAGTGTATATGTGTTTGCCTTTCTTAAAAACATTGGAAAGCTAATGTTTCATTTAAGAAGTGCTTTAATTCAGGGGCTAAAATAGTTTCATTTTGAATGGGTTACTTACTTGCAATGATGAGATTAAAAAAATCTGTATCTATTATGTGAGGGGCAGCAATGACGAGGGAGATTGTTGGCGTTCTGTTTGTGACAATTACAGAAACCTTTATTAATTGGCAATAGAAGTAGGCTCTGTTAGGGAAGCAGTAGAGAGATTCCCTTCATACGTTCCCCTGTAGGGGTACTTTTTATAGCTTGTCTAGTATTTAAATACCTCTTAACTGCTAGGTGTCCATCTGTAGCCCCTTCCTGGGTCTCTAAACTAGTGTATGAAGCATGACCTTGTAACTTGCTTTGTTTATACATCTGTCAGGACAATATGTTATCTTCCCTTAAAAATGCAAATGTGCTCCCTGCAATACAGAGCTCTTTAGTCAACAAATAAATTGAGGTAAAGACTTTACCTAATACCCATTTAATTTAAATTCATTTTATAAACATAAAGACGCCTTTTAAGAGAAGCTTTAATTCCTACTAGCACCTTGATTTGTGGTTGCCATGGAGAATCAAATCTGTCATTTGACAAGAAAAGTCACCCATTTATGACAGCACTTTATCTTGTCTCTCCAGGGGAAGGAAGTGTCAAAAGTGAGAGCAGAAAAAAAATAAAGCCTTGAAACACCAGAATTTCTTGATTTCATTTTTATTATTCAGCTATCATATCCTTTCTGATAATAGCAACTTGGTGAAAATAAATAATGTTCCTACAGTAAAATCAAATATTTCCTACTGGAATGGACAGGGTTCTTTGTGACTGTCAGTGCTGTGAAGTCTGGCAAGAAATAGTGTTATTAGATAAACCTGCGGTGCCCAAATCCCATTTTCTTTTCATTATAGTGTCAAAATAATTACACCTGTGTAATTTGGGTAAGAAATTGAAGAATAAGTAAAATGGTCCATTGCAAGAGATTTTGCTGCTTTACGCTTGTGTTCCTTACAGGGTGGGGTTTCTACCAGCTAAAGGAATAAATGCTGGGGGTAAAGTATTTTCATTTGAATAAAGATGCAGAATAGGTCTTCCGTATTATATGCTAAATGGATGGGTAAATGCTGTATTCTGTTACTTTGCCCACATACCTATTTTGCAGCTCCGAGTTAAAAAGGCAGAATATCTCAGCTAGTCATGAACTGGAATACTGTCTTTTCCCAGAGACTTAAAAAGAAAGATTTCATCCCATCTGATGCTTGTTTGCGTTTTTGAAAATGGTGTGGCACTCTAGGAGATTGAAAAAGTTGACAGTTCTGATCCAGATCTGATCCAGTGATTCTTTATAGTTTGCATGTGCCCATGTAACGTATATATAAGTACTATGTATTTGAACACAAATACACTGGAAGGATGTTTGCCTGCCTGCCACACTCATGGTTAAAATGTGACTCTTTTTTGAGATTTGCATTAAACAAAAATGTTGGTGTTCTGCTCCGAAAAGCACATGAAAATAATCTGGGCTGCATCTTTCTTGAGGGGCACTGTTTTTGATTGCTGGAGTATTATACAGCTTGATGTGGTTCAGAAGTGAAGTAATCTCGTGTCGATGAGATAGCATTGTAATAGCAAGCCCTTTAGTGAAGGTTTAGTGTAAATATCTGACTGGTAGGGGAGCTGGGGAGCTGGGGAGCTGGTTTCTGGAACAGTTGTGCTTCTAAGAGATTACGAAAATGGAGAAAAGAAGGGGCTGAACTCTCGTTTTCCTGAAATTGGCACGCGCTGCTGGAGTGGTAGCCAATGCTGGTTGGGATCTGCTGTGCGGTAGCCTGCAGCCCCAGAGTTCCCGTCCTGTGTGCCCCAGCCAGGGATGCGAAGCTGGGCGTGTGTTGCTAAAAAGAATAAAGTGGGGGGAAGGAATGGCTATGGCTCGTGGCAAATAAACCTGCCCATAAATATCAATAGAAACATATTTCAACAGGCATATCTTTTGATTGCTTGGATTGTGCATGTTGGACAAACTGCGTATTTATACGCAGTGGTTGAGCCATTTCCCCTACTGCTGGTGTGCCTGGGAGTTCTCAGTTGCCTAAACGTGAGACATCACGCACTCAAGTACACTTTAAAGGGATACGC
The DNA here is from genome assembly GCF_000442215.2 of Lipotes vexillifer. Lineage (NCBI taxonomy): Eukaryota > Metazoa > Chordata > Mammalia > Artiodactyla > Lipotidae > Lipotes > Lipotes vexillifer. Next base: position 2,587,530 of record NW_006772616.1, on the reverse strand, counting down.
ACTAAACACAAATCTGCAAATGCCCTGTAATTCTGAATTAATGCTGCCTTGTTATTTAACACTCAGGACTCTATTTGGCCCTTTACTTGGATAAAATTGTCACTTGAATTTCATGGAGGTAGAAATAGAGATGTGGATTGTCTCCCCATCAGGACTCAGATTGCTTTTGTGATTGCTGAGGATATTTGATGTGTGTACCTGGCAGAATGTGTTCACACCAGTTGATAATAAAATTGCGATGTGGCACAGTAATTGTAATTTACATAGGTGTCCTAGGATTGTGTGTACAGCAGTGCTGTGGATTTGCTCGAAGTCAGTGTGTGTAAATACATTAGGCAGGCTGTGGGGGCTTTTATTTTATTGGATTTTTAGGTTTTAAAATTGTATTTTAATTTTTGTTTACATAACTTTCTATGACTTCTGATTTCTATGAATTTGTGAATTGTTTGTGTGTGTGTGTGTGTGTGTGTATGTATATATATATATTTTTAAGTTTCATGGTGAGGATTAGCAAAGACATTTAAGAACATGGTAAAGATGTGTGAATGAGTAAACTGCCTTCATAGCCTAGCATTTTGTCAGCACTCTCAAATACCTATCTTTATATTCTAGTATGAGAATTCGTGTTTGTGTGTCCTGCTTTCTCTGAGGGGCAGTGACACATCTGTGAGATAAGTTGCCCGGGCGGTCTTTTTCATATGGGGTACTTTCCTTAGCAATAACCTGTAAACACTCTTT
>NW_006772616.1:2560696-2586417 GCF_000442215.2 Lipotes vexillifer | reverse complement strand
CACTCTTTCTTTAAAAATAAAGCTGCTAATACTAGTTGACACAGATTTTTTTTACAGAAAAGAAAACAACCCGAAACACCCTGACTCTTTGATATCCCATGGTTTATTTTAAGAGCACTGCCCTGTAGTTAATAATAAAAACACCTAGCATAATATTTAGCACTTACTATTTTTCAGTCACTGTATAATTTTGGTATCTCACCGTATCTCTGTGAAATAGCCATTGCTGTAATCCCTACCTTCCAGAGGAGAAACTGATGTGTTAATGACGTCCTGACACAGTCCTGAGTCCCAAAGCTAGTTCCTGGAGGACGTGGGATTTAAACAGCCTGCTTCTTTGGTCTCCAGGGGACAAAAGAGAAGGTTGAGGGTCAAGGGAACACTTAAAATAAATTTCGGTCCCTACTGTGATGCTGTCCACTGGTATATATAAAACAGCAGCTCAGTACATCGTGAACTAGCTCTCACACCTGAAAAATTAGGAGTTTACGAGAAAAACCGGCACCTTTCGTTGAATGCAGCTTCTTTGCCTCTGCAATAATGAAAGTAACAGAAAACCTTATTTACATTTCAGAAATCGTTTCCTCAAATTTCCTGTTTTGCCAGACATTTGCGTGTCCCCCACCTCTTTCTCTTTCTCTGTTGAGCCTGCTACCCCCATGCTTTGCTGTAAAGCGAGACCAACTAGTTTGTCGATTTCACGGTTACCTGTCCACCGCGTCTCTGCTGGGGAAGGGCTGTCTCCACCCCCCAGATACTTTAATAATCAAAGCAAGGGCCACTGTGGTTCTTTCCACGGACGTTCACTCCTTTCCCTCATCTTGGCAGGGCTGTATGGCTGTGCTTTTTGGAAACCCTTTGTCCAGGTTACTTTACCTGAAAGCTTGCTGTATTCTTGTATTAATGTAATCAAATTATAGTTGTTTTTAATAACTTAATTGAATGAAAAAGAACCCTTGGGACTGAGAAGTAAAATGGTGGTGTGTATTAAACCGTTCTCGCACGGCCCTGCAGGTCTGCGGTGGCAGATAAAGATAAGTGTAAGTTTGTACGTGGCTCCCACCGCATCCCCACGCTTAACTATTACTAATAGCCCTTTTCTTTTTTAGGTCACCTGCATCAGGGAAACTGAAACTGTTGGAAGTGCGATCCTTAAAAATATTTTGACTCTTCCTGTGAATGAAAAACATTTGGGCTTCTTTCTCCTCCAGATTTAAAACTTGGGCCTTTAAGAGCACAAAGTGAGAGAGGGACTCAGAAGCGAATGCATCTTCTTTCTCACTTTGCAATCAGTTAATTCTTTGAAATCCCATCGCATGCAGCATTTAAGAGTTTTTTTCTTCATTCATTTTATCCCGATTGTGGCAAAAGCAGTGTTTTCGTAAACATTTAAGTGAGTTTTTATTTAGGACCTCTTTGAGAGCTAGTTTTCACATTATCTTTAATTAAAAGGGAAGGGTGTTTAATGACGAAAAGCTCACCTGTAACAGGTTATTTATTGCTCCTTGTTAAATCAGTTGGTTTGGTCCTAGACAAAGTGAATATTAGATTTGAGGAGCGCGCTTGTGCATTCTGCAGCTGGTCTGTTTTTGTTTGAAGAGGTCTCCACACAGGGACGTACTCTCAGTTGTGTGCCTTGGTGTTTCAGACGGAGGGGGGAATGTGTGCTCCTGCAGACATTTCCTCATCTGCCTGTCATTTTCTGTGAAGAGTGTGGCACTAAAGGCACGTGTGTTTCTGCACACACTTCCTTTAAGAAATTGACTATTTGTAAAGAGATGTGTATCATTCATAAGAATTCCAGAGCAGTGCCCCTGCCCCATTCAGTCTGGGGCATATACAAAGCTATGACATGGTTTTTGAAGTTTTGGCAAATTACACGGTGGCGTTAGGTTGGTGAGTTTAACAGTGGATCGAAACCAGCCCATAAGTACAGCCCAGAAGGGGGTGCACATTGGCAGTTGTGCTGCAGTTCTTAAACCATAGTGCACCCCAGGACTACAAGAGTGCTGATGATTCTGATTCAAAGGGTCTGAAATGGGACCCAGAAACCTGTATTTTTTATCAGACCCCTCTGATGATTCGAATCCAGGTAGTCCGTGGACTTGAACCTATGTTCTTGAAGTGGGGGAACCGTCCTTATCATCTCAGCATTAAGAGCAGCTGCATCAAAATTCTTCTAGAGCAGTTTTGTTCCACGTCTCTTGGTGTGTATTGGGATCCGCTATGGATTTTGTTAAAATGCACGTTCTGATTCAGTAGGTCTGGGAGGAGGGTGCACCTGGGACCGTGCATTTTTAACAAGCTCCCAGGTGCTGGTCCATGCTGCTGGACCAGGCCACGCTCAGAACCCCATGGTTCACTGGTTTGTATTGCACAGAGGTTTGAAAAGAAAGGAAAAAATTTAAAGCAACTCTTGGGGTGCTTTTTGTCTCTGCGGTTTTCTGTTGAACCCTCATCTCTCTCTCTCTCTCTCTCTCTCTCTCTCTCTCTAGTTCTGAAGTTGAGTTATGGGTTGAGGGAAATTTGTTATCTTGCTTTAAACTTACATGTTTATTTTCAGTTTTACAAATATCATATAATTTATTTTTAAGAAAGAATTCATTCTTAACTCTAATTTTATATTCCAGGGCTCTCCTCTCCATCTCCTGCCAAATTGCATTTCCTGCTCATAACACCCACTTTCTTGATCACATGCCTTATGGTCCAATGAAACTTCCCAAACACACTTGTTTTCCATTTACACAGCTGTCCACCCCTCTCCCCCCAGAAAACCTTCCCCGCTTCTCTCTCTCTCTCTCTCTCTCTCTCTCTCTCTCTCTCTCTCTCTCTCTCTCTCTCTGCCTTGCCTCCTGTTGCAGTGTGTACCCACGTCTGTGGCCATTAAGGAGCATTTTCACAAGTGAAAATACAGATGATGCTTGTCGTGTATGTGGAGGCACAAAGATCCTAAATTAGCCCCAGTGACCCCGGCGCTGCTTGCCCTGTAGGAATCCAATTCTCTCTGCCAGATGGAGGGGCAGTTAAGATTCTTTTGAGACACTTTTTCTCACCTCTTCTACCGCTGCTGTTACGTTACAGAATAGAGCCAATGTAGTTCTAAACTCCAGGGTCACTGGAGAGGGGCATCTTGCAAAGGAGGGTAAGAGAAGTAACAGTCTAGCTCCGGATTTTCCTGCTAAAGTATAAATATTTGCTTTATAAAGGCTTTGAGAGCAGAAGAGGTGGTTTGGTGGAAATACTTGAAGTCATACCAGCTCTGTTTCAGAGTTGTGGCCCCTTTCAGGCTTGCTCTGTTCGTTGTCTTAAGCACAGATGCCTCGTTCACAGTGAGTTTTAGGACTTTCTTTCTCTGCATGAAAGGAGATGAGGTGTCCTTGAAGGCTTTGTATCTTTGGCTCTGGAAGGCAGAAGCTATTAGGATGTTGGTGTTTGAGCTGGATCCATATTCCTGAATTCCCTTTCTACCTGGGCTTTCAGAAGAGGGGTGTAACCGGTGGGCTCAACTCTAAATTTCATCAGCTTTTAGGGCCTGGTATTTCTTCAAAGAAAATAGGATTCTAGATCCCAAAGGTGATACTGACCATCTCAGTGACTTTGGACAAGATCTCGGGGTTAGCGATGGGAGGGGTTAGATTGAAATGAGCATTATGAGTCCATCAGCACCAGACATACTTTTCTCCTTGTGTTGGCATCCTGTTATAACTTTCCCTTTGATTCAGCCTATGGGGCTTCCCGGCTCACACTGTGAATCTCCTTTAGCTGTTAGGATAACCACGGTAACGGTTCTCAAAATACCTATTTGCATGTGTCATTCAACTTGAAGAATGTATCTCATAATTGATGTTTTGAACCAGTAACTCCCATGCCCGGTAGACGGTACAAAACTGGGGTTTGGGAGGCATAAGGTTGGGGGAGGGGCCCTGCTTTATTCTTGTCCGTGTTTAGCTGGCCAGTCTCGGCATTTTTTTTTATGAAGCTGTGTCTATCCTTATTCTTCTCCTGAGTCATCTTAGGAAGTAAGGAAGTAGGCGGTATGAGAACGTTCACTGATATTGGCCCAAACATCCCTGGGTGTGATAGGATCGTCGAATTTTGGCAGTAGAAGTAACATGAGGTAGCCTGTGGCCCAAGGGTCTCAAACTCAAATTGTAATGGGGGCCACACAGGTAGTTACAAAGAAGTCAGAAGGTTCAACAGGGAGAGTGGAGAGCCCGACCACACTGCCGATGCACTCCATCCAGTTGTCACCAGGACTTCGGGCCGTGTTGCCAGGTCTTCTGAAATTTCTAGAGATGCCACAGAGCAGAGTGGACCCTTATAAGTCCTTTGGAGTTGTGTTCATCTTACCCATGAGGGAAAGGGGAAGGGGGAGAAAGCTGGTGTGTGGAATTCATTTCCATCTTCTGGGAACACCAGCTGATTTTCTCAGCTATTGAAAAGCTGTCAAACAAGAACATCTCCCTGCAGATGACATGGGAGGGAGATAGGCACTCCTGCTCTGTGACCGTCAGAGAATGACAGGTCTTGACCAAAGCAGTGTCCACACTCAAAAATGTGTGCCTGATCCCTCGAAGTTCAGCCCTCTCAGATATTAAAATGTAACAGGAGGCTGCTTTGGGTCAGTAAGCCTGAACCTCATCATTTATCCTAGGGAGAATAAAATTATATCTAGCAACTCATCCACTATTGTGCCAACCGTGAATTTTCCCTCTCTTGCGTTGCTGGTTCTTTGGATCTGCCCGTGTTATTAAAAAATAAGGTATCATTGCACGGGAATCACCTGGTTTTCCAAGCTGTTTACCATTAAACGAAAAGCTGCCACAGAATAAATACCTTTACATTTGCCCTGTTGGCTTGGGGGTTAAGTCAGTGCTTAAACTCCTGAGTATTTAATCTTGACACTAATTTCTGTAGTGTGTAAGGCATGTCAGTATATGAGAGCTTTTCATGTTCCCTTTAGAGTTCCCCTTGATGACATTATTTCAAAAGGTACAGGGTGGTAGGTATTAGAAATGGATATCAGTTCACCTTGTGGAGGCTCCAAGGGTGTTTAATTTTAGAGACCTAGCAGGTAACATGTTTGCAATTGCACACACATCTTTACCCTATGGGCACGGCACTTTTGCCACAGAGAGGTGTGTGACCACCTACACAGGAGATGCACGCCTTCATAAACGAGAGCGGTATAATTCCTTTTTCTTGGAAAGCTGCACCCCAGAAACCTATTGTTTTACCTGTGAAATTACCAACCCAAAGGTAGCCTGGAATTAGCACATACATTTTTATTTGGGGTTTTGGCAATTCTTCTAGCTGGACCACTTTTTTTGTTTGTTTTTTTTCCTCTCCCTTTGGCAGCGCTGGATCATTTAACACCTACACACATGAGAGACCCAGTTTTGTGTTCCTTCATGGTTCCAGTGTGTTTTCTTTTTTTGGTTTGTTTTTAACATAAGGACTGGCTCCTTGATGTATTTGTCCCAGTGGCAGAAGGACGGTGCACCCCTAATGCCTTCCTGGCTCTGCCTTCCACTTATCCTGAGCATTTCCAAACTACTGGTGTTTTAATTACTGTATTGTTCATCCGGTTCAGTTGTATTTAATTGGCTTTGTGTTTCGTCTTTCTGTTTCGATGAAAGGATTATTGGCGGTTTGGAAAAAAAAAAAAAAAGCCCATTTAAGTGAAGCTCCATCGTTTAAGACACATATAAAAATTCTTTAAGATGCCTTTTATTTGGGATCTCTTTATCTTCCTTCACAAGCTTTCTGAGAATAAGTAGTGCATGCTGAGGTTTATCTTTGCTTTTATGTGCTCCAGCCACATGCTTAACATTGAGCACATTTGAGTCGCATTTCACCGGCTTTCACAATCCTTTTAAAAAGGGACTGATCTGTTAACATCACCCTCTTTAGATCTAGCAGACAGGATGTCCTTCCATACAAAGAAGGGCTCCCCCGTCTTTCTGGCTGGCCAGTGAGTGAATGATTTCAGGCCTGGTGGGCAATACTCGTGTCCATGCGTCACACAGCCCAACCACAGTAGTAGGCAGCTGCATGTAATTTTGAACTCCACTCATTGAACTGTAATAAAACAATATAAGCACTGCTTGGGGGGAAGATTGGATGCAGTTATCCTTACGCAAGGCTCGGGCATATGAAAGCAGTGCTGGCTGACAAGGGGATTTTAAGATTTGATTTTGATTGAATTGCAGAATTGAACAGGCCAGGAATGTCAGTGGAAGGCTAAACGCCTGTAGTGCCATAAAGTTTTATTCATGTGAGGCTTTCCAATATCAAGTAGATGGATTACTGGAAAAGGTGTCAAGGGACATGAAATGGAAGAGCCCCAAACATAAAATGTAGGCAGGAGGGAAAAATTACTTCTTGCTTAATATATAATTAAGTCTCAAAAAAAGAGAGAATATTCCATAAAATTGTTTATTCTTCCCTCTCTTCAAAGAAGAAAAGAATGACCCTCTCGTTATATCACTTATTATTCTTTCAAGTGAAATTGAATTTAGTACCTAAGACAGGACCTTCTCTTATGTCATTCTTTTTTTCTTCTTCCAGTTTTATTGAGATATAATTGACACACAGCACTGTGTAAGTTTAAGGTGTACAGGATAACGATTTGACTTACATACATCATGAAATGATTACCGCGGTAAGTTTAGTGGACACTCATCATCCCACGTAGACATAAAATTAAAGCAATAGGAAAAATAATTTTTCCCCTGTGATGAGAAACCAACGATTTGAAAAATATCAGGATAGTGGTTGCCTACCATGGAAGGTGGCGGGGGAGAGTTTTGTTGTGTGATGGAAATGTTCTGTCTCAAAAAGGGTGTCAGTTACACTGGTGTATGCGTTTGTCAAAATCCTTTGATCTCTAACACATAAGATATGTATGTAAACTTTATGTAAACTACACCTCCATAAAAGTTAACACACTGCTAGCCAGAAATCTATATATGCGGACGTGTAAAATTCGTAATGAAACACAGATGATTTGGAGTTGACAGGGAAAGCACTCCTTATCAGAACTTAGGTAGTCTTGGGCCATTCTTTTTTGATTTTGTTCCAAAGTAACGTCGGGCGATAGGCTTTGTTGAAAAGAGAGGGGAGGGTGAATCAAGAATATCACTGTGCACTAGACACCACGAACTCTTCTTTTCAGAAATAAGAGAGGCACGCGTTCACACATCCTAACACACTGGCTTATTTCATTGCTCGACAGTGCGTACAGAATCGTGCATGCACTTGCCTTGGGCAGCTGATATGACCATTTGTGTGCCGTTGGAGAGTGGCGGTCACTGGCGATGAGCTGGTGAAGTTACACAGAAGGTTGGATGGGGAGGGCCATGTTCATTGCATTTGCTGTCCTGGTTCTTTATCCACGTGCAGTGCTCCTACTCAGATCGTTAGTGAAGCACGTCTGAAAATTGCCAGGGGGGAGGTAAAGAAATGCCTGTAATTTTTCAGTTTTGAATCTATTTGTTTGGCCTTGCTAACCAAAGTAGTTTCGGTTAAATAATTGAAGTTAGGACTATATACACTTTGACTCTAGCATGCAGGTGTGATTTTTCTTTGACCTCCTCCTACCCCTTATTCTAATGTATTGTGTATTTAGAAACATGTTTATTTGTAAATGAGGCTTTGTGAGGTTGAAACGGAAAACCAGAAAGGAAATTTTGAACCCTTAGGGCCTCATGTTTTAAAGCCCCCTTTTCCTTTAATGCTTAATTCGAAAGAAAGGACTTGCCTTGAGGTTGTCGTTACCTCCCTGAGATTTGTAAAACTTTTATTTATCCCATGTCCTATAGATTTGGGTTAGAATGTATTGAGTTATACTTTATTATTATTTAGTTTTTCTAAAAATAAACTCCATAAATATTTATCTAATCAGACAACGATTCATTTACAAGCGGCCCTTGGATAGAGAAAGGAGTCCTCTCTTGGAGTGGTCAGAGTGCATGATCCCTAAGTGGCCCCTTTTAATTTGACATTGCACCCCCCTCCTCCTTTAGGGTTGAGGCAAAATTGATACCTGAGAATGGAATTTTCTGCTGTTGATGGAGTTAATCCTAATCTGCGTGAGACAGGAGGGGAAAAAGGTTGTTTGGGGTAGATGAAAGGAAGTACTCACAAAGTTGCAAAGAGCTGCCTTTGAACTTGGTAAGATTTAAGGAAATTGGCCCTTGCCTGGGCTGCTCCCAGCCCTGTAGTTCTGGTCTTTAAGAGAGGGATGAGTTACAGTGTTACCCGTCAGTTTACATTGTGCTTCCTGTTTGGGAGTTACTGCCACACCCATAAATGCATGAAAATGTCATTTCACTCCCATGTCCCTTTAACACTGTATTAAGGTCAAGTAAACTAGGTACTTACCATGCAGCATTTAAGGAGGTGCTGACCTTGAACTTGCAGGACTCTGAGAGTGAGTGCCTCCTTACATTTTGCGTTTGAGGCCCCTTGTTTGCTTCCCTGAGTCCTGGGCCCTGCTTTAACACTTTTGGAAGGCTGTGTTTGGGTTGCATTTTTTGCAGTACAGAAAGATCCGTGATCTAAGTGAAGCTGTTTGCTATTTCTGTAACCTCCCGTTTTTCTTACCGAAATTAAAAAAATGACAGTGAGTGTGATTATACAATATTGTTTGATTCCTGTTTCCATGCAGCTTCCCTGAATTGGCAGTCATGCTGCATCTGAACTAAAATGCAATTTTGCATCAGGTCTGGTCATAACATGTATTTTTTTCTTTGATCCCACTGGAGCTAGGGTTTGACATTTGCGAACAGACTTATACGCGCCACACACCTTATTAAGTGGTACAGTTGCAAGTATCCTCTGTTAAAAAGACATGTGCAGGCATTACCAGGCTGAAGTTTGCTAAGCAGGTTTCCAAAGGATTAATACTTGGCAATTATTTGGCTCTGAAATTCTGGAAGTGGTAATTTGGTGTTCAAAGCAGAGAAGTTAACTTGGGACATTAAAGCAGTTGACACGAACGGTCTTTGTTTCTGGCGGTATGACTACCACCTGCTAGCCACGGGGATCTCAGGAAGGACTCCCCTTGAATTCCTCCCGTTTCATCCACAGGAAAGCCTAGTTTGGCAGGTGCCATCATTACCTACTGGTTGACAGATGAGGGAATCACCACTTGGAGAAATGAAATCATCTGCCCAAGTTCACAGCTCAAGAACAACAGAGCCTCACCCTTGAACTCTTAATACCACTGTTCTTCACCACTGCGTAACCCTTCCGTTTATTGTCCAGGGATGTTATTACAGGTACAGTCTGCCCTTTGGAAGAGGTACCAGAATTTCCTTCCTATGTATTGCTTATCCTTACAAGTGAAGAGCCTTCGTTTGCAGGACTGTTGAGGCATTCAGTGCCCACACGAAGTTTTTGCAGACTTAATGGAGCAAGATTTTGTACATTTCTTTGTGGAAGCCATTCACAGAGGAGTGTGTAAGCGGAAGAGAAGCAGTGGGAATCCTTAAGTCTCGGCAGGGGAGAAGGCCCTCCTGGTAGAGCAGCAAGTAACTGTCAGTCACTAAGATTGAAGTCTTAGAAGGATTCTGCACTGGGGTTCCCTCCGACCCCGCCAGCCTGGCAGCATTTGCCTTCCTAAGCAAGGAAGCGTTCTTTGGATCCCTGAACCCATGACGGGTTCCATGAGGTCTGGCACTGTCTGATGTGTGGTGCGTATGAATGAAACCTCTCTGCTAAAAGCTGAAATCGGTTGGAGAAAACTGGAAGAATGAGTCATTTCAGGTTCTTCTCTCAGAACATGTCTATGCTTGTTTCTGGCTGTTTCCAAAGCGCTGAAGTTTCTCTGTGATCCTGAGTAGGACAGAAGGGAGAGAAATGAAAGATATCCACCTTCCCCCCATTCTGGTGAGTATGCAAGTTTAAGAGAAACACGTTAAAAAGGGTAGATTCTTTTCGAAGGAGCCTGTCTACATCGGTTATAAACTGCGTCTCAACAGGTAAAGCCCTTGGAGCACGGCTGGCCTTCCTCTTGATAACCTTGCTGTTGGCATGAGGCCTTGTCCACACTTTTCTTTGGCACTTCACACAGGCCTTGATGGTTTCCACTCTCCACAAGTGAATTGTAAAACAGATGATGGAGCAAAGTGACGTTCCGGCACTGGGGAACCAGGTCTCTCACAAATTTACTTTCAGCTGCAGTTGATTCCCATTTGGATCTGACTCTGACCTCCTGGTGTCTGCTTGCTAGCCACTGCCCAGGTACCGCCCTGCCTTTGTGCGTTCATCTGTTAAATGGGCATTGCCCTCTGTGAGCTCTTAGAGGAACACCGTGAACTCACTTGGCGATATTTGCAGCTGAGGGCCTGGTCATACGGTAGCTAAATATAAACAACAGTCATGACTGATGTGTGTAGACGTACGTGTAGACACAGGTGTTCAGGCCACAGATATGTTTTGATTGACTTGTGTGGTGTTCTACCTAAAATATTTGAATTTATCACTTAGGTTTACTGAGATTTCCTATCCAGTACCCAGATTTCTGGTTTCTTTTCACAGATCAAAAGATGTGGGGACACTAGCCTTTCTCCCAGGCTGGGGCCGAGGTGCTGGTTTAGATGGGGCTCGTCAAGCTCTCTGGTTAGGGATGCTTTCCCACACTCCCTGGTGTTTGATTCCCTGTCTGCTTCATTCGTTGAAGCAATTGCCTGACCCCTGTGGGCATTTGCGTTGGCAACCCTGATACAGTATGTCCTGAAGCGTGTGGACCGGTACACGCGAGTGTGGACATCATCAGGATTCACAGTCATTCCCGCTGAGGCATGTGCAGCGAGGTTTCTGGAAAGTGCCAGGTTTTTTTTTTAATCCCTTAAGTGATTTAAACTTCCTGGAAGCTGTGCATCCCATGTAAACAGTGGGACCCGTAGAAAAACACACTCATTGGAGAATTACGAGGCATATAATTTTGTCTTTAAATTCTTACAGACCAATTGTAAGAACACGACCTCATAGAAATCTCTGAGACGTTACAGCGTTTTAATAACACTTTGCTGCTCCATGGGCTGCCTCATTTTTACTTGTATTAATTTAATTTCTTTTTCTGTGTGCGGTAGCGGGCGCCTGTCTCCAGCTCCACCCTTGCGTGCCTCGGGGAAGCCGCCTGGTGCCCTCCCTCCTTGGGGCAGAAGCTCCAGGGGCACATCCCTGGAAGAGTTGATGAGCTTTCACCCTCTCCTTCATTCCTGTACCGGCTTCTTCCCTGCTCATTACCACCCGTGCTTCCTCTTAGACCGCCAGCAGCACATTATATTCACCTCCCCCCACCCCCGCATCTGCAGCCAGAGTCGTTACCACCCCTGTGCCTGCGCCTGTGACTACAAAACCCCCAATCATGGGGTGCCCCTGCGTGGCAGCAGCTCAGTGAAGCCAGTCTCCGCAGCCCCCGTGTCCCCATGGGGCCCAGGCTTCTCGGAGAAGGGCAAGAGCTGCCCTCTGCTTCTGTCCCCGTGGCAACCGGGTCGTCCACAATGAATACCTGAATCCATCCATCCATCCATCTGCCACCAGTTCTTTTTGTCTTTTTTTCGGCCGCACGCCACGGCTCGTGGGATTTTAGTTCCCTGACCAGGGATTGAACCTAGGACCTCGGCAGTCAGAGCGCCGAGTCCTCATGACTGGACCACCAGGGGATTCCCCATCCGCCAGTTCTTTTCAATAGATATTGCTTGATTGAGTGCCTCTGATGTACCAGGCACTGGTGTTTTCAACACTCTGTGAAAACATGAGATGCCGATGAGACATTAGAACCATAGGGAGTGGGACAAAGGCCGTTATAAAAGGCGGAACTGACTTTGTGTGTTGAATATCATGGAGTTCAAACAAACTTAGACTCTCAGGACTTCCCTGGTGGTGCAGTGGTTAAGAATGTGCCTGCCAATGCAGGGGACACGGGTTCGAGCCCTGGTCTGGGAAGATCCCACAGGCCACGGAGCAACTAAGCCCGTGCGCCCCAGCTACTGAAGCCTGCACGCCTAGAGCCCGTGCTCCGCAACAAGAGAAGCCACTGCCGTGAGAAGCCTGCTCACCGCAACGAAGAGGAGCCCCCGCTCGCCGCAGCTAGAGAAAGCCCGCACGTAGCAACGAAGACTCGACGCAGCCAGAAATAAATAAAAAAAACAAAAACAAGAAAAAACAAACTGAGAATCTTAGAACTTCTTGAGAAGCTCTCTGGATGGAGCTCATTTTTCTTTTTCAGAAACTTCAGGAGGCAGTTTATTACATGGGTAAGATGTTGTCCTCTGTGTCAGCCCTGTTCTGGTTCCAAGCAAGACACCCGGAGCTGTCATTTACGTTGCCAGTGATGTGCATGACCCCTCTTAAGTTGGGCAGTGCACACCCTTCCCAGCCATCCATGGCGGCCTTGATTCAGACAGACCTGCATTTGAGTCTTGCTTTTACCGTTTATTTGTGAGCCGGCACATGTTTCTTTAGCTCTCCCAAATTTGGTTTCTTCGTCTGCAAAGTGGGGTGGCGTTATGGTACCTGCCTCACAGGTGCCAGAGTGAAGACGGGGGTAGAGGGGAGGAGGCATGTTAAAGCCCCCGAGTACCTGCCACGTGGTCTGTACTCAAGAAATAGTCACTGCTGTTAATGGAATGAACGATCGCCTTTCCCACATCGTCCCCCTTTCCCCAGCCGCGTGGTACACTTTGAAAGGGATATCCTTCACATTCGTTTTCCAGAAAATTGAGGTCACCGACTTGTTTCCTTCTTGATCGCTCCACCCTGCAGTCGCCAGGCCATCTCCCCCTCTGCCGTGCCTCGGGCTAAGCTACAGCAGGGGCGTGTACAGGGCTTCCCTGGCGAATGTCCGTCCTTGCCTTTCTGTCTGCATCGTGCCTGTGATTTTGGCTGCTTATCTAATCCAGGGAAGGAGCCCCCACTCCTCAGCCTTGGGCAGGCCAGTTGCGGGCTGGCCCGTAATAATACAATTATGAAGGTTAACAGGAAAAAGTGGGGTCCAGGAGCAATTCCAGGCAGCTGGCAGCCCTGCAGAATTGGAAGCGCCCCACCAATGAAAACTGCAGCGAGAAGCAAATTAAACCTCCTATCTGCCATCTCACGCTCTTCTCTCCCCTTTCCTGTACGGACTTGAAAGGCGATTGGAGCCAGGGCCCTGACAGTTGACGGAAGTGCTGCAAGGGGGGAGTATTTATTTACAGTGAGTTGTGGCGATGCTTGTTCAGGATGCGGTTTCTTGCAGGAAGTTCTGTCCCCACCCCCGAGTTTGATCATTTCTCCAAAAAAAAAAAAAAAAAAGAAAAAAAGAAAAAAAGAAAGAAAAGAAAAAAATCCTTGATTGTTTGAGGCCTCCACGCTGACATGGAGCAACACGGGGTAACCTGCCTGTACTTGGAGGATTTGCAGAGTGCACCCTTGGAGGAGGGCCTGCAGCGGGGCAGCAGGCCACCAGCGGGCCCTGCTTTCCCCAGTTGTGTTCAGGTGCAGCAGTAATCATTAGGCATTTAAAATAGGGAAGTAGGCCCTGTCCACGTGCTGTAAGCTGTGGTTGGCGCGAGCCATTCCGTTCGTTAACAGAAACCAGTGCCAACTGAGGATGTTGTACTGGGTGTTTCAGAGAGAAATCACTTTGAGGCAAATTCAGAGGTGACAGTGCTTAGGAAGCAGGTATCTGAGTTACAAACCAGTCGGCCTGGGGCTGCTGAAGCCCCTCTGAAGCTGAGGGCCGAGTTCTGGGTCCCAAGTTTGGGGTGCCTCCTGCCTTTGGGAGTCTTGTAGAATGATGGGAGAGAAGGGAGAAAAGGGAAACAGGATTCCATCGAAGAGTTTATTTTGGTATCTTCTAAACTCCTCAGAAGACCCTGTAATACTATAGAATTTTCTCAGAAACCCACAAATATCCTTCATTTCTTATTTTAAAATATACAGAAGGTGAGGAGACGTTACCAAAGGATATAAAATGGAAATTAAATCTCCCTCCCCCAGGGTCTCAGCTCCCTTCTTAACTCTCTTAAGTCCTGAGGGGCCAGCACCATCCGCAGATGCAGGCTCTGGGGCCCCACCAGAGACCTACAGAATCAGAAAGGACCACGAAGCATGGAAATGTGTGTTTTAACAAGTCCTCCATTTGGTTCTGATGGTCACTAATGTTTGAGAACCGCACGCCTAAGACTGTGGCTTTCAGACTTCACTGTGGTCACAGTCTGCTGGAGGGCTTGTTCACACTACAGGTGCTCAACCCCAATGCCCAGAGACTCCAATTCAGTAGGTTGCTGGTGGGGCCTGAGACTCTGCATTGTTCATTTTTCGAGGAGAGGGGGCAAGCATCCCTTCCCACCATTCCCCTCCCTGCAGTGGTTCTGGATCTTTGATAAACGCTGACTTCTGGGGAGTGGCCCTGATCCTTTTAAAAAACCACCACAAAAATCACGGAATGGAGGAAGCACCTCTTATTTGTTGAGGCCGCGGCTAATTTAATGCATCACGATACTGACAGTCATGAGGACCTTGGCACCCATGTAAGTTTCCCCAGGTGTCCCAGGTGCCCAGCTCATTGCAAGAGACTTTTGCGACTAATTTCTGCAACTAAGGAATTCATCCCTCTTTTGGAGAAACTCTTGTCAGTCTGCCAAAATTACTTGGACCGTGTCAAGATTCAGACGAAGCTGCAAATGTTCTCCTATAGGTGTCTCCCCCGGTGTTTTACCTGATCTCTTCATATATTATTTTTTGGCTTCTAAAGGTCTTTAACCATCTTTGAAAGGCGCTAGTGGTTGGGTATGATTTTAAGCTGATGGGCTTTATTCGCAGAGTATGGCAGATACAGGTGACAGGCTTCATTTCCCACCCCTTCGAGGGTCTGTCGTAATAGACAAAGTGGTTCCAAAGGTGTATGCGGTCCTTGTGTCAAGGAGCTTACAGTCTGGGTGGCTGGTGGTTCATACAGAGAAAGTATGTGTAGACCAGAAGGGCAGTACTGTGTGGATCTGGTGCAAAAGGAATGACAGACTGTGCGTCCTGTGGCACATACAGGGGAGTTTCACAGAAGCGGCACACACCATGCTTGAGCAGGGTTTGGAAGGGTGAATAGCAGTTCCCCAGATGACCCAAGAGGAAGAATATCATTATAGGCAGAGGCAGTAGTAGGTGGCGTTGTATCCTGCTCTGCCTCCTGAGATGTTTCATGTTTGGGAATCCTTCAGCGTTGTTCAGGAGTGACTTCTGAGTTGGAGGATTCTGGGGTAGATGGCAGGTGGAACTTGGCAAAGGCCCTCTTGATGCAAATAATATTGGGCAGTATGGAAGAATTTTATCATATACAAAGGGCAGTCACCTTTATAAAATACAGAGAACAGTTTTTTCCCTGCAGTTTCCCCATTGAATCCCAAAGTTCTTCCATAGTCTGGGTGGGGTTGACAGGCTGCCAAGATGCTTGGGGGACTCGGGCGGGAAAGGGAGTTGGCTGGTTTCGCGGTTCCCTGTGCCAGCCTTCATCCACAGTGTGTCTTGTTGAGCATTCGTCCGTTGACATGCTTCTCATTGAGTCTGAGAACGTGAGGATTCAGGCAGGAAAAGTAAGAACACCCCTCCAGAGGTCTGCAGAGCTCATTTAAAAATCCTCTAGGGACCCTGACCTCGGACACACTCTTAACCTTTGCCAGTGTGTTTTCTCCAGTAAAGCTGGGGTCATAGTACTATCACTCTTCTAAGAGTGAAGTAATGAATGACGTAATGAAGTAATGTGTAGAGAGCGTTCAGCATCGTGCCTGGAAGATCAGTAACCACGTACTCTACAGGCTGCCCACAGGCACGTGTAAGAGCGAGAACAAGACACGCCACAAACCTGGTCTCTGAACTCCCAGGCCAGTGGGAAGCAGAGGTTTTCAGGCTCGGCGCCCTTGACATTGGGGTCACAAGGTTCTTTGATGTGGAGACTGTGCCTCATGGGATGCGCAGCAGCATCCCTGCTTCCACCCGCTAGGTGCCCAGTGGCATTCCCTCCTGCCCCGCGACGGTGTGACAACCAAAACTGTCTTCAGACCCATCCCCGGGGAGGACAGAGTTACCCCCGATCTGCAGTCTGTCTAGGGCACGCGCTGTGATTGTCGAAGGTATTTATTACCCTGACAGAAGCACTGCAAAACCAAGTCTCTGATTTAGAGTAGGTAAAAAGAATACACAAAGGAATGGTTTCATACTTCAGGAATGGTTTCATACTGTTTGCAACGGGGAACATGGCTCTAAGAAAGCCATCAGCCAGTAGTTGCTGAAGTCCTAGCACATCTCGCGAGAAAGAATTCCTGACCTACACGTGGTCATTTTCTTGGCTTTTTGTTTCATACCAATTTCACTTTACAATAGGAGGAACCAGGGTCTTGGGCTGTTTATTTTTGCAAGATTTTTTGTTCCTTCTTCTTAAAAACTTTTAGTGGTCGTAAAACACACACGCTGTGAAATTCACCGCCTTCTGAAGTTCAGTAGTGTTAAGTATATTCACATTATATCTCCAGAACTTTTTCGTCTTCTAAAAGCTAAAACTGGGTACCCATTAAACAACAGCGCCCATTGCTGATTCGCTGCAGCTCTTGGCAGCCAATTGGACTTTCCGTCTCTCTGAATCTGACTACTCTAGGTACCCCAGATAAGTGGAATCATACTGTATTTGTCTTTTTGTGACTGGCTTATTTCACTTAGCGCAATGTCTCACGGTAGGTTCGTCTGTGTTTTAGCGTGTGTCACAATTTCCTTCCTTTTTAAGGCTAGATTCTACTCCAGTGTATGTGTATACCACATTTGTTTATTCATTTGTGGTACGCGGGCCTCTCACTGTTGCGGCCTCTCCTGTTGCGGAGCACAGGCTCCGGACGCGCAGGCCCAGCGGCCATGGCTCACGGGCCCAGCCGCTCCGCGGCATGTGGGATCCTCCCGGCCCGGGGCACGAACCCGTGTCCCCTGCCATCGGCAGGAGGACTCTCAACCACTGCGCCACCAGGGAAGCCCACTTCTACCTTTTGATCTTATTAATAATGCTGCTTTCAGTATGAGTGCACAAATATGTCTTTGAGCCCCTGCTTTTCAGTCTTTTAGGTATATACCCAGAAATGCAATTGCCGAATGACGTGAAAATTCTATTTTTCTTCGTTTCTAGATGTTCTTGCCCTTTCTTAGCTGAGGGAAATGGAATCCACTGTCCTTTGGACCCATCTCCACTCTGTCTTGAAGCTTTTCCTTATGTCCCTGTGGCCCCAGGGACCAATGTAGGGCTATCATTTGCCCCTCGAGCCCATGGTCCTAAGCAGCACCTAGGCAGCCGTAAGCAACCACACCTTGATCGCTTTGTCTCTGGGAGCCATCTTGCTTGCCCAAGCTGTGCGTCTGCTCAGCTGGCCCCATCTTTGCTTGTCTGCCATCTGCATAGACAGTCACAGCCATAGGCAATTTAGTGAAGCAGTGAAGAGGAAGGTGAGTTGGAAGAGGGGCGAGATGGTGTCTTCTTTCCAGTGGTGCTTGGGGTAGCATGTTGTAGCTCTGACGTTCAGGCTCCATTCACCGTCCGCCTCTGGACAGCTCTGTACTCCAGCTACATTCCACGCCACTCTGCATTCTTCAGAATTTCCACCTGGGAGTCACCCGTAGGGATGCGGGAGGATGGGTGGAACACATAATTTACTTATAAAAATATTCTGGTTCTGCATTGACATTCTCAGAGTAAGAAAACAGGAGAGCAGAAAAGCAGCATGTTGAAAAGCTCGTATCTATGGAGACTGCTTTTTTCCATCCATTCTTTTTTTTTTTTTCTAATTAGACTGAAACCTCCCTAAATCTATGTAATTCTATTTACGGAATGGGCCTACTAAGCCTCGTGCCTGAGGACGAGATCTTGACCATGGGGACTTGGAGTGTGTAAGGGAGGTCCAGAGGCCTGAGGGGGGGGCCGTTCTCAATATTTGGAGGTAAAAATGGTGATAGTGGAGGGCAGCCTGCAGAAGGTGGCACTAAGTTGAAATCCCCATGTATGGTGATGTGCACTCCTTCTGTGAGCCAGGGCTTCCTCTGCTGACGGCTGGGAGGATGGAGAGTCAGCAGAGGTAATGAGATGCAAGGGGACTCGTGCAGCAGCAGGTGACTCTTAAAGGTGGATAAATAAGTGGAAATAGGACTAATCTTGCTGTTTCACATTTTAAAAAGTAATCGCCAAACACTGGTCTTTCAGATCAGGGTAGCTCGTGTGACACTAGGTTGCCAGAAAAAGGAGAATATGGGGCAACATTTATTCATTCAGATTTTTAAAAAAATTATTTATGTGTTTTGTATTTGGCCGTACCGTGGCGGCATGCGGGATCTTAGTTCCCTGACCAGGGATCGAACCCGTGACCCGTGCACTGGAGGCGTGGAGCCTTAACCACTGGACCGCCAGGGAAGTGCCATTCAGATTTTTTTTAAGAGCCAAGAATCCAGTGCTGACCAAACCAGACACAACCATCCTTAGAGTCTCCACGTTAGCATAGCTCCTCTAATTCTTGTGCGTAATTATACACGCACGCGAGATGCGTGTGTTTTCCTGAGGTAGTAAATTGTTTTATTTTTTTAACTTGTTTTTATCCAATTATTTTTTTAGAACTATGAGAGAGAGGTTCTAGTGCTAGAATGACACAGAAACACTTTTCTTCTGAAAATAAGCCATTGTTATTGTTTTGATTCATCTTCATTTTCTACCTCTACCCTTCAGAGGATCCTAGGAGCTCTCCTTGGGTTCCCTTTGATGCTTTTTGCCTCTTGGGATCAAGCTTTTCTTTCTGTCTGCAGGGGTTCCTATCTCTCTGGGGCAGCTCCTTTTTTCTCCAGTCACCTCCTTGGTTTGGGTCTCCTGTGCTGCTGCCAGAGGAGTGACCTCCTGTTCCCAGTATAGCAGGGTTTCTTTCTTTTTATTCCCAGAGGTCTCCCGGGGACGTTTCTGTGAACAGGTGGTAATCCCAGACTTCGAGTTCATGCATCTTCACACGCTGGCCTTGAGGTTTCCACTGGGTCGAGGGAGGGTTGGCGGGCCACTGTGGAGTTGCGGGGTGCCCTGCCATTTGGAGAGCACTGAGAAAGACTGGGGGTGCTTATGTGCTCAGAGCCCGCCCTGCTCCCCACCCCTGCCCCATGCAGTGCCTCTGCTGGTGCCTCGTGAGCTGGGGGAGTCCAGTGGAGAATCGCTGTTGGCTTTCGGTACTCTTAAAAGCCGGATGTGTTCATGGCTTGTTTTCCTAGTCGCACGTTCTTAGAAGTGGAATTGTTGCATCAGCAAGACTGCAGAATTTAATTGCCAGCATTCTGTTTTTCAGAATGGTAATACCAAGTGTGTTTCCTATCAGCTTTGTAAGTGAAGGCCCATTTCCCTCAACACCGCTAATACAGGGTATTATATGTGAAAGGATTCCCTAATTTGATAGGTGAGAAAATGGTCTTCACTGGCATTGTTTTTATTTGGTAGTGGGGCTTGCATCTTTGTTTCCTGTGTTTTAGATGGCTGTCACAGTTACATAAAATTAGATTATTATAACAGACATTTTGCATCGTTTCTGCTTATGAATCTCTACTCAGTGCTGATAGAGACTCACAAGCAGAATCTGGTTTCTAGGGATTTCGATGTATCCTTGTCATTACTCTTTGAGGACGGCGTCTAGACTTGGTTTATGACTGCTCTTGGTTTAACGCTCCTTGGGGTGATGAAGTTGATTTTTGAAAGTTTTCTTCGTATTTTAAGAGGTTATGCAAAGCGATTCATAAGGGTTTTATGGAAATGCATGGCGTGGTAATAGGGACCATGTTTTATGAATCTAAAACGAGGATTTCTGATTTTATGAGAATGAGTCAGATTTATGGGGACAGTGAGGTGGGATATTTGAAATGGGGACTCTAGTGTTAAATCCAGAAGATCACACGGTCGTACGAGCCAGCATGTCCCACGCCGCGTTCCTCAATGCAGTAATTCATTTCGAGCAGAAACCATCCTCTGGTTAAAATAAACTGGGAAACACTGGCTTCTACCAGGCTGAATCTCTGTTTTATTTTATTTTTAACTATAGGGCTTTTTCAGACTTTAAGATAGTAGTGTGCACTGTTGACCCTGAACATACATAGTTTTCCAGATGAAACCTTGTTGGTGTGAGTTGGGGGTGGGTTCAGGGGACAAGGCTTTTTTTTTTTTTTTTTTATAATTAAAAATTTATTTTATTTATTTATTTTTGGCTGCGTTGGGTCTTTGTTGCTGCGTGTGGGCTTTCTCTAGTTCCGTTGAGCGGGCGCTGCTCTTTGTTGCAGTGCGCCAGCTTCTCGTGGTGGCTTCTCTTGTTGCGGAGCACGGGCCCTAGCGCGCGCTGGCTTCAGTAGTTGTGGCTCGTGGGCTCTAGAGCGCAGGCTCAGTAGTTGTGGCATGTGGGCTCAGTAGTTGTGGCTCACGGGCTCTAGAGCGCAGGCTCAGTAGTTGTGGCGCAGGGACCTAGTTGCTCCGCGGCAGGTGGGATCTTCCCGGACCAGGGCTCGAACCCGTGTTCCCTGCATCGGCAGGCGGATTCTTAACTGCTGTGCCACCAGGGAAGCCCGGGACAATGCATTTTGACATAGGGAAGTCCACACGCCAGGAAGAGAGTTTGGGAAATGCTCTATTGGAATAATTATAAATTTCTGCATGGCATAAACCCACACTCTGTAGGTTAAAATCTAGAAATGGTTTTTAAGTTGTGGAATAAAGGAATGTTAATGTACGTGGAGAGGGTTCCTTCCGTTCCTTTTTTTTAAAAATTTTTTTGGCCTTAAATCTATTACTTTAAGCTATTAAGAGAAAGATAATGACATAACTAAAAACTCGCTGTGTGTGTATGCATGTGTGTGCATGTACACCTGGGAGGCAACGCTTGCTGTGGAAATGAATATTTACTGCTTTTGAGGATAGCTTTTTTTCCCCAGAATGAAAGGTAGCCAAACCAGTCTCATTGGTACATTTTGTTTGATATTTCTTAGTCTTAAATATCACTGAATAATACCGTTGTATTGACTTTTATGCAAGGCAGTGAGCTAAGGAAGACGGACAGATAGAAGTTATGTTTCTTAGCTTCAAAAAGCTCATACTTTAGTTGAGGAGGGGAGAGAAACACAGTGAAAAACGAAGGAGAAAAGATGATATTTGGTCCACTGGTTAAGACTCCAAGCTTCCACTGCAGGGGGCACAGATTCCATCCCTGGTCCGGGAACTAAGGTCCCGCATGCCACACGGTGAACTGAAGAAACGTTGTAGAACTGAACATAATGGGTTGTGAATTGGTTGTAAATTAATGCCTGGCTGTAGGAGATCAGAGAAGGGAGAGATGGAGGCACAGGGGCCTGTAAGTCGAGGGTTATAAACAGTTTTGGGGTCATGAGCTCCTTTGTGAAACTGAAAAATCTCTGCATCCCTCCCTGGGTGTGTATGAAACAAATGTCCACTTTTCACCACTCAGAATTAATGACTGTTGACATCTGGTCATATGAAGAAATACAGCATTCATGCTAAAAGAAGTCTCCTCTAACCATGCAATTCAGGATTGATTTCCCTCCCCACCCCCATACATCCACACAAAGGTCCCTCTCATCGCATTCATCCAAGTGCTTCTTCTGGGGTGATTATTTTACAGGCGTAAGTGTCCGTACAGGACCTCTAGTGCTTTTGTATACATTTCTTTACTTTGCATAAGTGGCATCCTAATGGGCACAGGCACAAATGTCCGGCCTCAGGCACTTCCTGGACCCGGGAAGTCCATTTCCAGATTCCTGTTTTAGAGGAAATTGGGACTTGAACCCAGCGAGCAGGTCCGAGAAGGTGCAGGCGGGGGTGCAGCCTGCAGGTGGGCTCACTGGAGCAGAAGCGGGAGCGAGGGTTCTCCCGAGGCGGTCACCCTGCCTGGGGGTGGGGGGGGTGGGTGGGACGTGCCGTCCCCTGAGGCCTTGAGGATCTCCTTTGCAGGCAGCCCTCTTTTCCATACCTTTCATTTGGCATTTACCGCACACTTCCTCAGAGTTACTTATCTTGTCAGATGTATCCGTCTTGCTTCTTTACCTGGACTGTAAACTTCTTACAGTCTGACTCCAGTTCTTCATCTCCTCGCCTCCCCTCTTGGTGCCTCACCTAAGAAGTACTTGGTGGGTTTTTGGTTTTGTTTTTTTTAAGTACTGTGCAGTAGAAATGTTCATTATGGTGTTAAGGCTCTGAATAATTCTCAGAAACTAAACTTGAGGCATGTGTAGGTAAACGAGACAATTTAAGCCTGCCAGGAAGCTGTGGCGTGGGCTCGGGCTATCCTTTGGCATGGATCTGAGTCTCGTGATGGCTAAGCCTCCCTCCTGCCGTCGGGGGTGGCAAACAGTACGGGCAGGTGCAGGCACACCTTTGCGTACCTGCAGACCAGAGTCGTTCACACCCCTCCAGCCCACCAGCCAGGGAAGAGAAAGCTCATATGGGGACTTGGAAGCTGCTCTTTGGAGTCAGGGGCCTCAGGGTGAAGTGGGCTAGCAGGGACCTGGGATGCGCTGCCAGCTGGGGAGAGCTTATCTTACCAGAGAGGAAAATATGGTCCCGGTGAACCTGTTTTATTTTCTGTTTGTACAGCATGCACGTTCTTAACGTGTGTTTTTAGTTTAGTTTACAGGCCTTTCTCCCTGCACAACCAGAGATTATCCCAAGTCTCCCCTGCCTGCCCTCCCACTGACGTGTAATGTCAGATACCGAATGTGTCGGGCAGCCTGAACATTGTTATCTCTCGTGGTTGACCCCATAAAGTCCTTTCCCTGATTGGCTGTGTGCGTGCACGACGGTAACCAACGTGAGACGTTGCTCTGTTCCGATGGACACACGTGGAGTGTTTGTATATTTCGAGAAAAAGGGATATATCAGAAATCTGGCACCTACTACTTGGTTTTATAGCTGTAAAAACAATGTCGAAAGTGATTGGACTAGTTTAGGCTGTGACTTACTCTGTTATCTTCCGGGTCCTTGAATATCCACAGTTTATGACTTGACTTTCTCTATTTGATGGGTGAATTCTTAAGTGGCGATCTACCCCCATCGCTGATGTGTTCGTTGTTTGTCAGAGGGTAGGGGATTCAGGATGAAGCAAGTCCCTCGTGTCACCAGTGTTTGTTTGTTTGTTTGTTTTTAAATACCTAAGCATCAAAAACACCGGTGCAGGTAGAAGGTGATCAGGGCATTCTGACCATTGGAAGCATTCAAACCCAGTGTTTTATTCATCTTAAAGCTCAGACTTTGGTTCATCCTTGGAAACAGTGCAGAGAATAGCTCCTCAGCCAAATCGTGTTTTCAGAGAAGATTTTTTTTTTTTACATGTTCACATTTCCTGTCAGAGTTGAGTGTTGAATTGCTTTGAAGGCTAGACTTAGGAGCTCCACACTTCAGCCTGAAAATGAATGTAAATGCTGAGATTTCCGGGTTTTTTTTTTTTGGTGGGGGGCGTGGGGAGGGAAGGGGCTGCTGCTTGAGGAAGGGGCTGAGGCTGTGATGAGTAGCTCTGTGCTGTAGGCACCCAATGTGCCAGGCGCAAACCAGAGCTGAGCTGCCAGAGCCAGCTCAGTCCTGGCCCTGTTAGGTGGAGCGGCAGCCCAGGGGGACCCAGTGGGATAGGAGCAGATTATTAGACAGGGAGGGACAGGAAAAGGAAGCTTCCACAGGGAGAGAAGAATGAGGGTCACTGGGCCAGGGCCCGGGAGGGGTGCACCAATTGTACTCTGAATGCAGGGAGGGGTGCAAGGTCAAAGCCTGGCTCAGGGTGGCGAGGCAGGGACGGGGAAGGGGAAAATGCTCTGGGCCGAGCTGGGGAGGAGACGGAAAAATCAACAACTAGACAGATGGCAGGAAAGCCGCGGGGGCGCACGCAGGGCTGGGCTGGGCTGGGTCGCTGCTGCGGTGGGCTGTGCACACTGAGCTCCTAAGGGGCTGATGCTGTGCCTGATCTCCTTGCTGCCCCACGGGGTCTCAAGTTCCTTGAAGACAGGGGTACAAGTGCCATCCCTTCTGAGGTGTCCCTCTGACACATGGGTTGGCCCTCCAATAGGTTTTCTAAGAGTAGCAACCTTAGGGGACCCTGAGACTTTGCTGAAGGGCCTCTAAGCTTCTCAGGTGGCTCAGGGGCTGCTACCCACATGCCGACGAGGGAGCAGGAATTACAGAATGACGGGGTTCAAATTTAGTCTTACTCTTCCCCTTGATGGCTTTGATTTCCCATGCCACACACACACAGAAGTCAGAATAAACACATGGAAAGAAAAATATTGTCAGGAGAAGGTCAGGAGGTTTGGGTTCTGAATTTTGGCTCAAGGTCCTAGGGTGGCTTCATGGAAAAGTCGATCTTCGTTCCTTGTCGGGTGTGGTTGTTAGCTGTGTGTGAAATGAGGACTTTGAAGTAAGGAGCTGTTAAGTTGCTATTAACTTTTGCATGTACCTTTGGAAAATGCGTTGGGTTGAAATAACCATCCAAACTACAGAGTAAGGACATCTGGGAGCAGATGGACCAGGGTTTGAATCCCAAGTTCACCACTTACGAGCTTGGTGACCCTGGCAAGTTAACCATATTTCTCTGAACCTCAGTTTTTCCATCTGCAAAATGGGAAAGTCATTGCCAGGGTGGAGTGCGTGAAGCCCATGGCTTAGCCCAGTGCCTAGAGGGGTGTGAGCACTGAATCATGGCAGCTCTTATTAGCAAGCTGTACTCTACCAGAGTGAAACCCACGTCACCAAGAATATTAACCACACAGGTACTTTCTGGGCAAGCATATCTGAGCACGCTGTTTCTTATTCTTCAAGGCCTTTCTTTTTCTTGAAACCTTCCCTGATTTCCTACTCATTAACCAAAGAAACGATCTGAGCTTTTTGCTCCCACTGGCGTGACCCGAGGCTGCTGCTTTCTTCCTGTCCATGTTGTCTTTACACGGCTCCTTTACGTGTCCGTCTTCCTCCCTAGATAACCAGAGCTACTTGCAGGCAAGGGATGTGACTTCTGGGTGCCCCCCTGGGGCTCACCTCCCTGCACGCGCCGCAGTGTTTGGTTGAAATGAGATGAAAGTGCTGGGGGAGGTGCTTCATGTGCATAGGAGGCGCCCTTTGGCACAGGTCGCTGTTCTCTGGTGGTTGTGGCTGCTTTGTTGCCTCGAAGGCATCTGGGCCAGTGACCTGTAAGGCATTGCCCTGTGGACATTCTCACCCCAGAAACATGTGGCTACCTCCCCCGAAGCCCAGGGAGCGTGGGTGACAGACAGACACCATAAGGCTGAGTTCTGAGCCTCTCTTCCAAAGTGGCAGAATGCAGTGTTTTCTCTCAATTTCCTTGGAATCTGAGCAGGTAGATTCATCTTTTAGACATAAGCCTGAGAGCTTCAAGGATAGACTCCCCTGAGATCAAAAATTACAAAGGTAATGTTGTTTTAAATAAAAGTGCGTTAAATATGGAACCAAATAATTTCTAGGGTAAATGGCAAAGGATAGATTCTGCTATAAGTCAAGTACTGTGCTGATAACTGCTCCTGGGTTTTTTTTTTGGTTTTTTTTTTGTTGTTTTTCCCTTGAACTTGGGATCCCTGCATATCACAGACAAGCATCAAAGCCCAAGATTCAAATCTGTTACTGAATCCATTCCAGGAAAGCAGAGAAAAGCTACCAATTTGTCATCTGTTATAAAATTTTATAA